>NW_015090961.1:3105500-3158408 GCF_001431845.1 Calidris pugnax | reverse complement strand
TGACACCCACCCTTTAAGTATTTATGGGTATTGATCACATCCCTGATCAGATCCCTGTTAATCCGCCTCATTTTTTCCAAGGGAGTCAGGCAGCACCCAGAGACTTGAGTGGTGTGGCCAAGGAGATGGGAACACCCAAGGAAAGGATGGAGGAAGCCAGTACTGGCTGCTGTGACTGCAACAGCCAGGACAGTTCATGCTGTGGGCACTCTACGTGCTCCATACACACTGGTGCAAGACCTCCATGTGTTGCACAGAGCCTGTCTCTGCTCACGCATCCCTTCCTGCTGGTGCCAAGGACCCTTTCCCCATCCAGCAGTGAGATCCCAGGGAGGTGGTGGAGTCTCCTTCTCTGGAGACATTCAAAACCTGCCTGGACATGTTCCTGTGTAAGCTGCTCTAGGAGGACCTGCTTTGGCAGGGGGTTGGACTAGATGATCTCCAGAGGTCCCTTCCAACCCCATATCATTCTGTGATCCTGTGATCCAGCAGGACGTGAGCACCACAGCATCCCTGTTAGCTCAGCTTGAGCCGTCAGGAGTTAGAGTCTTTGTGGACGGCTTTTTCTGTACTGAGCTGGCTTAATAACTACTAATTATCGCTGTGGTGATTGGAGTGCTCGACTGACCTGTTGGACAAGCCAAGTTGCTGCTCAGAGGAGCGCGCCACGTCGTTGCTGCTGCTGCTGTTTTATTGCCGGGGTTTAAATCAAAGCGCTTCCCTGGTGATGCTTCTCCTGCACGGTCCCTTGCAGGTGCTTTTGGGGGGCAGAGGAGGGATCTTTTCATCAAAACACCAGAAACCCCCCTTGCTCCTTTCACCGCTAAGCCAAAAGCGTGTTCAGAGTGGTTTTCTTCTGGGTATCCCTGTCTTTTTAAAAAAAAAAAAAGAAAAAGGTCCTTCTCTTTGGCGAAACCCTGTGCAGTGTTAATAAATAGATGGGATGGGAGCTGATCTATTCCAGTCACACCTCTCGGTCTGGGCGGGAGGCTCAGCAGTGGATCCAGCTCGCTGAAGACTAGATTAGAGCGATTTTCCCCCTGTTGCCTCGTGGTGGGGCAGAGCCCAAACTCCGCGCCGTCCCCAAATCACTGGGGGATTATTTTCCAAATGGGTTGTTTGTTCGTTCCTTATCTGTTTTTGTGCCGTCTCTTTGCCACGAGGGAATAGAGATTTTTTTGTTTTAAGAGCTGTTTGCAGTTTCAGGCTGTTGCTTTTATGCCATTAATATGAAGGAAACCCAAATTACTACCCGTGGAGCCAGCTTTACTCACTGAATTATTACCGCACACCAAATGGGATGTCGGAGCAACGCGTGGCAGAGCGCTCCCCGGGGAGCAGCCATCTGCCCAAAACGGGGTCCCTTCCCATCCCTGCCTCCGGGTGGGACATGGGGAGCACCTCGCCCACTTGTGCCCCCCCCAGCAGTGAGCCCGGGTGTTGGGAGCAGATAAGCAGCCAAAAAAATGGTTTGGTGGCTGGAGGGGGGAGAGGATTTGTGTCAGCGCTCCCTCACCACAAAAAACCTGCGGAGCACCGAGTGGTTTTCACCTCTCCATAATCAGGGAGGAGGACTCTGGAGGATGTGGGGCTGCTGTGACATCCTGTGCTGTGCTGAGCACCTTCCTGTGAACTGGAAGCACCTTTTTCTGTGAATTGGTCCTTGGAGGGTGCTGGTCCTTGGAGGGTGCTGGGCCTTCAAAGATGCTGGCTCTTGGAGGGTGCTGGCTCTTGGAGGGTGCTGGCTCTTGGAGGGTGCTGGTCCTTCAAAGGTGCTGGCTCTTGGAGGATGCTGGCTCTTGGAGGATGCTGGCTCTTGGAGGATGCTGGCTCTTGGAGGATGCTGGTTCTTGGAGGATGCTGGATGCTGGTTCTTGGAGGATGCTGGTCCTTCAAAGATGCTGGTTCTTGGAGGATGCTGGTCCTCACATCCCCACCTCTAAAACAGGGCTGCTGCTTCTTCACATCCCTGGGGAAGGAAAATGGGGGGTTAGAGGTGGTGCTGAGTGCCAGCCAGAGCTGGTGAGCACATCACCGAGGTGGCCAGGGTGCCGTGGGGAGGGACGGGCACCCGTTGGCCCCGAGTGCTGCCAGCCGGCAGCCGGCTCTGCCTCCACGCAGCTCGGTTACTGCTGTCAGGCAGCGCGCCGGGTCGCTGAACCGACGCGGGGAATTGTCATAATATTGATGGGGAGTTTGGCAAGTTAATTTTAAATCTGTCACTCCTTCCCCTCGCCGCTTCTCAGCCCTTAATAAACCGGCGCGGCGATGGCGGGGCGTGCTGACAGCTCGGCGCCATCCCCGCTGGGGGGGCTGCTTTGGGAAATGTCCCCCCCACACCCCATCGCTCCCCCTGCTCTATGGGAGGCTGCACCCAGCGTTTCCCCCAGCTGTGGGTGCTGGGGGGGCCAGGGTGGGTGCTCAGCCTGCTGCAGCATCACCTCTGGGTGCTGGGTGGGGGGCTTCTCTGGTGCCACCCAGCTGGGAGCTGGTGGGCCAGCCCCGGCGAGGACGTCCTGCTTCCCCCGCGGCGTCGCAGAGGTAATGGCTGTAACTAGTTAAATTAACACTATTGATTTTTTCATATTTTCCCCCCTCTCTCTTTGAAACCTCTGAGAACAGAAGTTATAATTGTGCTGTTTATTATTCCTGTGCCGGGGAGCTCGGCGCCAGCCGGTACCCCAACGCCTTGTTTACCTATTACCCTTCAGGCCGGGATAACGGATGGATCTCTTTTCCAGTGGCTGCCTTCCATTTCATTCTTCTTTTTTATTATTTGTTGCTGCAATTCTATTACCTGTTCACAACTCTGAAGCCTCAGACACGCTAGTGGGGAGCAATGATGTCCTTCCAAGCCAGGCTAATGCCTCATGCCTTGGTCCTCAAGCAGCAGGTAAGGGGGTCGTTAGGGGTTTAGCAGCTCTGCAGAGCTGTGGTGGGATGTGATGCTCCACTCTCTGCCCCGTTCCCCGTATACACTGTGCAGAATCACTGCCTGTTCCCAGCCGGGGATGCTGCTCATGGAGCAGAGAACAGCGTGGCAAGTAGGGCCCGAGAGGTGATTGTCCCCCTGTACTGGGCACTGGTGAGGCCTCACCTTGAGTACTGTGTCCAGTTTTGGGCCCCCTACCATAAAAAAGACATTGAGGTGCTGGAGCGGGTCCAGAGAAGGGCAACAAAGATGGTGAGGGGTCTGGAGCACAAGTCTTGTGAGGAGAGGCTGAAGGAACTGGGGTTATTCAGCCTGGAGAAGAGGAGGCTGAGGGGAGACCTTATTGCTCTCTACAACTACCTGAAAGGAGGGTGTAGAGAGGTGGGGGTCGGGCTCTTCTCCCAAGTCACAGGCGACAGGACAAGAGGAAATGGCCTCAAGTTGCGCCAGGGGAGGTTCAGGCTGGATATTAGGAAAAATTTTTTCACTGAAAGGGTCATCAGACATTGGAATGGGCTGCCCAGGGAGGTGGTTGAGGCACCATCCCTGGAGGTGTTCAAAAGACGGGTTGATGTAGTGCTGGGAGGTATGGTTTAGTGATGATCCTTGTTTGTTGTGTGGGTGTCTATTCTTGTCAGTTAGGTTGATGGTTGGACAAGATGATCTTTAAGGTCCCTTCCAACCTAGAAGATTCTGTGATTCTATGAGATGTCCTGGTACCCACTTGTGGCCGTGCCACACGCGGTGGCTTTTGCATCCCCCAAAGGGCCCCCCATCGGAGCTGTTTTTCCTCAATTCCCCAAGGGCCCCCCCAAAAAACTGACCCATTTTTCCTCAATCCCATTTTTTCCACCTCTCAACCCAGTGTTAGGGACATCCTGCCTCCTTTGAGTCCCTCCAGCCCTTTCAGAGCCCGCGACAGGTCGCACGTAGCCACATGCTGTGTATTTTGAGCGCGTCCTCACTGGCCAGGCTGAGCACTGAGTTTGTTTGGTTTGGTTTGTTTTTTTATCAATCCAGCGTATAAATGACTAATGCAATTAGCACAGCACCCCGTCAGTTTGGTTAGCGTGGCATCCTGCGCGCATCAGCCCAGCTCTGTTTCAAAGTTAGCATCCCACCGAGAAGGAGAACAGCTTGTGTGGCTTTGAGCTGGGGTTCCCCACCGTCTGCAGCCACGTGCTTTTGCACCGGATCGGTGGTGGTGGTTTTTTAATTCTTGTAGCAAAACAAAAGCAAGTCTTGTGCCAGCGATACCCCGATAAAGACAACGCGGGGGTCCGGGATGGAAAAGATGTTTTTTTAAACTACACTGATTGAGATGTCAGTGATAGAGGTATTTTAAGCGCTCGAGGTTTTCAGGCTTGTTCTGCGCCTGGCATGGGTAGGGTTTGAGGAGCAGGTCAGTGTGGGCATGGCTGTCCCAGCTGCCCCCTGCTCGTGCTGCCCCCTGCTCGTGCTGCCCCATCCATGCTCCAGATGTGACCCCGAGCTGCTCCGTTTCATTCCAGTGTGTGCAGGCACTGGGATAACCTTGCATGGGGTCAGTCTCTGCTGTTTGGCCATTGCCCAGGTGGGATCCATCACTCCCAGGTGAGATCCATCACTCCCAGGTGAGATCCATCGCTCCCAGCACGTTCCTGAGCCCTGAGGAGCTGGAGGGACAGCGATGTGGAAGCTCCCAACGTGGCCACAGCCCAAAACTAATGGCACATCAGGGACTTGGGGCTTCCCCAGCCCGTCCTGAGCCCTGGCGGTGCTGGTACAAAGGAATAAGTGGGTGTTAAAAACCACAGCTGAGCTCCTCACCTTTATCATGAGGCTGAGGAAAAGTCAAGCATCTCTCACCTCGGTCCATGCCTTAAAAGCAGCCGTGCAAACCGGCAAGTTGATGTTTCAAAGGGGAGCTCAGGCCCTGGAGCTTGGGGAAGGGAGAGGGCAGAGCCAGGGTGGCACCCCGGGAGATGTGGGTACCCCAGGAGATGTGGGTACCCCAGGTTTGTACCCCAAACCCGCTCACAGGCACAGTCCAACAGTCCAACAACAGCCAAGGGGCTGCTGTTGAGATGGTACCAGCACCCACCAAAGGTGATGGAGTGTCACCCACAGGCTCTTGCTGTCCCTGGGGACCAGCCAGCGGTGGCAGAGCACTCCTTTCCCCCAGCAGCAGAGCTGCTGCCCCCGCAGGGAGGGATGCTCCCCCAGCCCACACCCTGCTTCCCCCCACCCCCCCACCCCCCCCTGAGCCCTGGCAGCGCGTTTGTGTCTGCGCAGATGTTTGTATTCTCTGCAGCTGATGAAAATATTCATTATCTTGTTAGCTGCTGCGGCGGAGGAAGTTCAGATTTGCATTTCCACCGCTAATCACGCAGCGCAAACAGAGCCTGTCACCCGGCAGCGCTAATTGGGCAGAGCAGAGCTGTGCCTGGGCAGGGAGCCCCCCCCTCTCCTGCCCTTCCTACCCCCAGCAGGGACCACAGGGGAGAAGGGTCGGGGCCCTGCGGGCACAGCCTGGAGGCGAGGAGGATGCGGGGTTCCCGGGAGCGGGAGGTGGAGGAAGGCAGTGAGCATCAGGAGTTGGGATGCGTGCATTGGCTGGGTTGTTTGGAGGAATTCCACTCCTTGGGCTGGATGGGAGCAGGATCCCAGTCTGGGAATGCTGCTGGGCAAGGCGTGTGCGTGTGGGAAAGTCGTCTCTCCTGACCCTGGGAGCTTCTCGTGGGACAAGAGGTGAAGGATCTGGGGGAGAAACTCGTCCCTTGGGGAGGTGGTCTGGGATATGGGCTCCTCCTGCAAGGAGACCCTGCTGTCATCAGCCTGTTCCCCTGGGGGACACCCATGTCCCCCCATGCAGCTGGGGGGGACTGTCAGGGGCTCGGTGAGGTCTTCAGGGTCCACCCTGTGAAAAGCTGATGGTGACATTCTTGTCTGGAGACCTGAGTGTGAGGAAAGGGTAGAGGTTTGAGAGAGGGGACATGGACCTGCACAGGAGAGGAGGGACCAGGGGCTGGTGTTGGGTTCTGCTCCCCTCCTGGGTTTGGCAGAGGTGCAGTGATTTGTCCCATCCCCTCCTTGTCCCCACTCCCTTCCTGGTGCCCAGCACTGCCAAGCCTTCGCTTTTCCGAGCTCCCAGGGCACCCAGAAAGCAGAGAGCAGCCCACGGGATGGACTCACTGACCTGCTAGCCTTTCCCATCTTGGACTTTTATGATACTAATTATAGCTGGTGTTATTGCGTAGTTTATCTGCATTATTAAGAGATGCAGTAGAGATTGGTTTTATAATAATAACAACAGTTCAGATTTATAGAGTGACTTTCATCCCAGGGGGTCCTTATTGGCTTTATAGCCTTGCCGTGGTGTACAGGCTTGCAGAGAGGAATTGCTTCTCCTTCTTTCCTCTTCTGGCATGAGGCTCCTGGGGCACGGGGGCTCTGCACCCACTTGGGACACATGAAAATAAGGGTGATGTTCAGCTGAAAAGAAAGAAGAGGGGGAGGTGGAAGGGTTTGAGGCAGTAAAATCATAATCACCCGACTTTAAGCTGTAATAGCAGGGGTTTTCCATCATGCTGTGGGCGCTCCTTTGGTGGTGGTCACCATTAGCACATGCTCCAGCGGCACCTCCGGGGACAAGGCTGACACATTCCAGCCCGTCACTGCTCTTCCTTGCTGGTGCCAGGGCTGGTTGATGGAGATTCCCCATCCGAGGACTAAATCGGCTTGACATTGACTTAGCAATGCGAATCCTTGCTGCAGGCAACGCAGTCAGGGACGGGCACCAGCACGGGGATTTCGGAGCGCTCCGCAGCTCTGCCAGCTGTCGAGCCATACCTGCTTCCCAGTGAGCAGCAGGGCTTGGATCCAGTCCTCGGTGCCGCAGAAAATCTTTTCTGGCTCTTTCCCATCCCAAGTGTTCTCTCCAGAGACGGAGGATTTGCCCTTCTGGATGTTGCAGCGTAACTCGTGGTGGTGTAAACCTGAAGGGAAGTGCTTGGTTTGGGTTTGGGCCCCTTCAGTTGAACCCAAAGGGGTGGGCAAGCTCTGCTGGGAGTCCTCCCATCCCCTGCTGCATCTGACCCTTAAGGCATGTGGGATAATAACCCAGATCTCCTGAATCATAGAATGGTGAGAGTTGGAAGGGACCTTGAAAAGCATTGAGTTCTAGCCCCCCTGCCCTGGGCAGGGACACCTCCCACCACACCAGGTTGCTCCAAGCCCCCTCCAACCTGGCCTTGAACCCCTCCAGGGATGGGGCAGCCACAACTTCTCTGGGCAACCTGCTCCAGGTTGGCAAATCTTCCACCGTGCCCCGTTCCTGGGCAGTATGACCTGGCCTGGATGCTGGAGCATCTCCCCAGCGTAGCAGAAGGAGGTGGTGGGAACTGACCCGGCATCACTCACCCTCCTCCCCGACCCCCAGCCGTGCTCCCTCGCTGTCGTGCTGTCACCCTGCCTGGATCACGGCCGGGCGAGGAGGAGTCTCCCATGGGCTGTTGCCTTCAATAACAAATTTCTTGAGGTGAAAGCTCGGGGTGTTTGTGCCAGTTCATGTCTGCCCCAGCACGGGCTGAAGGAGCCCGGTGCGTGCGGAGCAGCCTGTGCCCTGGCTACCCGGGGGACACTGCCACTCGCCAGCTGTGCCCGCATCATAGAATCGTTCAGGTTGGAAGAGTCCCTTGGGATCATCGAGTCCAACCATCTACCCTACTCTACAAAGTCCTCCCCTACACCATATCCCTCAGTACCGCATCTAAACATCCCTTAAACACATCCAGGGACGAACACCTGGAAGGTGTGATGGTGCTGGCACTTGTCATCGGGCAGCCACCCAGCCTGGGTGTGATGCTCTGCAGAGCTGGGAGGAGGGAAGAAGGACATGGACCTGTTGGAGCGGGTCCAGCGGAGGGACACAGAGATGCTGGGAGGGCTGGAGCCCCTCTGCTGTGAGGACAGGCTGAGAGAGTTGGGGGGGTTCAGCCTGGAGAAGAGAAGGCTCCGGGGAGACCTTAGAGCCCCTTCCAGTCCCTGAAGGGGCTCCAGGAGAGATGGGGAGGGACTCTGGATCAGGGAGGGGAGCCATAGGATGAGGGAGAATGGTTTTAAAGTGGAAGAGTTTAGATGAGATATTAGGGAGAAATTCTTTGCTGTGAGGGTGGTGAGAGCCTGGCCCAGGTTGCCCAGAGAAGCTGTGGCTGCCCCATCCCTGGAGGGGTTCAGGGCCAGGCTGGAGGGAGCTTGGAGCATCCTGTTCTGGTGGGAGGTGTCCCTGCCCAGGACAGGGGGTGGAATGGGATGTTCTTTAAGGTCCCTTCCAACCTGAACCATTCTGTGATTCTGTGAAGGTCCTCTGAGTCTGAGCACTCTCACTGAGTGCCCAGAGCAAGGCTTTGCTTTTCCCTGGGAGGGTGACAAGGGGGAACATCACTGCGGGTGCCATCACCCCACCCCAGCTCGTTGCGCGCGTTGTTTTGTGGCTTCTGTAATTAACTTTGCACACAGAAAAGCGACTCTGCAGATGCGGTCGCAAATCCCAGCTAATTCACCATATGCTCTGGCTGCGTGACAGCACCGGGGAGCTGCTGCCTGTCCCTGCCTTCACCTTCCCTGCCTGTCCCTGGCCCCTGGGCAGCCCTGGACTCTGCACGGTGTCTCGCTGCGATGGTCCACGCTGGTGGGTTTGCTGGTGGGCAGAGGTGGGAGCTGGCCGAGCATCCCACCTGGGCATCTTGGGTGGGCTGTCTGGGTGCTGCAGCCCTGGCTGGTGGGAACTGGGCAGCACTGGGGCTGCCCCAGGCTTGATGGAGCCCAGCAATGGGGATGGTGGCGGACGGCAGGCCTTGGGTGGAGGGGAAGTGGGAGCGTTAACTGCGTTGAAATGACTTTGTCGGAGTGCCAGCGTATGAAATGCGTGGTGATATTGCAGCCCTGCCACTGCCTGTGGCTGTTTTTCCTCTGCTTCTAATGACTAATAGAGAGAAGACAAAACAATTTCTATTAGTTTCTCCCACGCCACAGTGGGTTTCTTATTTTCCAAACCTCATTAGAGTTTGTAATACCGTGGTGGTAGTCAAGAGCGGTCCGAATCACCCTGGGGGGAAAGAAGAACCAAAGAGATATGATGTGCAGCCCAGTATTAACACTGCTCCTGGCTCATTTCCAGGGTCCCTCCTGATTCCCTTCCAAACCCTTACGCCTTATCTCCATCTTAAAGGTTAACGATGAAGCTTAGGAGAGGGGAGAGGAAAAAAAAAAGAAAAAAGAAGCGCTTAAGATCCCAAATTGTTAAAAGAGAATAGATGTGTGTGCTGAGCAGAGAGCTGGGGCTGCATTTACATTGGGAAAGCAAATATTATTTTGCACTTCCCAGGGAGCTGCAGCTGGGGTGGGGGTTTCCCTGGAAGAGCTGCTGGTGTGTGGAGAAGCCACCAGTTTTCGGGTCGCCGTGCCCAAATCCCGTAGGAACTGGATGTTAGTCAGGCACCAGCCTCGTGAGGTTCCTTGGGAAGCCTCAGTGTGCGGTCCTGCTTCCCCTGAAGGCAGTGGGAGTTTTGTTATTTGTTGCCTCGTTACAAATGATGCTAATGAGGGCGCCAGGCACGGAGCTGCTTGAGCAACGCTCGGGAAATGATTGCAAACAGCACCCAAACAACCTGTGCTAGAGGACCCGCAGCCTTGGCTCAACTCGATGCTGAAATAATCGTTCAAGAGAAGGCATCCAGCCCAGCTCTGGCTTGCTCAGGCATGGAAAAACCATGCCCATAGAGAAACCATCCCCAGATCATCTCCCAGTGGCTACAGCCCGGTGGGCAGGAGCTCCGTGAGCTGCTCCAGGAGGTGTCTGTCTGTCTCCACAGCACTTCTCCATCCCAGTCCAGTTAAAAAGCTGAAAGTTGCTGAGCTTATAGAAGCTGACAAGGTCAGGCCCTTCAGCTGTCAGCGATGGCAAAGCTAATGGAGGGAGACATCTTGAAGAGCAGGTACATGGAGCAAGACATGGATCCTCCTGACAGACACCAAGCAGCGCCAGCCCTTTGCAAACAAGCAGATTTCACATCATCTACATCAGCTGTTAGGTCTTTTCCGGCCCTTCCAGACAAGGAGGGATGGCACGCAGCTCAGATGTGTCCTCTTGGCCCTGCCACCAGGTTGCAGGCTCAGGAGAAGGCAGCTGAGGCCAAACCCAAGCCAGATGTGGGCAGTGGTGGAGCCACTGCCTGTCTCGCTGGTGGGATCAGCCAAATGCTTAAGGTAAAGCCAGGCAGGGAGAGAGGTTTTGGCTACTCGTTTGTTTGCTTTGCCCCTTTAGATGATCTCTATGGTCCCTTCCAACTCTAAAAATTCAGTGAAATTCAGTGAAGGAGGGGAGGAGCAGAGAGGGGTGTGTGGAAGTGATGGACCTACGTGACAAGACATGAGCAGGGTAGTAATAAGGAGGCAGCAATTTAAAGATGGAAAATGTTGGGTCAGGCACACGCTGGGCTCTATTTTGTCAGCTTCCTCCTGTTTGACGTTGGTGGGAGCAGTCCATTGAACGAGGAGGTCTCCAGCAGTAGATGCTAAGAGTTTAGAGGCTGCTTGGAGGGAAGGGACTGTTGGTGGACTCTGGGATTCTGGACTCGGGTCCCGATGCAGCCGGGAGATGTCACCTGGGTTCCCGCTTGGAGGGAAGGGACTGTTGGTGGACTCTGGGATTTTGGACTCTGGTCCCGATGCAGCTGGGAGATGTCACCAATGGCAGCTCCTGCACCAAGTCGTGTCTCCTGGCTCACAGGCATTTGCCTCCCGAGGGATTTGCTCTCTGCGAGCGTGGGCTTCCAGGAGCAAGTCGTGCCAGGCAAACAAGAGACAGGTTGTCACACTCTTCCCTTTCTCCAGCTGGGGATGTGTCGGCTTTTCGTCCTCGCCCTCTCACTCTAAAACGGGGATTTTTTTTTTAACTTTGCTTAAATCGTCTGGCAGAAAATCACCTTTAAGCTTAGGTTAAGCGGGGGAAATTTCAATCCCAAAGGGAATAATCTGCATGTTTGCAAAGTTGTGCGCGGGGCTGAAAGCTGGAGCTTTGCATGGGATTCCTCCTGCAGCCCCGGCTCCGTAACGAGGGCATAAATCCCGCTTTGCGTGCCTGGTGCTGCGCCGGCACCCGGCGTTGCTGTGGGAACCGTAACTTCCCAAATTTGTTTTTACTCGGCACTCCATCCCAGCCTGTTCCCAACAGGCACTCCGGAGGAAGAAAGATCCACAGCCTACTGCAGGATTTCACCCACAGGAGACACGCTTTACCGGAATAAATAAATAGCTGTATAATGGGGAGCGGGGAGGGGAGGGCAATAAAAGGTGATAAATGAGCACTGAAGATGTCACTGGGAACCAGCATCTCGAGAGCCAGCAGCTGGGAGAGGCTGAGGAGCCTCTTGGGGTCCCTCTACACAGCCATGGGCACTCCACCTGAGCTGCATTGCTGGTGGTGGATCATCTCCAGCAGCACTACCCACCACCAGCTGCCTGCTCCCGGCGTGCAGGGGGGACATCTCTGCTCCCATCACTCACAGCTTCTCCATCTCCCAATCTCAAAGCGTGTTCTTGTGTCCTTCCTTTAGAAATGGTTTCAGGAGAGGAAGGTGATGGTGAACATTATGTTCACCATCAGTGCCACAGTGGTGGGCGCCGCTGGATGGGTTTCTCTGAGTGCTCACCGGGCCTGTGAAGACTGCTGGAAGGTTTTAGTGTCTGGGGGATGCTTGGAGGTGATTTGTAGGAGGATCAGGTTGGAACGGTCCAGTGTTGGTGCTGATGGGCATGGGCACGTGACTCCTGGGTCCTGCTGCTGACCTGGGCTTGGGCATGAGTTGTGTGGAGAGTTGAGTTATTGATTCAACAGCTGAACTAGAACACCAGCAGTGCTGTGCTTTGGATTGGTGTGAAATGAGGTGATGTTCTGGTGTGCTAAGAGAGATCGGGAGAGCAGCTGCAGTCTCCGTTGAGACTTGCCTTCGGCTACTGGGGGGTGCAGGAGCCCCCCACGAGGCACAGAGAGGGTGGCGGTGCCGTGGTGGCAACTATTTGCCTTTCTCCATCTATTTTGTACTTGAAAAGAAACAACAACCAAAAAAACCTTTGCTCAGGTTCTGCAACAGGTTCAGGTGGATTTCACAAGTAGTTTCGGATCAAGCAAATTCCTGTTTTAGGGTGAATAAGCTGTTCACTGGGAGGGAATCCCCTTCCCTGTCTCTGCTGGCTCCCAAGAAGTGGCACTGCTCCCACCGCCTGCATCCTTCTCTCTGGTTGTCACTGCTGTCCCAGCCCTTAAAGTCCCATGTCCAGATGTCACCACCATCGTGCCGTGGCTGGTGTCCCTACACGGCACTGGTGGGGTTTGCAGCTCCTGCTCCCATCCACGGTCCCTGGTGACAGCCACCACCCTTTGCCTGGTCCTGTGGCTCTCGCTCTCCCCTCCCATGCTCTGGTGTCCCCAGATTGGACGCAGTGAGGGAAGAGAAGCCCTGGTGGTGCCAGCAAAGACCTGCCGCAGCCGTGCCGGCGCAGTGCCATGATTAGTATTCCAGTGATGGGATCAAAGAGACGCCGAGACAGAGCCCACCCCGGCCCCAAGAGGGGAGCAGGGTGGGGGGGCGTGGGATGGGGGGGATCCCCGGTCGTTCCCAGCCCCACGGAGGGTTTTTGGGGCAGGTTTTGGGGCTCAGTCAGAGCACTGGTGCTGAGCACCACGTTTGGAGGGAGCCAGGAGCACCGTGCGTGCCCGCAGGCACTGCGGCCCCAGCGTGATTTACCTCCCCGAAACACCTCAATTTAAATGCTAATTCTGCCTGAACTGAGGGGGTAAGGGCAGCTATTGATTATTTTTGATTATTTTTCAGGCAGTTTGTTGTTGGCACTGAAGCGGGGCAGGCAGGGAGGGACAGTGTGGGGACAGGTCTTATCCGTGGGGACAGGTCTTATCCCCAGCATCGGGGCCGATGGAGGGATGGGGGTGATGGTGGCACCGGGGGGACTTGGTTGGGTTCTTCTCTGTCCCCAAAGCCCAGTCCATCCCCACATCATCGCGAACATCATCAGTGCAGAAAGTTGGGGAGCTGGAGGGGGCTCCAGGGCCTGGCAAAACCTGACCGGCCTCTCCTTTTTTAATCCTGCCTCGTTATACAGGAGTGGGGCCTCGCTAAAATTAATGACCAGTAAATTTGGAGTAAGTAATTGCTGCTTCAGAGGGTTTGCATTAAGCCTTTATAATTCACCGGTGCCTGAGGTCACGGAGACACGTGGGGGGAGATTTACGGCATGCTTACCTTCTCCAAAGTGGCTGTGGAAACAGGACACCCTCTTTTTCTCCCTCCCGGTGACTCTAGATCATTTTTTTTTTTTTTTTGGGTGATGACAAGCCAAAAAGAAGCTATTTCTGAATGTCCCCGTGTCAGATGCAGGCTGGGCTCTTGTGAGCTTGCAGCCCCCCCAGCGGGAAAGCTTCTCCGAGGGAAAGTTGGGTCAAAAGCTGGCACTGAATAACCTCAAATCCATCATCTTCTCCCCAAGCCATTGCAGGACAGAAAGAAGTAAGATTAATAAATTATTCTTACCAGAGAAGGCGTCCTCTCAGGCTTGCATGGCAGAAAGCGCAGTCCTCGCATAGACACTTTGCTGAACATAAGCACGCTGGATGATAATGTGATTAACATTTGTAGCTGTGCCGGCTCAGATAAGGGTAATTAAATCTCACGCTTCAGAGCATCAGCTAATCACTCGTGGGGTCATTTTATATTTTTTTTTTTTTACCCCTTCATGAATATATTTGCCCAGTCGCTGAGATGCAGGGTGTCCGTGACGGAGGGAGGCAGGGATCCCCACGCTGGCTGATGCTTGAATTTGCAGTGGGAGTTGTGCAGGAGCAAAGAGGGTCCCCAAAAGGCTCGGTGGGCAGATTCCGGTCTCGAGGTTGTGTCCTTGGGGTGTGAAATGCAAGGGGAGGAAGCCACAGCCGGCCAAGTCGAGGAGGAGAAGCTGCTCCTTCACCCAACGGTGTCGCTAACAGGAAAATGAAATGAAAAGGATGTGAGTCACCAGCTGATCTATCACTACCACAGGCCAAAATCCCACTGGGAGCTTGGCCCTGGCTTTCAGCGCCTCGGCAAGGGGACAGGGTGCCACGGGGCTCGGCATAAATAGGCTGTGGACCAGGACCTGATGGCCGTGGCCCCGTCCAGGAGGACCACAGCACTCCAGTTGCTCCCCAGTGCCTGCACTGGGCTCCCCTGCTCCCCCCCAAACCCCACAGAAACACAATCACGGAATGATATGGGGTTGGAAGGGACCTCTGGAGATCATCTAGTCCAACCCCCTGCCAAAGTAGGTCTACCCAGAGCAAGTGGCATAGGAATGTGTCCAGGTGGGTTTGAATGTCTGCAGAGGAGACTCCACCACCTCCCTGGGCAGCCTCTTCCAGGGCTCTGCCACCCTCACAGGAAAGAAGTTCCTCCTCATGTTTAGGTGGAACTTCCTAAACCCCCTTTCCTTCGGGGATGCTGTGTGATGCTGGTCCTTTGTGGAGGCTTCCCATCACCTGGGTGAGATGATGCCAGCCCTGCGGAGCACAGCAGTGCGGCACCACGGCTGTACTGCATGACCTTCGGTGTGTAATTTAAGGTCAGATTCCCCGAAAACATCTGTGTATGGAGTTTCAGAAGGGCAGGAGAACACCAGCACAGCGGGCTGTCGCTGCGTGAGCCCTCCTCCCGCTACCTGAGCCGCCGCTAATTGCCTTCACCCCTCCAGCCCCCGAGACGGAGGGAGCTGCTGTCTGTTACCTGTCACCCGAGGCAACGGGAGCGATTCATGTCTCGGCCAAGGTTACACCAAGTGTCCGTCAAAGCCAGGATTTTGAACTGGGTTTAATCCAGGCAACTGCCTTCCTCCTCAGCCCACCCTGCCAGTACGAGAGCTCACTGGAGCCTTTGGCCGTTTGACCTTTCCCAGCATCAAAACTCATTTATCTGGAAGTCAGCTCCCTCCCAAGGCAGGACGTCCTCTGGGTCGGATGCTACTGGGGACCGGGGCTGTGAGCGAAAAAGAGCATTTCCCTGTATAATGACTCAGTAGCTGCAAAATGCCCCAAAAGATGGTCAGATCCCCACCAGGAGAGCGCTGTGAGTCCACACATGCTCCTGCGGGTACCGGGCATCCGCTCCGTGAGTGCTGGGGAGATGCTGGGGGGCAGAAGAGGAGCAGAGGAGGATGATGGAGGGCAGAAGAGGAGCAGAGGAGGATGCTGGGGAGCAGAAGAGGAGCAGAGGAGGATGCTGGAGGGCAGAAGAGGAGCAGAGGAGGATGCTGGGGAGCAGAAGAGGAGCAGAGGAGGATGCTGGAGGGCAGAAGAGGAGCAGAGGAGGATGCTGGGGAGCAGAAGAGGAGCAGAGGAGGATGCTGGAGGGCAGAAGAGGAGCAGAGGAGGATGCTGGGGAGCAGAAGAGGAGCAGAGGAGGATGCTGGAGGGCAGAAGAGGAGCAGAGGAGGATGCTGGGGAGCAGAAGAGGAGCAGAGGAGGATGCTGGAGGGCAGAAGAGGAGCAGAGGAGGATGCTGGAGGGCAGAAGAGGAGCAGAGGAGGATGCTGGGGAGCAGAAGAGGAGCAGAGGAGGATGATGGGGAGCAGAAGAGGAGCAGAGGAGGATGCTGTGGGGTAGAAGAGGAGCAGAGGAGGATGCTGTGGGGCTGCAAGGTGCTGGGAGCCAGTGGGTTTGCTGGGCTGTCTCCCCATCCCATGGGAATAAACCTGCCTCCACGGCCAGCAGGAACCACGAGGTGATGAGGGTGCTGCCGTGTCTCTGGGAAGCAGCACCGACCCCCTGGGTGTGAAGCGGTGATGGAGGCACGTGTGGTGGCACACGCACAGGGCTGCTGTCACATCCCTCCCCTCGTCTGCCTCCCTGCCCTTTGCACAGAGCCCGATGGGTTTGATCAGAGAGCACAAAAGCCTGGCAGAAACTCTTTTTTTTCCCCGTGCCTTCCCGGCGAGCAGCGCTGCCAGCCGCAGGGTTATTCACAAGGCGCGGTGGAAGAGGAGCTGCAGCCCTCTGCCGGCTGCGGCTCCGTGGCACACAGCAGCCACCAGCCCCTTTGGGTGTCCCCAGGGTGTCCCCTGCCCTTCCCAATGTGCCATCCCAGCTCCCCTGGCACGGCTTCGGCTCGTCCCTGCCTTGGGGCTGGAGGTGGGGAGAGAGGGAGGGAGGAGGTGCAGGGTTTGGTAGCAAAAATGCATCCCCAAAGTGCTCCTGAAGGGCTGCTTTGTGCCACTGCTCCCTCCCTCTAGGGGAGCAGGCTGTGGGCACCCACCCCTTGACTCCCGTGTTTTTCCTCGACCCTTCAACTGCTGAGCAGTTAAAGCCAACGGCATCACAGCGAGCGGCGCCACAGAGCACGGCTTTTCGGTAAATACCTTTCCATAGAGGGGGCAGCTCAGCGGCAGCCGCTGCCTGCGGGGTCCCCTTCCACCCGTCTCCAGCATCTCCCCCCTCTGCTGCCCGTGCATGGGGGCCACCAGCCCCTGGGGACTGTCCTGTCACCCGGGTGAGCTGGGCTAATGCCCAGGGACAGTGTCGATGAGATGGTGCCCTTGGGTTTGTGTGAGAGGGGGGAGGACAGGCTGCTTCTCCGCATCGTCTCTGCCCCGTGCTCAGGGTTAACACAGGTTTTTTTGGCGTCTGTGGTGCCACCTGTTTGTGTCCCCCCGTGGCTGAGCTCTTCTGGCCCCACCAGGGCTGTCCCCCTTTGTGGGACAGTGGGGGAGCACTTGGGAAGGTGCCACCAGCCATGTCATTGTCCCTCCTGGTCCCCTTGGAGGTGGGACACGGGGGCTGGACAGGCTTCTGGTGTGACCCACCTGGCCCTTGTGCCCACCCTGGGATGCAGGGTGACCCATCAGGGAGGGGACAGTCCCCATGCCCTGGGGTGACAGGGGGGCTCAGCGCAGCTGCATCCCTCTTTCCCAGCACAGCATCGTGCTTCTCCAGGGCTTTGAGATTTGGTAGCGCTGGTGTTTTCCTCCCTTTCCTGCTGAGGGAGAGCAGCAGAGACACCATCACGCTCCTTCCCATGTTCCCCACCTCTTCCCTCATTTTCCAGCTGCTCCTCACCTACCTCAGGGCCGGGATCATCCCCAGGGTGGTTGCATGGGGGCTATGGCCTCCTGCTTACCCCTGGTACAGGTTGTACTGGCCAAATCCTCACCCTGGAGCAACAGGAGGGCCCCGGGGATGTGCTCCACCAGCCCAGCATCTCACCGCAGCAGGACCCTTGGAGGTGGCCGTGGTGTTCCCACTTGTGAGATGATCATGGGATGATGGAGCATCACATCGGGACGGGCTGCGGGGAGGTAAAACTAGGGAAGAGGGGTCAACCCAGCAGATTTTCCTTTCTTTAAAGGAAAATCTGTTCAGAGAAATGCAGCTGGGGCAGGCGGTGCCAGCCTGAGCCGCCCCCGACTCCTGGGGCTGACCTGATTTTGCAGGAACCTCCCTTTTCTCTGCTCCGCTGTCCTTTTGTCTCCACACCCGGAGGATGCAGAGCCTCCTGCCCTATATTTTGGCTCTAAGATCAATATTTAAAATCCCCCACCTCCCGTTTCCTTTCCACGGGCATGAGGTGTCTCGCTTGCTGGGGGAGGCTGGTCTCCCAGAGACCTGTCTGTTCACCATTTCAAATAATTTCCCCCGTATCGTTGTTCTAGAAACAATTCATTAGGGGCCTATTATACGATGTTATACCTGCCAAGGTTAGGAAAGATCCTGCATGTGTGGTAAAATCGCACCGTGAGCTGCACACGCCAGCTTTTATTTTTTTTTGTGTGTCTGTCTAGAAATGTACCTTTTCCTCCTTTTACACAGCCAGTCGTGCGGGGGCAAAGCCGCAGGGGTGATGCTGCTGCCTGGGGTGGGGACCCCCTGCAGGGCTTGGTCACGGTCCCATAGTGGGAAGATGCTGCAGGTGGTGGAAAGGGGCAGTTTTGGGGTGTAGCAGCCATTCCCTCTGCTCACTGCTGTCTGCCCTCTCTCCAGTGGCACACTGAAAATCCACACTTTCGGGCCAAAACCGGTGACCATGTCCCCAGGCTGAGAGCGGTCCCGTGTTGCTGGAGACCTAACGGAGTCGTGGTCCTCAGGGAGCTCATTAGAGGAGGGAGCTCCTCCACCTTGGAGGACTGTGGAGCCATGGGTGGCTGGCAGCAGGGGCTGCAAACCCTATCCTCTGTTAGGTCTCCTGCTCATAGGAGATGTTCTTCACCCTCCTGAGCCATCCGTCCCCATGTCACCGGGGCAGCTCAGCCCCCCTGCCCGGCCGTGGCCTGCATCGTTGCTTTGCAGTCGTCTTTTTCTCTCTGCAGGGAGAATAACTTCATCAAGGACTTCCCCCAGCTGGCCGATGGGCTGATGGTGATCCCGCTGCCCGTGGAAGAGCAGTGCCGTGGCGTCCTCTCGGAGCCCCTTCCCGACCTCCAGCTTCTCACCGGTACGAGCAGCCCACTTGGGGCAAGATCCCGTTCTCCCACCCTGGATCCCAGCGTGGTCCCTGAGGGACATCAGCATCCCTGGTGTTGTGGGGTCCTTCACGGCATCCCTCCTGCGTTCCTTGGGCAGGAAGAGCGTATGGGGTGGATGAGTCCACCCTGGCACGGGGCAAGGCAGCATCTCCATCCCTGTGAGCTCCAGGCAGCCTGGAGACCCCATGGCTTGACCACCAGAGGAGGTCACCATCCCTGCTGCCATCCCCTTTCTTGCCCCTGTGGTGGCAAAGCCATTCCTCGGTGTGAGCATTAAGCGTCCCCTGGAGTGTGGCCACCAGGTGGGCAGGGGCTGAGCACCAGCTCTTCCTTTGCAGGGGACATCAAGTACGACGAGGCGATGGGGTACCCCATGGTGCAGCACTGGCGGGTCAGGAGCAACCTCTACAGGGTGAAGCTCAGCTCCATCACCCTCTCTGCAGGTGAGGGTTTCCAATCATGCATCTCCATGGGAGGCTGGGTGGGTGGGTGGTGGTCTTCTGCCCCAAGGAACGGTCATGCTGAGTATCTCACCAGCATTTCCCACCTCCAGGCTCTGCTCGGGCAGTGGCTCGAGCTCCCAGCGCTGCTCCAAAGGCAGGCAGAGAGATTTTCCTCCTTTTTAGGGGGTGGGGGGAAACTGAGGCAGGGGGGTTGTGCAGCCCAATTGCACAAAGCGAGCGCTGGGGTCAGAGCCAGGATCAAGGCAACAAGCCACGCTGCAGGAAGATCCATATGGGGGTGGCTGTGTATACGATTATATATGAAAAAACAGTAAATTCTTGGAAAAAAAAGTGCTTTCAAAAGGACCCAAAGTGCTTGTAAATGCGGGTCATATAAAGCAGGAGTCGCAGCTGAAGAAGGGGCGGGCGGGAGGATCCTGCAAATGTCAAAACATTTCACTTCCACGTTTTTATAGCTACACGTTTTGTTTCAGAAACGCTGAAACATTTTGTTACGACCTGAAATGTTTTGCCTTTTCATTTCAAAACAGCATTTTTTTTTTTTATTTAAAAATCAACCTGTTTTTTAAGGGGAGAAAGAGGAAAAAAAAAAAAAGAGGGAGGATCCTGCAAATGTCAAAACATTTCACTTCCACGTTTTTATAGCTACACGTTTTGTTTCAGAAACGCTGAAACATTTTGTTACGACCTGAAATGTTTTGCCTTTTCATTTCAAAACAGCATTTTTTTTTTTTATTTAAAAATCAACCTGTTTTTTAAGGGGAGAAAGAGGAAAAAAAAAAAAAGAAAGATTTAGCACAGACAGGCTGCAGAGCCCCAGAACGAAATAACCTTTTCGGAGCTGAACAAAATATTTGGGTTAAGCTCAAAACGAATTCTTCTAGCTTTTTTTTTATTAAACCAACCTTCTCCTTCAATAAACCAGCCAACCAGGCAGCCAGATACCCTCACTTTGGTGACATTTATGACGTATTTTGTTGCAGTATGTTTTCAGTTCCACCACTGAACCAAAACGGTGATACCAGCCAGCTGGAAAGGGTGCCAAGACACCGTGTAGTCACCAAAACCTCCACGATTTTTCCTCTCTGCAGAGCAGTCAGAGTCCATGTCCTTGTCCTCCTTGTCCCCACTGGGTGCTGCAGAGCTTTGCTCAAGAGATGCTCCAACGGTTGTGCACCCACGGAGCTGCCCCATGTGTCCCTCTGGGCCATCTCCAGCTTTCCTGAAAATAGTTAGGGGTTATGCAGGGTTTTTACTCTGGGGATGGTCTGCAGGGAAAACTGTAATTAGTGACACCAGGAGAACATCTCTGGTTGTGGTTCCTGCAAAGCAAAGGCCAAGCACATCCTCTGGGGAGGGTGTTGATGGTGTCCCAGCAGCCTACAGAACGGGATGGGGCTGGTGGCAGGGTGGTTGTGTGTGTGTGTGTGGATATGTGTGTCTGTGCACACACGTGTTCACATGGACATCCCTACATACTGGTTTTGGAAAAGTCTTCAGGAGAAGAGTCACAGAAGGATGCCAGAGCCACAGCCCGGGGTAAATAGCAGGTTGTGGATCCCGAAGGATCATAGAATCATTGAATGGTTTGGGTTGGAAGGGACCTTAAAGACCATCCAGTTCCAACCCTCCTGCCCTGGGCAGGGACACCTCCCACCAGACCAGGTTGCTCCAAGCCCCATCCAGCCTGGCCTTGAACCCCTCCAGGGATGGGGCAGCCACAGCTTCTCTGGGCAGGACCATGTAGACCTTGGAGGGAAGAGAGGAGGAGCTGTGCTTTGCACCCATGTGGGGACTTCTATTTCTTGAGCAGAGGATCTTCTGGGCCTCCTTGCCCCAGGCTGTGGCTACCAGCCCTGCCTGTCCCCCCTGCCCATCCCCTGCCTCCCTCCCACAGGCTTCGCAAACATCCTGAAGATCCTGAACAAGGACAGCAGCCGGGAGGAGCTGCTCTCCTTCATCCAGCAGTTTGGCTCCCACTACATCGCGGAGGCTCTGTACGGCTCCGAGTTCAGCTGCACCATCCACTTCCCCAGCAAGAAGGTCCAGCAGCAGCTCTGGCTCCAGTACCAGAAAGGTGAGGAGTGCGGTGGGAACGGGCAGGGGCACAAATCCTGGTTATCGTTGGTGCTGTTTTCCATCCATCAGCCCCTCTCCCCTGCACATACACCGTCACCGCGCCGGGTAGTAGGTGTAGACAGGAGTCTTGTCCCCAACTGATGGCCCAGCAGCAGGAGATGGTGGCACATCTCCATGGGCAGCATCCCTGAGCCAGGGGAACCCATCCTGAGTGCCCCTGCCCTCCGGCTGCTGCGCTCTGGCTCCGTCCTTCCCTAGGAAGACCCCCTTCACCACTCACCCCCGGCCCCGCCACGGTGGCCCCCGCACGCCGGGGGTGCTCAGGGTTGGGTGATGGAGATGTGTCACAATCGAGCTGTGTCAGAATGGCTTCGTTTTATTGCTTGTGACAATGACGGTCTTTAAGGAAGTGTATTAAATCAATAGCAGACTCATTGTGCTACACCATAAATAACGAGACACATCATTAAACAGGGCAATAAACTTCAGGACTTTGAAGTAATACAATTAGGTTATGTTTATAAAAACTCCCTTATCGCTGGAGCCCTTCCCTTTGCCAATTCATCTCTTTCCTCCGGGGAGATGGGGATATTCCCCGGGTCTGATATTTTTTTTCCATCAAAAAACATCTGTGGTGTTTCACCGGACCCGTCGTAGGGCTGATGGTGACCGAGGTCCTCAAGGTCCCTTGTGTCCTGCCCCGTGGGCGCTGCCAGGAGCCGCCTCCTCTCCTGGAAGCCAGCAGATGGAGGTTTCCTCCCTCCCACCACCTCCCTCCCTTTCTGCTCCTGTTTTCCCTCTGTCTCCCCAGCGCTGCTCGTCTCCTCGGCGTATCCATATCACCCTGTGCTCCTCTGTTTGGCTTTTAAATAGTGATAAATGAAGTTTGCCTTAGCAATGTCCCCGTGTAGCAGGAGGAAGCGTCGGGGAGGTGTGTTTTTCATGTAGTTGCCATGTTATTAATTGTTTGGGACTGGTCTCTGCCATCCCCGGGCCAATGTGTTGGTGGGGCCGGACCCGGGGTGGCTCCACGTCTCCGGCACCGTCCCCCCAGACACAGGGTTTCTCCGGAGATGCCGGAGGGTGGGAAGGAGAGGAGGATGCTGCAGTCTGAGCCCGTCGTGAGCATCGCCCCTGTTTGCCGGCGCTGGGGCCGGAGGGGAGATGATCAGTGGCAACACGGGATCTGGTGGTGAAATGTCTTCCATTTCTGAGCCCCCTGCCTTCCCCCTGGCCAGGGCAAGTGGTGGTCCTGGGACTCAACACAAAGCCTCGTGGTGGCACCGAGCAGTGCCTTGCTGGTGAAATAATTTCCTTTTTAGTCCGTGATATGCAGCTGGCCCAGGCGGGCTCCCTCGCTCCCCTCCTGCGCCCCTGGACCCGTGCCGGCCCCGTGCCACTCGCAGGGGTGGCCCAGCACTGGGGGCATCCACAGCATCCTTCCTCGCTGCCCACCGAGCACCCCAAACCCTAGGGATCCCTGGGGTTTTGCATGTTATTCCTTGGACTTAAGTATTTTATTTCTGACAATGCGGCATTTGGACACTGGGTGCTGGCTCTGAATGTGTTCTTCGTGGGTGGCTCCATCTATGGCTTTCAGGAGCTGGTGGGGTCAGTGAGGTTGAACTTTGGGTACTGCAGAGGGGACCAGTGTTTTACTTAGCTCTTTGATGGCCAGAGAATGCTCTTGGAAAGACATCAAGGATGTTCAGGGCTCTTGCTGATACCAGCAGAGATCGGCTCTGGACGGAGAAGGTACCACAAAAAACTAAAGGCTCTCTCTGGGAGAAACCCCAGTGGAGCTAAGAGAAAGAACTTGCAGTTTATGGTAGATGGATTGTATTCCCAGCTTCTCCACTGATTTACCCTCATTTTGCCAGTGACATAAGGAAGATTTGAATAAATAGCTCCAGCTAGACAGTTCTGGATGCCTTCTCCGCTCGGAAACAGCTCTGCCCCGCCAGGCTCCCCACTGCCAGCCAGCCCCTTTCCAAACTGCTCGGCGAGAGCACATATGCATCATCTCGAATAAATACAAAAGTACGGCCAGGATAACCCTCATTTGTTAGCGCACAAAGCAGGTGGGGGGAGGCGGGGGAGAGGAGAGTCTCGAGCTAATTGGCACGGCACCAACTATGATAAAAACGCACATGGTGGCGGGCTCGCAGCGTCGCCCGAAATCGTTTGAATATTTTAATCAACTTCATAAATCAATCGGCCCGGCCTCGGGAGGGAGGCCTCCGCCGGTAAAGCGCCTCGAGCCCTAATTGAAAACACGGGCTGGAAGAGGAGACGGTGCCTGCCGTCGCAGCCCGACCCCCTCATCGAGCTCTGGGCCCGGTCCTGGCTCTGCTGAGGCTGGAGCAGCCCGGACGGGAGGTGGGTGGGTGTCTGCAGAGCTCTTCCTTCCACCCAACGGAGGAGAAAGGGATGGGGCTCTCACTAGGGACCATAGAACGTCGGTGTCTTCTTGCTGCCTGGCCCTGGTGGGACGGGAGGGCTGTAGGCAGCCTTTGCAGGCTGTTCTGCTTGTAGAAATGTGAAATGTTCCTCTTTCAAACAGATAGGGTGTGTGCTGGGGGAAGGAGAAGGAGCCTCCTGCCCTTCTTCCCAAGGATTTGCAGGAATGAATCCTGGACCAAGATGCACCAGGCTCTATTCAGGACAGAGATGGAAACATCCCCCAGGTTCCCCCTGAGGAACTGTGTTAACCCACGAGCAAGACCATACCAAACCCCAATTTTATTTCATGCAGAGCGATTAAAAGCCCTTTTTTTTTTTTGGGGGGGGGGGCGCTGTTTGCTCTGGCTCTGTGCAGCCAAGTAATGCTTGAACTCATCGGAGCATCCTCCGAGCAGGGACCTGGAGATCGACCTGGCCATTGATCCGTGCCACAGGAGCCCGCGTCGCTCTTCTCCCCTGTCGAAGGCAGCAGTTAACGCTGACGGCACCTCATTAAGTTTGTACCAATTGTGTGAGCATCTCTGTTTGGCAGCGGGGGCAAATGCAGCACCCCCAGCCACCCCCTGGGGCGTGTAAAGATGTGCTGGGTCTGGCCAGGATGGAGCAAAGTGGCTTCATCACAACCCCTGTGGTGCCGAGCTTTGGATTTGAGGCCACAGCAGTGTCAGTACCACCCTGGCATGTGGGCTGCTGCCAGCACAGCGGCCGGGCTTCCAAGGGAGTTGGGAAGATATTGGGAAGGAAAACAGCCAGGACTGCTCAGTCCAACTGGGGTGTTCCTCACCACATAATGCTCAGAGGTAAAACGGGAGGCAGAGGCTGGGGGTCAACCCACCACAAGGATGCTCAGAAAATGTAGAGGAGGAAAGAGAGCGATCCCTGCGTCCAGCACATCCACCTGCCAGGGACTGCTTATGGAATCATAGGATGGTTTGGGTTGGAAGAGACCTTAAAGATCATCCCATTCCACCCCCTGCCCTGGGCAGGGACACCTCCCACCAGACCAGGTTGCTCAAAGTCCCATCCAGCCTGGCCTTGAACCCCTCCAGGGATGGGGCAGCCACAGCTTCTCTGGGCAACCTGGGCCAGGCTCTCACCACCCTCACAGCAAAGAATTTCTCCCTACTATCTGCTGAAGGTTTGTCAGAGACCTGGTTGCTCTGTGGCCCCTCGGTGTGGCTGAATGAGGAGGAGGAGATGTTGGTTAGGGAAAGGGAAGAGCTGCTCTGATGGCAAATCCTGACAGATCTGGTGGGATTTCCCCAAGAGCTCTTCTGGCTTTCTTGTTGCCACCACGATACACAAAATGCAGAACAAATGTCTCTAAGTGCTCTGGCACTCGGCGAGAACGGAGACGTTATCAGCAGAAACGCGGAGGGTCTCGTCTTGTCAAATGTGTGAGTGACAGCTCTTTTCCTCCACACGGTGCGGATCAGCTGAGCCTCAGCGTGGGAGACTTCTGTTCTCCAGCTGGGAAAAGTTGGAAAAAGAACCGGCGTGCCGGTGGCGTGCTGCCACGGAGGAGCACCCAGGCTGGAGGGAGATCCTCTCCCTTGCCACCATGGACCTGGGAGAAGCCCAGCTGGAGAGCGGGGAGAGGATGCTGCTGGGCTCGGGATGTCCTCTGCACGGGTGGAGGAGGGTCAGAGGGTTTCACAACCCAACTGTTCCCCTGCTTTAGGTCTGCAGTGAGGGAAATATTTGGGTTGGGGTTTTTTTGCATTTCCTAGCATCTCTAGGTAGTTTCCTTGGCTGAGGTCACCTGGCTGGTTGGGTGCTCGGCAAGTGGAGCTTTGGAAGTAGCTGGTACGGGTGTGAAAGGTGTTCCCTCCCAGTAACACCTCCGACATTAAAATAACCCAGGGAGGGGCTGTGCCCTGACAAGGTCCCGTCACCCCCCAAGGCTTTCTGCCCACCAGCCTCCCAAAACTCCCCAGTGCTTCCCAGTACTCTTCTCTGCGACTATATATTGTTGATTGCATGTACCGTTCAGAGGTTCCAGTTCTCGTGCTTTCTTGTGAACGCAGCAGTTGAGACAAAAGATCTTCATAAACTACAGGCACATTAAGGCTAAAGTAGCAGCCCACGTTCTTCTGAGTGGGGTCTGTGGGTCCCTTCTGAAAGGAGGCTGCAGAGAGGTGGGGGTTGGCCTCTTCTCCTAAGGGAATAATGACAGGAGCAGAGGAAATGTTTTGAAGTTGGGGCAGTGAAGGTTTAGATTAGATATTGGGAAGAATGACTTTCCTGAGAGGGTGGTCAGGCCCTGGAACAGCCTGCCCAGGGAGGTGGTGGAGTCACCATCCCTGGAGGGATTTAAGAACCGTGTAGATGTGGCACTTCAGGGCCTGCTCTAGTGCCCGGGATTGTTGGGTTGTGTCTGGTTGTGAGGTTTGGAGGTTTTTTGTGGTTGGACTTGATGATCTCAGAGGTCCCTTACAACCATGAAGATTCTGTGGTTCTGCCCTCCCCAGGTCTCATTCATCTCCCGTCAGGTCTGATACCGCCGTTAACACAATTAAGATTGAACCAGTCCAGGGGAACCTTTAGTCTTCATTTCCTAGATGCCATCAGGTGCATTAAGAAAGCTGTAAGGGCAGCTTTGCATCTATTAAAGGAGATAATGGCTTTCCCCTTATACCTGCTCGGTCAGAAGCAAAGTGTATAGAATTTCCCCGTCCTTGAGCTCGGCTCCTCTAAACAACCGCTCTATTACCTTTGTAACACTCTTTAAGTCGCTCGCGGTTCCCCGTCATTATATTTATTTCCAAAGCCTCCGATTTTGACATTTTGTTCAGAGGAGGGAGAAACAATCTTGCTGGTTGCCGTGAAATTTAGTTTAGACTAAAATATGTGCTGTGACTCAGGCTGCTAAATGACCTTATGCACCGCTCATTGTAATCCAAAATTGCCAGGCAAGCGGAGTAATTAGTTGTGCAAAATGAAATAACTTTAAATCCTCGCGTTGAGTAATGACCCAGAAAAATCACTTAGGCTCTACAATGGAGCATCTGGCTTTATTTTTTACTTTTGTAGCTCTGCCCCCTTTGATTAAGGAACAGGCTCTCCCCCCTCCTCCCGTTAGAAGCCCGGGCTTTGGGTGCTGCCCAGAACAAGTGGTCACGGCTTAGTTGCCGCTACCCAAAGACGTCGTAGCTTCTTGTGCTGGGTATGTAGCTCTTTAAACAGCTGCTTCACGGAGTCATGGAATTGTCAGAGTTGGAAGGGACCTCTAGAGACCATCCAGTCCAACTCCCCTGCCAAAGCAGGGTTGCCCAGAGCACAGCACTCAGGAGCATCCAGGTGGGGCTTGAAGATCTCCAGAGAAGGGGACTCCACACCCTCCCTGGGCAGCCTCTTCCAGGGCTCTGCCACCCTCACCCCAAAGAAGTTCTTCCTCACATTGCAGTGGAACTTCCCATCTTCCAGCTTGTGCCCGTTGCCCCTCGTCCTGTCACTGGGAACCACTGGAAAGAGTCCGGCTCCATCCTCCTTCAACCCACCCTTCAGACACTTGGAAGCATTTATAAGGTCTCCCCTCAGCCTTCTCTTCTCCAGAGCCCTGGAAGAGGCTGCCCAGGGAGGTGGTGGGGTCTCCTTCTCTGGAGACATTCAAACCCCACCTGGACACGTTCCTGTGCAGCCTGCTCTGGGTGGCCCTGCTTTGGCAGGGGGTTGGACTAGATGATCTCCAGAGGTCCCTTCCAACCCCATATAATTCTGTGATTTATGAAAATTAATTACCCAGAGTAAAGTCCCTTCCAACCCCATATAATTCTTTGATTTATGAAAATTACCCAGAATAGTAGATGAACCCTCACAGCAGCCCTCCTGCCAGCCCCAGTGTCCCCCCTGCAGCGGGGACAGAGTTTCACATCCCCTTCCTGAGAGCTCAGGGCCAGGGAATTGGGACCAGACCTTTAAAACATCAGGTATGGGCTATGGTGAAGAGTAAGATGTTGCCCTTGTGGGAGCATCAGCGTGAATTAAGGTGCCAAACTCCAGGGTTTGTTTATGGGGAGGGCAGGGGAGCGTCAGATAAAGGTACATGAGAGCTGCCAAGGAGATCAGATTTATCCTCCACAACTGATGGCATAAAAGGGGGCTCGGAGCCATCGTGTTCCCAAGCCTAATCCCCACCGGCTGTAAAAACCAATCTGCCACCGAAGGGAGGAGATGAAGTGTTTTTAATAAGAAAATGAGCCGTTTGCAATGCACTTTTAATTGGATCAATTTTTCCTTTATTACACAATCTTTAAAAACCCAGCACATACGTATAACCCAGACAAGCTCCTTCTCCAGGTAGAGAGAGCAGAAGCCAAACTAGTTCATCACAACCCTTAATTACTCCATTTCATCTCGTTTGGCGAACGGTGGCGACATCGTGGGCGGGGGGGGCAGGTACCAGGGTGAGAAACCCAGCTCTGCAAAACCATCTCACAGTCACCATCGAGCTTTATCAGGGGACACAGACCCCCCTGGAGAGGGAGGGCAGGTTTTCATTTTCCCTTTTTCTGCCCAAAAAGCCCGACTCGAGGAAGAGCCGCAGGCGCCGTGCACCCCCAGGCGCCTATGGCAGTATCCTGCCCCACCAGAGCAGGGTAGTGTGATATTTTTTTTTGAATCTCCCAATTAAGAAACAGCTGACAGCCACTTTTTTTGAACTGTGTAACCAGGAACAGGCTGGGGGAACCAACTGCTCAGTTTACTGGACCAGCTTTTATGGCCCTTCAAGCGCTCCAGGAAATGTTATTGCTAGTAGTGTGATGTTTATTGCAAAAAAAAAAAAAAGTAAAAAAAAGAAGAAATAATAATCCATCGGAACAGAAAATGACAGAGGTACATATTATCATAGATAATATTGCTTCAATTATTCAGGTCCATGGTAGCTTCCCGCTTGGAGCGGTTCTTACAAACAGGAGAAATGTTTAAAAGAGATCAGTAGGAGAGGATCTGCCATTTCCATAATACTGGAAAAAAATGCCTTGAGTTACAATGTAATTAACTGCAGAAGGGCCCGGTAATAGCCCTCATCTCCCAAAAACATTCATGCAAGATGAGATGGGCTCCCTGAACTGCTGTTAGATACCTCGGGTGACTTCCCCCTCCACCCAAAGAGAGAAGCAAGGGAAGGTAAATCCCCATGTGTGAGCTGGTAGCCTTGGCAAACACACGGAGGAGAACAAGGGGGGGGTTCAGTTCCCTTGGGCTGGTGTCTTGGCTCCTGCTGCCTCCTCCCAAAGCCTTTTCCAGCAAATTATAGGGAGAGAAATAAGAAGTTGCCCCGATGGAGGGGCACCTCTGTCACCCAGAGGGGTGTTTGCTTTCCTGGCCCTCTTCAGCGCTTCGGCTGAGCATGACAGGGAGAGAAAAACCAACAAAATCCCACCAAAATCTGCTCCTGTCACTTCTTCTGCAAACCTTGTTCATATCATGGCTTAAAACTACCGTGTTCTCATTGTGTGCTTCCTAGTTTCTGAATTTTTAAATTTTTTTTTATACCCATAACCAAAAGATAGTTTGTACAAAGCTGTGCAGAATACCGTTTAAATGAAACATATAGAAGATGGTGTCCTCTTCGGCTGTGAACGAAATATTCACTTTAAATGTTCTCTAGTGATCCTTGTTTTATTTTTAGGCACTAATTATTAACTTTAGTATATTGTTTTGGATCAATATGATTTTAAAACAAAATCTCTGTATCTTAATGTGTTAACGTGTATGTTAGCGTATTATAGATAAAATATTAGGCTCCTGATGTTGTCCACTCTGCTATAACACAAGAGCTGAACACGAATGTTGCTGTCTCTAGGGTTAACGATTGTATTCTACGAGTAAATGAGGTGGATGTTCGTGATGTGACACACAGCAAAGCAGTTGAAGCATTGAAAGAAGTGGGGTCAATTGTACGATTGTATGTCAAAAGAAGAAAACCAGTCACAGAAAAAATAGTGGAAATCAAACTTGCCACCCCCCCGCCCCATCCCCATCTCAGCGGTGAAGTGCAGATGAGTGGAAACCTATCGCTAAATGCAATGGTCTGGAATGCAGAACAGTGAAGTGCAGGTGAACATACAATATGTTGCATTTAATGGCATTTACTACAATCTCCCAGGTTTATTCCCCCCAAATCTGCTCCTGTCACTTCTTCTGCAAACCTTGTAACCACCGAACAACCGGCTGGGGCAGCAGCAGCTCTAAAGCCCATTTTACTTTGCTGTTTGGCTAGGAGAAAGTATAGGGGAGCTTAAAAAAAAAAATCACCTGTTGCCTCCACGTTGTAACAAACAATTTGCTGTAGCCCGGCAGAAGCCATAAAATCAGCTTTTATATTGTCTGTCGTGCCCCCAAATTTGCAACTACGTTGTTGATAGCAACAAATAAACGCACTGCAGTCTAACTATTATCTGTGGCAGATTAACATGCTACCACTGTGCCCTATTTAAATGCATCTTGCCTTCAATAAACTATTCTAGGCGAGCAGCACCACACTGAGGTACGCATTTATCAGCCAGGAGAGTAGCACTGTGGGGGCCTTGGTTCACACAGCTGCAGTTTTGTGCTTCATTTGGCCCAAAGCCGTGATGAACATGAACTCTGGTGCCTGCTGGTGCCGTAAAAAAAAAAATAAAAAAAATAATCGGAAGAATATAGTGTTTTGCTGTGCAAAGGGAAAAAAAAAAAAGGCAGTACACCAATGGAGGTTATGAGTGGAAACCTATCGCTAAATGCAATGGTCTGGAATGCAGAACAGTGAAGTGCAGGTGAACATACAATATGTTGCATTTAATGGCATTTACTACAATCTCCCAGGTTTATTCCCCCCAGCCCTTCCCCCCCCACCCCCTTCCCAAGACAGTTTCCAGGATACATTTAATAATCAAAACAGTGAAGATCAACCATAGGTTTCCCAATTATATTTTTTCCCCTCCAAGCTCCCTCCCTTTTTACCCCCCTCCTTCTACCCCGCAGGACCCGTAGTAGTAATAAAAACCCTGTTGCCATCAGAGGGCAGTTTTCTGTCTCCAACGATGGCCCCGGTACTCACTGCACATCAAACAGACACCGTCACGAATGGCACAACGGGGGCGAGGTCCTGAATACCAGAAAAACGGGGCGAGAAAACCCTCCCTCGCCAGTTTGAAAGTAAAGCTCCATCTCCGCCTGGTTTAAGAGGGCTATTTTGTTTTATGCAGTGCTGCAATCAGAAATTGCTTTCTCTGGTAGTTGCCCAGACAACTGCTACCCGGTTCCTTACGAGTAGCACGGCGAGAAGAGGATTGCCTCTCCGGTCCTCGAAGGGAAGGTGATTTAGAGCAGTCAGTCAGTGTTTATGGCACAAAGAAAGATGCAGTGGTTGAGGCTGGAAGTGGAGGAGATGTGGTGTGAGGAGGTGAGAAGGTTTATGGAGTGACCAGGCATTTAGCAAGGAACCAATACTCTCCCTTGCGCTTGTTCTTTTTTTACTGTACGGATTTTATATCAAAAAGAAGGAGAAAAAGCAAACCACCACCACAGAAGCTATTTTGTTTCTAAACACAAAACACGATCCTCTACACCAAACCCCTCTTCGGTTACGGCACGATCTTCCCGAACCCTTCACACTGGGTCCCATCAGATTGCCATGAGGCTGGAATAATCTCTGCTGCCCAAAAGAGGCTTTGCTTAGAGACGTGCCTTTAAGGGGTGGAATATCTTCTCAGATGATAACTGTAGATCTTAATGCAGTGATCCCAACAGTCCAGCACCAGCAGCTGCCCTTTGGGAGTGATGGCGATACCGACGGGACAGGTGAGTCCTTCCCGGATGAGGATATTGTAGCCACCTCCTTTAGGAAAATGCAGGATTTCTTTCCGGCTGCTGTCAGCAACAATGAGGTCTCCCCTGGCGTCGACGCACATCCCGGCGATGCACCTGAAGTCCTCATTCTCGGAGAAGAAGTGGCTAATCTGGCGTCCCAGCTGCCCGTCCGGGCCGACGGATCCAATCGAGAAGCCTCCTTCTAGATGGTGTTCGTACTGCCGGTTCTCCAGGTTGAGCCCCAGCCCTTGAGTAAAATATATGGTCCCTTCGGCGTCGCAGGTGACAAACTTGGGGCGCACGGCGCTACACAAGCAACTGTACTTCACTACCCCCACGCCACGGTCCACAGTGAAACACCAGAGCTTGCCCCCTTCCACGTCGGTGACTACAAACTGCCCCGAGGGCAGGGCGGCGATGCCCCAGGGCTTGCTGAGCTGGCTGCGGTGACACGCCACGCAGTGACCATCCATGGTGTAGACCTTGACGGAGTTATCGTAGCTGTCCGTCACACCTATCAGGCCGTGGCAGTTCATGGTGACCGAAAGGGGAGTCAAATTGGGCAAATCTGCTCCAAGGAAACTCAATACAAAACTATCGATTCCGCTAGGGCTCCGGCGGATCTCCTTCAGGAAGCCTTTGCGGGTAAAAACCTGGATTCGGAAGTTGCCCCGGTCTGCCACGAGCACCTCTCCTTGCAGGGTGACGTGGAGGCTGACGGGGAGGTTAAACATCCCCGGGAGGCTGCCCTTGGAGCCCATCTTCTTGATGAAGTGACACTGCTGGATGCTGGGGGCTGCTTCGGGCATCCTCGGCTTGGCTGGGGAGGAGTTTGGCGTGCAGCTGGCTTCTTCTTGCACAAAGTCAGGCTCCCGAAACGCCGCCGATGAGGATGCCGCAGTTTCCATGAGCGATTCCTCCACGTTAACGGTGCGGGGTTTCTTCACCACCTGCCCAATCTGCAACGGTCCCACGTGGCTCACCTTAAGGAGTTCAACCTCTTGAAGAGTCAGCTCCCTCGGGAGACTGTTGGTCAGTTCTGGTTCTTCCTCATCTGCCGCCTCCTCCAAGAGAGCTATGTCTCCCTGCTTTATTTTGGCCAAGAAATAGTCACAGCGAGACATTATCTGCACTTCTGCTAAGTTCAGCAGATAAGCTTGCTCCTCCATTACCTGGTTATTTACCTTCTCCACTTCAGACAGAGAGGTGGTGAAGAACTTGCGTGACCTGGCCAGTTCTTCCTGGATCTTGCGCTCTTCTTTGCTGTAATCTTGCAGGACTGCTTTGTATCTAGATTGCAGGTCCCTGGAAACACCCTCCAGAGACGCTTTTCTTTTCTGCAGATCACCCATGAGCTCCCGAAGTCTGGCAAGCCTCGTCCCAAATTCCCTCCTACGCTCTTCAGCAGCCTCTTTGATAGCAATGACTCGATGGCCTTGGGGCATGTGGGATGTCTCCTTGCACGGCTCGCATAAAACCAAGCTACAACTCTTGCAAAAGTGTCTTGGCAACCTTCTCCCACACACCTTGCACATGAGAAGCCCCACCACTTCGGCCAGTCCGGTGGTGTCTATGATCTTCAGCACAGTCAGATTGTCGGTCAGCTGAGCCAAGCTCGTGATCCGGGTGATTTTGCTGCAGAAGGGGCAGCGTATCCCATTGATGCTGTTTGCCAGGAGTTTCTCCAAGCACTGTTTGCAGATGGTGTGCCCGCAGTGTAAGAGTTTGGGTCTCAGGTGCTCCTCGGTGAAGGACTCCATGCAAATGGGGCACTCCAGGACCTCTCGGAGCGCATCCGAGTTGAGATGAGGGGCGGCAGCCATGGCTTTCCAAGGGAGCTTTCACCCGTGCAAAGTCTTGTACTCGCATCTATTCCGAGGTGCTCCAATTCTGTCCAGAAAGAAGAAAGGGAATGTGATTTATGTCATCACCAGCAGTTACATATACATGCAATTTATTTCTGATTTATCACCCAACCCTGGAAAATAGAAGCCCAGTTAGTTTTTTTTTCCGTGTTTGAAAGGATGGATTAGTCACAGGTAATCTCAGAGTGGGCAAATTCCAAAACTAACTTGCAGCTCCTCATGCGGTGAATTATTCACTTGCAAAATTTATAAGTAGAACTAAAAGAAGTGTAATGGCAGCAATAAGGAAGCCCAATAGATATTGATGACTGAATCATCTCCTCATGGTGCCCATCTCCCGCTGCCAAGCCTCCGAGTTTACATAATTTACTGAAACCCAGGGAGATTAAACCAAGCATTCAAAATGTTGCACATCAAAAGAGGAACCAGATGGTGCAACGCTTTAGGACATTAATATATCACCTCTGGAGACCCGCATTCAGATGTGACATCAGATACGAACGAAATAAATGTGGTTGTTTTACTCAGCTTTTCTAGATAGCCAAAATAAATTTTCAAGGTTTCGTAGGACTGCCAGAAAGTGAAACTAGAAGGCATGATTTGTCAGCTTCCACTCGGTCTGGAAATGGCTGTACCTACTGAAAACACAACGAAGATTTTACACCAGTGCATTTCATTAACCTCTGCCATGCTGCATCATGCTTCAGCATGCAAACTAAACACAGCTCGATGTGGCAGTGTTCTAGCAGGTATTAGCAATAATGGAGTTAACAGACAACTCCAAACATTAATTAATATCTACTACAAGTGTTGGCTATTAGTTCTTGAACTTAGCTTAATTGCATATAATTCCTCCTTATTTCACAATCTCGCAGCGTTGGCCTCATTCTTGTTTTCTGGTTCAGTTTTGTACCACTCTGGTTGCCATTCAGCTTCAATCCAGGTTTCTCCATCCTCACATCCCTCCCAGCAGGGAGCAGATCCCAGCAGCTCTCTTGCTAAAGCAGCCATCCATTCAAAAGGAACAGAACAGGGTTCACATCATTAAGTTATCATTCAGTAGACTGGGTTTCAATACCTTTGCTATTGCCTTGCTTAGCCGTTAAAAGAAACGGGGAAGGAAACATTTCTTCTAGGGGGAGAGGAGGAGAAGGAAGTAGTTAGTCTTTAAAACGAAGAGATGGTCACAGAGGGATGTGAAGAGACAGCTTTTTCTGAGTAATGGCTGCGCGCACACAGCGCTCTCGCTTCCCTGCTGGGTTTGCCTGCTTCATCCTCGGGAGCATTTCAGACAGAAAGGTTGACTGTATTTCAGTTTACCGTTTGCTCAAGTGGAAGAAGAAAACTGCAATGAAGAAAAGTTCTTTATGTTCATGCAGGGAAGAAGAAAAAAAAAAATAATATCGTTTTAATTTTATCATCTGCGGTTCACAGTCCTTTAAAGCCCACGTTTCAGGAAGGGATTCAGAGGCGTAGCTGAATCTCCCAAATTCCAAGCTGGGATCCGATCCTTGGCTCGACGGGTATCACATCCCCGGAGACGGGGGAGCGGGGGCAGTCTGGGCACTGGCTGCCTCTGGCACCGAATCCACTTCCCTTTATTCTTAGCATATATCTCAGCTGGGGAAGCAGAAGCCTGGGCACTGCCATGTAGATCAGAAACCTTCCTCTGAGGGATGACAAATCTGTATCTTAAAACGATTTTTAAAAATGAAACACAGGGTAGCAGATCCGTCGTTCTTATTTTCCTTGGAAATATGTCAAAAGACTTGGTTAGGCAAGGATGGGGGAGCAGCACAGACACCAGATACACCAGAGAGTTACACAAAAAGCCACCTTTAAAACAAGTATTTTCTTTAAAGAACAATGACAGAGGGGATTTTGCTTAGTTTTAAGTTAGATTCGTTTTTTAGAACGATCATTTGTACGATATTCTTTTCATATATAACCCCCTTTTATCAGAACGCCAGTATGCACCACAGTAATGTGAAATTATTTTTACTGCTGCATTTTTATCTTTATCTTGCACTCGGCCATCCCTTCATGGAAGTTCCCTTAACAGCGAGTTGTTCTTGCCTATCAGTCCCTCCCAAGGCCATTCCTCTGGCACAGAGCAGGGTACTAGAGAAAGCCACAGCTGAGGATCAAGCGATAAAACTCTAAATTATGTAAGTTTGGTTTCCTTACATTAAAAAAAAAATAAATCCTGCCCTAGTTTCTCTACTCGCTCTGGAGTTCTTAGTTAGCGGGTGTGGCGAGACAACTAGTTTCACTTGTAGTTCTCAGCTTGAGTTATTATTGTGGTTAGAGCCTGGTTGGACACCAGGTGCCTTCAAAAACTGCTCTGCTGTTCCCCTCCTCAGCCGGACAGGGGAGATGAAATATAACGAAAGGCTTGTGGGTTGAGATAAGGACAGGGACATCACTCAGCAATTACTGTCACCGGCAAAACAGACAGGACTTAGGGAAATTAGTGTGATTTATTACCAGTCGAAATCAGAGTAATGTAATGAGAAAGAAAACCAAATCTTCCTAGGACTAAAGTCCCTATTTCTTTACCTCCTCCCCCGCCAGCGGCACAGAAGAACGGGGGTTGTGGACACTTCTCTGCTGCTCCTTCCTCCTCATGGGGAGGACTCCTCACACTCCTCCCGTGCTCCAGCGTGGGATCCCTCCCACAAGAGACAGTTCTCCATGAACTTCTCCGTGCTCTGGTGTGGGTCCCTTCCTCAGGGTGCAGTCCTTCAGGATCAGCCTGCTCCAGCACGGGCTTCCCATGGGGTCACAACCTCCTTTGGGCATCCACCTGCTCCAGCACAGGGTCCTCCATGGGCTGCAGGTGGATATCTGCTCCACCACAGAAATCCATGGGCTGCAGGGGGACAGCGTGCCCCACCATGGTCTTCTCGGAGGGCTGCAGGGGAATCTCTGCTTCAGTGCAGACTCCCTCCCGTCCTTCTCCCCTGACCTGGGTGTCTGCAGGGCTGTTGCTCTCAGCGTGTTCTCACTCCTCTCTCCGGCTGCTATTGTTCTTGCTGCTTTTTTTCTTTCCCTTTTTAAATGTGTTATCCCAGAGGCACTACCAACATCAGCCTTGGTCTGGTGGGTCCCTCTTGGAGCTGGTGGCGTTGGCTCCGCCGGGTATGGAGGAAGCTTCTGGCAGCTCCTCACAGAATCCCCCCCCCTACCCTGTAGCCCCTCCGCTCCCCAAACCTCCCCACACCAACCCCGTACGCTCCTTGACAAGTTATCATAATAGGGTAAAGCCGCAAAAACGTGCAGTTGCGACTTCCTCCCGTAGCTTTTATGTCAGTATTTCAGCCCCGGCGACAAACCCAGCAGGACAATGCAGCAGGGGGTTGGGGTGGGTTGTTTTTTTTTTTTCTTTTTGCTGAAAGCATCCGCTCGCAGCAGCTCCAGGCGCTGAGGCCGCGGGCTGCTGCTGACAGACCCTCGGGCCCTGGGGGCGGCCTAAGGACCCCCGGGGTTGTGGGGGGGACACAGAGCGTCCCCGGGACGCTCGGCTCGGTGCGAACGACCCCTTTAATGGCAGCACCGAGCCCCCCTCCCGCCGTCCCACCCCCTCCCCGCCGCGGCGCTGCCCAGGCAAGGCCCGCGGAGGGCGCGGCCTGAGGGGGGGCTCGGCGGGGCGGACCCGTCGAGGGGGCTCTTACGGTGGGGGTTGGTGCCTGGGGATGAGGGGAATTTAACCATTTCCTGACTGGCACAGCCGGCTGTGGGGCCGTGCCCAGACCTTTCAGCAAAAGCTGCAGCCCTTTTCCAGTGCTGCTTGCTCACCCGCTCCAGCAGCTACCAACCAGCACTGAGGAAAGCGCTAGCATAATGCAGCAATTCTTGCCACCTTCTGTTTTTTTGGTATTTTTCCTATTTTTTTTTTTTTTTCTATTTAGAATAGAATAGTTGAGTTGGAAGGCATCGACAGCCACCAGGAGCAGGAGGGATCAGCAACTTGGGCAGCAGATGCGCTCAAAGGCAGCGAGAGCAGATGCAAAGCCTGACCAGGGTTGCAAAAGAAATGCAAAAAGAAAATTAATGAGATTTACAGCCTCCTGTTTCGTGCCGTGCTTCAGGCCCTGAGCAGCAAACCTCAGCAGGACCCTCACCCCGGACACCGGCAGCGCCCTGGGGGTGTTACTGTGCCCAGGGAAGGGACACGGGGTTCACTCCCAGCTCCTGGCATCAGGCAGGGAAATGCTCTTTCTGCCCCTCGTATATTTTGCAGTGAATAAAAGTGGATGTTAATGCTGAACCAGGGTGGTCTGGCAGATTTTGTGAGCACACTCCTGAAAATGAATAGAATGAGGGGAAAATAATGGCAGGAATAAGAAAATAAGCTTTTAATGCATCCTGGGGAGAAAACAAAGGACTCTCTGGATTTGGTTCGAGGTGATAACGATGAGCCGATGATGTTGTTACCCAGGGTGTCGGAGTATGGAGACCCTGTGCCCTGATGATAAATACCACCAGTGAATAGACAGGCAGCTGCGGGTGTTTGTGCAGGGACTCTCTCAGGGCGCATCCTGGTTGATGTTAATTTCTCTCCCACAGTGCCCCGATTCTGCACTGTTGGCCTCTGATCGCTGCAGCTGCCGCGGCGCAGGCAGAGAATCAACGAACGGTTCGTGGGCAATCCAGGAGTTATGGGGTTTGCCCTCCATCGGAGGAGACCTGGCGTGTCCTGGTTGTTCGACTCCTCGCACCTGGGAGGTAGCAAAGGGTGGCATCTCCATTGCACCCGTGCAGGGCTAACAACGGCAGTCATTAATCATGGAATCAGTCATTTCCCTCCTGCCTTTCCCCTCCTCCTTCTCGTCTCTTCGGCTTTTATTTCTGACCTCTCTGTGCATCAGACAGGCTCTCAGCTGCCCGCAGGCTGGCAGTGGTAGCCGGGGCAGGGGTTTTGCTGCTGGACCACGGCTCTGCTCTGCCCTGGTGTCTCTCAGGGTTGTGATCCTCTAAGGGCCATCAGTAACACCAGGCCTGTTCCAGCTCGGCTTTCTCTCAGCCATCGTGAGGCAGCTTTACAGACGGTGGAGAGACCACTTTGACTGTGGTCCTGTGGTGCTGCACAGCAGATGAGGAGCTGTCAGTGCTTGGGGCTTCCTCTGTGGGAGCAGGGAGAAGCCCAGGCCTGGGCGAGGAGGTTCTGGGGAGCCGTGTCCTTCACACACCAGCAATGCTGCAGTATCCCAGCAGCATCCAGGCAGTATCCCCCAGTCAGGTGAAGGTCCAGAAGAGTTTGGTGCCTGGGGATGAGGGGAATTTAACCATTTCCTGACTGGCACAGCCGGCTGTGGGGCCGTGCCCAGACCTTTCAGCAAAAGCTGCAGCCCTTTTCCAGTGCTGCTTGCTCACCCGCTCCAGCAGCTACCAACCAGCACTGAGGAAAGCGCTAGCATAATGCAGCAATTCTTGCCACCTTCTGTTTTTTTGGTATTTTTCCTATTTTTTTTTTTTTTTCTATTTAGAATAGAATAGTTGAGTTGGAAGGCATCGACAGCCACCAGGAGCAGGAGGGATCAGCAATTTGGGCAGCAGATGCGCTCAAAGGCAGCGAGAGCAGATGCAAAGCCTGACCAGGGTTGCAAAAGAAATGCAAAAAGAAAATTAATGAGATTTACGGCCTCCTGTTTCGTGCCGTGCTTCAGGCCCTGAGCAGCAAACCTCAGCAGGACCCTCACCCCGGACACCGGCAGCGCCCTGGGGGTGTTACTGTGCCCAGGGAAGGGACACGGGGTTCACTCCCAGCTCCTGGCATCAGGCAGGGAAATGCTCTTTCTGCCCCTCGTATATTTTGCAGTGAATAAAAGTGGATGTTAATGCTGAACCAGGGTGGTCTGGCAGATTTTGTGAGCACACTCCTGAAAATGAATAGAATGAGGGGAAAATAATGGCAGGAATAAGAAAATAAGCTTTTAATGCATCCTGGGGAGAAAACAAAGGACTCTCTGGATTTGGTTCGAGGTGATAACGATGAGCCGATGGTGTTGTTACCCAGGGTGTTGGAGTACAGAGATCCTGTGCCATCATGGGGACGGATGGGGAGGCTGTGATGCCTGACCTCCTGGAAGAGTGGCTTGTGCGGTGGGGCTGCCCCACGCTGGTAGCCAGGCAGCTGGGCCAGCAGGGCTTGGTGGATCTCAGCCATCCCATGAGATGGGGATGGAGCGTGCGGGTGCGTTGGAGGATGGAGGGAGCCAGCTGCCCATGTGGGTGCTACACAGCAGCCCTTGGGGGTAGCAGCAGCGATTTGGGGGGGGTCACATAGACCTCCTTGTGGGGCTGTAGTGGCTCAGGGGCAGGAGGTGCGGCACAGCCGGCTGTTGGGCTGTGCCCAGACCTTTCAGCAAAAGCTGCAGCCCTTTTCCAGTGCTGCTTGCTCACCCGCTCCAGCAGCTACCAACCAGCACTGAGGAAAGCGCTAGCATAATGCAGCAATTCTTGCCACCTTCTGTTTTTTTGGTATTTTTCCTATTTTTTTTTTTTTTTCTATTTAGAATAGAATAGTTGAGTTGGAAGGCATCGACAGCCACCAGGAGCAGGAGGGATCAGCAACTTGGGCAGCAGATGCGCTCAAAGGCAGCGAGAGCAGATGCAAAGCCTGACCAGGGTTGCAAAAGAAATGCAAAAAGAAAATTAATGAGATTTACGGCCTCCTGTTTCGTGCCGTGCTTCAGGCCCTGAGCAGCAAACCTCAGCAGGACCCTCACCCCGGACACCGGCAGCGCCCTGGGGGTGTTACTGTGCCCAGGGAAGGGACACGGGGTTCACTCCCAGCTCCTGGCATCAGGCAGGGAAATGCTCTTTCTGCCCCTCGTATATTTTGCAGTGAATAAAAGTGGATGTTAATGCTGAACCAGGGTGGTCTGGCAGATTTTGTGAGCACACTCCTGAAAATGAATAGAATGAGGGGAAAATAATGGCAGGAATAAGAAAATAAGCTTTTAATGCATCCTGGGGAGAAAACAAAGGACTCTCTGGATTTGGTTCGAGGTGATAACGATGAGCCGATGGTGTTGTTACCCAGGGTGTTGGAGTACAGAGATCCTGTGCCATCATGGGGACGGATGGGGAGGCTGTGATGCCTGACCTCCTGGAAGAGTGGCTTGTGCGGTGGGGCTGCCCCACGCTGGTAGCCAGGCAGCTGGGCCAGCAGGGCTTGGTGGATCTCAGCCATCCCATGAGATGGGGATGGAGCGTGCGGGTGTGTTGGAGGTCGGAGGGAGCCAGCTGCCCATATGGGTCCTACACAGCAGCCCTTGGGGGTGGCAGCAGCGATTTAGGGGGGGTCACAGAGACCTCCTTGTGGGGCTGTAGTGGCTTAGGGACAGGAAGGCCAGCACTGAGGTGCTGCTGAGGGTTGGATGTGCAGGGCAGGGCTTTGGTTCCTCATCTGGGAGCTGGCACAGGCGGCGGGGTGGCAGTGGGGACTCTGGAGGGCTCTGCAGAGCTAGTTCCTCTGATCAGGTGAGCTCACCGGTGGTGCCTGCACCATCCCCTTTTATAGAGGTCTGTCAGTGGTCTCTAAAAGAGAGACCTCCTGGCTTTTTTTCTTAATACCACAGGCTTGCAAATCTGTAAATGTCTCATCTGAAGCAGAGCCTTCCCAGCCGACCTGTGGGCAGAGGAGATGATCTGCCTCCGGATTCTCCCTGCCGGCACCTTCGGGATCAGCCGTGGGGCAGAGGGGCTCCCGTGGGCAGGCAGGGTGACATCCTGCTGAGCCACAAGCACCGTGGTGTCGCTCTCTGGCCACTCCTTGTGGTTGGGTGTTGGGGTGCTAAGAGTCCGCAGGGTTCTGTGTTTAATTGAGTTATGTTAATGGGCTGGGAGCAGCGGTCAGAGCAGCATCAGGAAGAGAGGGGGTGCAGCGGGGTGTTGCTGGGGGGCAGAGGCAGGCAGGCAGCTGGCAGCGTGGGGCTCTCTGGACATAATGGGGGCAGAAAAGGGGTCACAAACCATCCGGTGCAGGAGGTGATCCCGTGTTGGCACTCCGGGCATGGGTTGCCAGGCTCGTCTTTCCGAAGCGTGGTGCTCCCCGAAGGATGAGGCCCGGGATGTCCCCGCAGAGGGGCTGTGGGGTGACAGCGGCAGAGGCAGAGGTGGCCATCTCCAGCCCTAGAGCCATCCTCCTGTGATGCCACGAGAGGGCAGCAGGGCCTCACGGACCGCGGTGGCCACAACTGCCCCGCAGCCACGCCGGTGGCAGGGCCCCACGTCACCCCACCGGCTGCTCGGGGGGCTCGGTGCTGGTCTCCCACCGGTGCGGTCCTCCATTCCTTACACACCCCATCCTGAATGCTTTTGGGGTCTCCGCTCGCCTGCTGCATCCCTCCCGGGCAGGCTGTGGTGATGCCATCACCAGGCTTCCCATGTGGGATGGGACGGCTGCGTTCCCCAAAAGATGGGTAGAGGTTCTGAGGTGAGCCCTCCTTTGCCCCACGTGTGAGCCCTGTGGGGCACGGGCATTGCCGGCTGCTCCGGGGATTGGCAGAGCCAGCCTGAGCCTGGCATTCCCTGGGCAGCAGCAAGGGCTGGCACCGTGTTTCTTGCACACATGGACGCGTGTGACAGAGGAGCACTGCTGGCTCCCCCAGACATTGCTCTCACGGCAGCTCTGAGCGGTGTTTGCCCGTCACCACCATCAGGCAGCATGAAATCTGGCCAAAGTCACAGAATCACAGAATCTTCTAGGTTGGAAGGGACCTTAAAGATCATCTTGTCCAACCATCAACCTCACTGACAAGAATAGACACCCACACAACAAACAAGGAGCATCATCACTAAACCAGACCTCCCAGCACTACATCAACCCGTCTTTTGAACACTTCCAGGGATGGTGCCTCAACCACCTCCCTGGGCAGCCCATTCCAATGGCTGATAACCCTTTCAGTTAAAAAATTTTTCCTAATATCCAGCCTGAACCTCCCCTGGCCTAACTTGAGGCCATTTCCTCTCGTCCTGTCGCCTGTGACTTGAGAAAAGAGACCGATCCCCACCTCTCTACACCCTCCTTTCAGGTGTTGGTTACTGCACTGACAATAACTCACTGCAAGAGAAATCCCCAGGCAAACACACCTATCGATTTTCTTTCTAACGCCCTCTCGATGGATTTGCCGACAAAAGGGGAATTATTCCACCAGGTAATAAACCTGTGGCAGCCTGTGCCAGGGCTGTGTATTGGCCGTAAATCCCCACTGCTCTGCCCATGGTGGCACTAGGTCTGTCCAGTCCTGGTGGCGTAAAGGGGAGGTGGACCAAAATTACATCATTTCCTTTCATGAAATGCCAAACCCAGGTCCTAAATCAGGCCCAGGTGAGCAGCAGGTGGGTGTCATCAGGGTTAATCTGCTGGGCCTGGAGGAATCCCTACCTGGGTCTGTTCCTCACATTCCCTCTACGGCTTCAGCTGGAGAGCCTTCTCCTCTCCTTCTTCCAAACTTTTCTGCTGTTGAAGAGCTACCACATCTTGCCCCCGATGTGGCTGCATTCTTGTGGTGAGTGGAGTGATTCCCAGTTTTGGAATGATCTTTTTGGGATCTTTTGGAAGAGGCGCTGTATAAAACACTGGGGCACTGGGAGGCCCAGGTGAGCAGCAGGTGGGTGTCATCAGGGTTAATCTGCTGGGCCTGGAGGAATCCCTACCTGGGTCTGTTCCTGATATTTCCTCTATGGCTTCAGCTGGAGAGCCTTCTCCTCTCCTTCTTCCAAACTTTTCTGCTGTTGAAGAGCTACCACATCTTGCCCCCGATGTGGCTGCATTCTTGTGGTGAGTGGAGTGATTCCCAGTTTTGGAATGATCTTTTTGGGATCTTTTGGAAGAGGCGCTGTATAAAACACTGGGGCACTGGGAAACCCATCACCTCCTGGGAGCATTCAAGACAAAACAGCGCTCTGATACAAGAGAGTTAGGTGTTATTGTGATTTTGTTATTGTTACAGTAGTGGTGTTATCGTGCTTCCCTCGTGTCCGAGCACTAGGAGGTGCTGCTGGTAGCGCTGGAAGCGTTTCCCCACATCTGCAACTGCTGCATCCCGAGCAGGGACCCCAGTGCAGGCTGTCCCCTCGCTCCGTGGGGGGATGAAATCCTGGTGGAGCACGGAGACGGAGCCAGGCACCCCCCCGGGAGGCCAGCGGGACCTCCGCACACCCCGCGCTGCTCGTCCCCCTTAGGATGAGCTTAGTGGAAGGCTGTGATTTTACTTGTTTTATTGTGTTGTTTTGGGGTTGGTTTTTTAAAAATACATATTTCAGGCGAACAAACAAACTAATAACTCCCACAAGTTTTGCCGTGATGCATCCAACCACATCCGCGGTGCTGTGCTTCCAGGCAGATGTTGCCAGGATTCAACCGAGCCGCCAGCAGCCTTAGCAAGAGCATGTTGAGATGCAAGGGCTGATAAGGAATCCCTCTGTCCTCGCTGCTGCTGGGCTGCAGCCCCTGCAGCCAAACCTCAGCCTCCCACCAGCACGGGACCCTTGGGGCACCCCAGCAGCGGTCACCCCTCCCTAAGGTGTGAAGCAGAAGCTTTCCAAGAGCAGTCTGAGTGCTCTCAGGAGGTTAATCACTTCTGCACGGGGCTCGTGCCCCGTGGACTTGAACTCCAAAGCTGGGTTTGCTTACTCTGGACCGGACCCAGCTTGATGTGAAGACAACAGGAGTGTTTCTGGTGGCTTCAGCAGCAGCTGGAGATGGGATTGCAATGGTACGTTGCAGGGTCTGGTTCTGATTCTCTCCAGTCCAAGGGCAAGAACTTCCTTCGGCTCCGTCAGGAAGAGGGTTGGGCAGCCCGTATTTTCACTTGAGAAGCCACCAGTCAGCTGGACCTCAGTGCTGACAAACACAGTGCAGTGACTAGGGAATAAAAACCAGACCCATCCTCCGGGGGTTTCTCCAGGAGTGGAGAAAAAACTGTCAGATTTGCCATGGGGAGAGTGGGCTTCCCCCTGAGCCCCCTCCCGGTGAGCAGATAACCAAAACCCATCTCCAAGGTGGGACAGAGGGAGATAGAGGGACCTCAGTCCCTTCTCCCAGGGACACAATTGTAATGACAGGTCCCGGAATAAAGGGGTGTGTTTGGGGGGAAAATACAAAATACCTCCCAGATCAGAATAATTCTTCTGTGAGATGCTGCAAGTGGTGGGTGATGTGGGTGGGAAGGGAAGGAGGTGCTGTCTCCCTTCATTCTAGGGATGAGCACAGGCCTGAAGGCACCTGGAGCTGGGGCTTTCCACCCCCTTGAGCAAGCAGATGAGGAGCAGCAGTTCCTCCTCACCACCTCTCCCCAGCTCTGGAGGAGCTGGCTGACAAGCCGGGTGCACGGCTGGTGCTCTCAAATAGGTTTGAGCAGCAGAAAGGGGGTGATGATTTTGTTAGGACTCTTACTTCAGCCCCCAAAGCTCGGTTCCGCAAAAGCCACCAGGAATTGCTATCCAGTGCTGATGACTTCCAAGTGCTCGTCTGGATGAGAGCTGGCAATTTGGCAGTGAAGCTCGTCTCCCTCTGCTGAGCCACGTCCTATTTCATTTTCCTCCCTTGGAGTTTTACCCAGAGCCTTTTTGGTGGAAGGGAACACGGCGGGTCCCTTGCCAGCTGAACCAGTAAGGCTGGGCTGCAGTCACCCGTTACCATCCCCAGGAATCTGGTCTGCAAAGCAGTGCTTTTTCCCAAAGCGACTGGGGCTTCAGCTGTTATAAAGAAGATTAAACGCAGACAGCCGTTTCCACCGTACCTATGAAGTCTGCTCTGCTGACAAGCCCGCCGTGAGTCACCAGGCTCCACAGTTAATCTTCTCTTGCTGAGTTCATGGCCGCTGTGGAAGGGGAGCTGCGCTAACACGGTTTTGTACCTTACTTTATTTGCAGACCTCTACCTTTTTCCCTGTATGGCTCCATTTGGTGACTGCTGCTCCTGAAATGGCTTTGCTCCATCTGAGTTTCCTTCAGGAGGAAGGAGCAACCCTCGCTTTCAGGCCAGTCTCTTTGGGGAGCTCTTGAAACCATCGCTCCCAGTTAAAACGCCCGTTCCTGGGAGTGATGGAGGTGGCAGCTGGGGAAGGATATGTTGGATCAGCTCATGCTCATTTTATTGTCTTGCTAAAGGGGCTGCGTGCTCAGGGTGGACACTGGAGGATGGCTTTCCATGTCTAGCCCACCATTTGAAGGGAAGCCATGAAGGGAACAGATTTAGACTGGAGATGAGGAGAGGGTTCTTCACTGTGAGGGTGGTGGAGCACTGGAACAGGTTGCCCAGGGAGGTGGTTGAGGCCCCATCCCTGGAGATATTCAAGGAGAGGCTCGATGAGGCCCTGGGCAACCTGGTCTAGTTGGGGGTGTCCCTGCTGACTGTGGGGAGGTCGGACTAGATGACCTTTGGAGGTCCCTTCCGGCCTGGGCAATTCTATGAGTCTATGATTCTATGTCCTCACCTTTCCCAAGGTGACCTCTGTGGTGGATCATCACTGCAAGGAGCTCCATCTGTATTTCTGGATGGGGCAGCTAATGCAACCACTTGAGTCTAAGCTCTTACAGTTGGGGTGTCCCTCAGCACGGGAGTTAGTGCTCTCCTGCAGAGGGAAATTCTTGCTCAGAAGTTTATTTTGCTCCTTACTTGCCTCGGCTTGCTCCTCACAAACACAGCCTGTAACTGAGGAGGACCACGGGAGGTTGCTCTTCCTGCTTATTCATCCCACTCCTTGCTGCTTGTTTGTACTCGAAGAGCACCTGAGCCCACAAGCGCTGCGTGCACGTGCGTGGTGTCCCCTGGGCTTTAATGTGACACGGGGGGAGAAGCACAGAGCAGGCAGCTTGGAACGGAGCCTCCAACAAGGCATTGCTGGAGCTGAGATCCAGCAGCTGGACCACGCTGCCCATCCAGCCTGGGCTGTCTCCACATCTTCTTCCAGGTCTTGGTGGAAGCCTGTATGTGCAATTTGAAAGCCTTTTCAAAATTCAGGCCTTTTAGAAAGGCTTGAAACTGTGAGCCACGTCTCCAGACAAGCCTTAGCTAAGCTTAGGCTAAGCCATAGCCTGTGTTAAAAGATGCATCCAGGCATGTGATGAGAGTGGTCTTGTAGTTCTTAGCTATAAAGCCAATAATTCAGGAAGGCAGGTTTGAGATAACTGATTCCACTTTCTCTTCAGCTCTGTCTTCATGTTCTCCCTTAAAGCACGGCTCCAAAACTTCCTTCCCAGTGGAGGACTGCTGAAATCACTGCTTGAGCTCTGGTGAAGAAGCTTCGCAGCCCAGAATGTCATGTCATCTCCTTCTTTCTCTTCTAAATGTAGTTTAGGAGGAGTGTTAAAAAAAAATGTTTCTCTTACCCAGAAGTGAGCAGAGGCTCATGATACTGCCTTGAAGCTTCTCTCTTTCTGAGCCACTCAGTTTATCATGGCTTTTCCTTACAAGGCTTGAAGTTGCCTGGAGCTGCTCTTCCAGAAAATAATCTCTCCAAGAACCAGCTCCGACTCTTGTTTTCCATCTCTGTGTACACCACTGCCTCCCTAGATGTTGAGACATCTCCTCACAGCCGTGTTTTAATTTATCTTAGCAACTGCTCCCCCCTTTTATCCCACTGAAAGACGGATTGATTGGAATTTGCTTGTTCTTCCCGTGACAGCTTTGATCCTGCTCACAGAAGTGTTCCGTGACAGCCAGACAGGGAAGGGCTGTCCCTAGCCTGAAGGGCTTGGGGAGTCATGAATGGGTACTGTGTTTACTTGTCTTTTGAATTGTCTACTGCCTGGCTAGATCAGCTGCACGTTGCTGCAAGCCAAGAGCATTGAGACAATCCTCGTTCCTCCATAGCTCCTTCTTGGGACTGGGAGGTTGTTGTTGGAAGGCAGCAGCCACCCATCTCACAGTGTTGGGAGCCTCATTTGGGCATAGGATGGAGAATGGCTTTTCTTCTGCAGGTCTGTCATCAGGTTATGAAAGCTAGGCCTTCCTTCTTGGATCAACCCAAGAGGAATATCTATAGATAAAGAGTTGAAGTAGAAGTGTACAGGACAAAGATGGGAGTCTGGGCTCCTTTGCTCAGGGTATCACCAGGTTTGATGCTTTCCTTGTCCTTAGGGAGTGTTTGGACCAAGGCAGAACAAAGTAAGACTCTCCGGCTTTATCTCCTTGTGGTTAAGGCCACCAGGAAGTTTCACAATGGGTTTTAAAGGCCTGAATATTTCCTGAAAGCAGAGCATTGACAGTCATTTTGGAAATGCCTCCATCTACTCCCCGTGCTGTGAGATTGTTCTGGTACCCACTTACCCCCTCTGCCAAGGGGGCTTCATCCCACAATGTAGTTTCTTTGCAGCCTCCTTTGGCTCCATCTCAGTGCCCGGCATAATGTGTCACCCAAAGAGAGAGCTAAGGACAGCAGCGACTGGAGAGGGCTGGCGTTGGGGCAGGGATGAGGGCCCTCAGCTCTTTGACCTCCTCGCTTTGGAGAGGTTTCTTTTTGGCAGGAAAGAAATACTTGGGTGGGTTTGTTTCATTTTGAAGTGCAGAAAGTGAATACGCAAGTTATAAAAAAAGGTGACTGGAAATACACTTTGTACCCACTCCCAAGCAGTGACCAGCAAGTGCTGGTTTTCTCCTCTCCTTGACCTTTCTGCTTTCCTGCTCACACCTGGCCTAAACCTTCAGCAGCTGCATTTATCCCATCTACAGCAAAGTCTGGGTTTGGGATGACTGTGCTGAGATTGATTTAATGTTGTTTGGTTTCTTCCCTCTCCTTAAACCAGAAACAACGGAGCTTGGAAACAAGAAGGAGTTGAAATCCATGCCCTTCATCACCTATCTCTCGGGCCTGCTGACGGCACAGATGCTGTCTGATGACCACCTCATCTCAGGTGTGGAGATTCACTGTGAGGAGAAAGGGCGCTGCCCATCCACTTGCCATTTGTGCCGGCGCCCTGGCAAGGAGCAGCTCAGCCCCACGCCAGTTCTGCTGGAGATCAACCGAGTGGTGCCTCTGTATGCTCTCATCCAGGACAACGATACCAGGGAGGTGAGTGAGGTGGTGGACCAGCTCCACCGCTATGATCTTGCCTTAGTCACCTTTCAAGTCTGCCTTCCTGAGTCTCTGCATAAATGTTGGGTTCCCCAGAGTGGGGCAATGTTTTTGTGGGCATGTTTGGTGAGGAACGCTTGAGGACAGTGTCAGTGATGGAGCAGGCAGGTCCTGCTGCCCACCACCCACAGCCCTCGCTGACCAGTGTCTCCCTGCCTTCAGGATAGTGAAGGCAATGCCACGAAGGTGGTGAGGTGATTCTACCCCTCTACTCTGCTCTCATGACACCCCACCTGGAGCACTGTGTCCAGCTTTGGAGTCCTCAACACAGGAAGGACATGGACTTGTTGGAAGGGGTCGAGCGGAGGGCCATGAAAGAGTCCTCAACACAGGAGGGACATGGACTTGTCAGAACGGGTCCAGCGGAGGGGCATGAAAGTGATCAGAGGGCACCTCTGCTATGAAGACAGGCTGAGAGAGTTGGAGTTGTTCAGCCTGGAGAAGAGAAGGCTCCAGAGAGACCTTAGAGCCCCTTCCAGTACCTGAAGGGGGCCTACAGGAGAGATGGGGAGGGACTCTTTATCAGGGAGTGTAGCGATAGGATGAGGGGTAATGGTTTGAAATTGAAAGAGATTTAGATTAGATGCAAGAAAGAAATTCTTCCCTGTGAGGGTGGTGAGAGCCTGGCCCAGGTTGCCCAGAGAAGCTGTGGCTGCCCCATCCCTGGAGGGGTTCAAGGCCAGGCTGGATGGGGCTTTGAGCAACCTGGTCTGGTGGGAGGTGTCCCTGCCCAGGGCAGGGGGTGGAACGGGATGATCTTTAAGGTCCCTTCCAATTCTAACCATTCTATGAGCAGCTGAGGCCGTGGTCCTCCCTGGTGTCCACCCACAGCAGACGCTGGTGTTCAGGATGTGTCCCCCTGTGGAGGGGTCTTAGCAGCCAGACGTCAGATCTCTGAGGTCTCAGGCACTGGCCGTGCGAGGGGTGGCCAAAGCCCTGTGAATGGTGGCCAAAGCCCTGTAGTGTGGTTTTACAAAGGGCTGGTGCAGAGGGAATAACCAGCCCCTCGGGACAGTTCCACAGCCACAGGAGGTCACTGTTACTCCAGGAGGGACCAGCCAAGCTGGAGGTCACCCTTCCCTAAGTCTGGGCTCTTCTCCCTCCTGCAAGAGCTTCAGTGTTAATCCTATGGAAATTGATTTCCCAATTTCTCAAGTCACTGCTGCCCCACAGCCCCTTCCATAGCCCTCAGACCCAGGTCCTGAGTCCAAAAATGACAGACCTGCTTAAAGTCACTTATTAGCACTGAGCCTGCACTTGATTCAGATGCCTGGAGTGAGCCAGCACAGAGCAGCTCTGGGTGGGATGCAGAGGGCTGCAGGTCAGGAAGCAATCCTAGCACATGGAGGTGTGACCACCAGCAATGATGCTTCACCCCTTCCCAGATCCAAGGGCAAAGGACCCTCTGTGCTTCTTCTGGCATCCAAGAACCTTATGGGGACTATCTCTCCTTGTCTGTGTTGGTCTTGTTCCTGCTTTCCCATCTATCAACTCTCCATTCTTCCATGCAGCCATGCATGACTTTCATACTTCTTCTCCTTTCTCCTTCCAGCTCTTTTCCCGAAACTCCCTTTCTCCCACTATTTTCTCTTCCTGCATCCTTTTCTCACCCGTGCCTGCTTTTCTGTCTGGGCAATGCTTGTGTAGACATGGACCTGCTGTTAGCAGTGTGTCCAAGGCAGTGCTGGGATGAGGCATTACAGCTACAGAGAGACCAGTGGGAAAGTTGTTTTTCTTCAGGCAAGAAGGACATGTTCCCCAGCAGCGATCTGCAGGAAGTCAGTTCCTTTTGGGGTATGAGAGGGAGGTTGGCCAGCAGGGAAGGAGTAAGAGTGAAAACAAGCAGAGCCTAGCAGGATCTGGGGGATCTCCACGACCACCTCCCTGTTTAAGCCCTGCGCCCAGGTGGCAATGCCACCCTGTCTGTCTGGCCTTGGTGGTCCCCTCATCATCACCATCATCATCTGTCCCCCCAAGTCCTGCTGATGCTGCCTGCCCTGCTGAGCTCTGCTTGCTTTTGCTCTTACTCCTTCCCTGCTGGGGTTCTTGGGGCACCTCCTCGGCCTGGGGAGCTGGATCCTGTGTTTCAGCAGCAGCAGGAGGAGAAACACAGGATCCTTCTCTCCCTCCCCTGGCTCCTGCAGAGGGCTGGCCCCATCAGCTGCAGCTGGAGCACAGCCCGCATTGTGCTTTCTGCTTCTTTAATGGGAAAACCAGCAAACAAACAGGCAAACAAACAAAAGCAACCAAACAGGAGAAGCCCCTGTCATCTTCCAGAGGGCTGCATTCGATGTGTCCCTCCTCCTCCTCTCTCCACCTGCTCCCCCAGAGGTGAAGGGGTTCCCCCCGGGGAGCCTTGTGCTGTGTGTGAGTCTGCTCCCCTTCACCCCAGGGTGCTCTCCACCAGTGGGGCTGGGGTTGGAGGCACCAGGGCGAGGGGTTCGGGTGGCCACAGGATGGAGGATGCTGGTGGAGCAGGTGCTAAGGGGACACCAGGAGCTGGCAGCGAGCGGTGCGTGCCAGGATGGGTCACCTTGCTCTATCCACAGCGGTGGGTCCTGGGGTGGGGGGCAGGTGGGTGTACGCTGTCCCCTCTCACCCCCATCAGGCAGCTGCACTGGGTCTCGGTAGGGCAGATCCTCTCATCCCCTCCTGTCCCTGCAGCCCATCCAAGGCCATCCCCCCCTTGCCACAGCAGGACACAGGGAGTGCTTTTTGCCTTCCCTGTCCCTCCTCCTCTTTCCTGGCCATTCCTATTCCCTGAATGTGAATCCCTTGTCTTGCACCAGCTCCAGCACTTTCCTTTCCCCTTCTTCCTCACATCTTAAACCTTCATCTTATCTGCTGTCCTGCTTCTTCCATCCCTTCCTCCCCACCTTCCATCTCTCCATCAACCTCTCTCCTGCAGGGTATTTATTTCACTCCCTCTCCTCCCTCTGCTGCCCTTGGGCCCGGGATTTTTAGAAGGCCCTTAGGACCTTGATTTAATTCAAAAACTGAGTAATCTCAGCATTTGCCTGCAGCCACAGCCTGCTCACAGCACACGGGACACAGCCTGTGATGCAGAGGCTTGCTGGGGAGCATGTCCTCACACTGGTGGCCCCAGGGTCCAGCAACTGCCCAAGCCCAGCAGTGGAGTTATCATGGACCAGAAGGCAAGCAGGGGCAAAGAAAGGGGAAAGCACCTCTTTTATCCCTTCCATCCTTCAAACTTCCAGCAGAAGTGCCAAGCCCTGCTGGTTTTGATGTCTCCTGTTGGTGGTTCTTGTTTGGGTCTCAGGGTCGAGGTTGTCTGGCACTTGCTGTTTGTAAGGCACAGTGTGACGGAGCTGTGCCCTGGCTCTGTACTTGGAGTCCTTCTGGGCATTTATACCACCCCTGAATTACCAGGATGGATGGTCTAAAGGATCCAAAATAGGGTGAAATGTGTCCATCGTACCTCCATTGCTGCCTCTCTCCCAGGGCAGTGGGGAGCCCCCCCAGTTTGTGCAGACTGGGCTTGGTATTGTGGCTTTCCAGCCCCTGGGCAAGGAGCTGGAGTATCCAAGTGTATCGCTGATGCTGGGACCCCCCCACTTTGATGTTGACATTGCCCTCAAAGGGTAGAACAGATGAAAAAGAGCACACCTGAGAAACCCGGTACCCCGGGAGCTCAGCACTGTTGCTTCGAGACCCTGTGCTCCCTCAGAGGAGATGGTCTTGTTGGGCATCATCTGGGTTCTGCTGCTGGCTTTGGGGTCACAACTGTGCCTTGGTGAGGAGCTCTTGACTCCCTTGGGTAAACGTTGTCCCCATGGGCATCCCAGTTCAGCCCGCAGGGCTCCGTAAGTGGTGACCAGAGATGTGCCTGGAGATCGGTCCTAGGCTTGAGCAGGACTAGGAGAAACATATGCCTGAGGACAAGGGACAGAGGAATTGAGACAGAGGCTGGAGAAGTCAAATTTGGACTCATTCTCCGGGTAGAGTTTGGCCGTACCCCTTGAAGCCCATTCAGGAGGGCAGATATCTGGGCCCTTCCATCACCCTGGACCCCAGGGCTGAGTCTCCTGATGTCCCCTGCCCACTTGGGGTGGCAGGAGGAGGGTGCAGGATGCTATGGGGCAGGGGTGAGAGGTGTCCCCGAGGCCATGGGCTCACTTTGGCCCCCGTAGAGCACCGTTGGGCAGAGCTACTGGAGGACAACCATCCTCCCTGCGCGTACGCGGCTTCCCCGAAGCAGCCCCTGAAGGCGTGAAGAGCCGGTGCCAGGGATTTCTTTTTCCAGCGCCAAATCTGAAAGGGAGCCAGGGCGAAGGGGGACAGTGTTTGTATTGTTGAGGTGAGGGTTGGTTGGTGGTTTTTTTTGTTGTTGTTGTTGTTTTGGTCCAGGGTGTAGGGTTGTGGTTTTTTTTTTTGGATTTGTTTTCGCTTTGTTTTAATATCAGCTAATTGGCCCCTTGTCCTCCTCCTCCTCCTCCTCCTCCTCCTCTCGAGCATCCTGCTGCAGCTCCAGCCCACATCCGACTCGCCTTTCCCGGGGAAGAATAGCCGCATTGTAACGGCCGGGATTGGGCTATAATGGGGAGCTTTGTAGCCGAGGTGTGAAAGCGGAGCCGGCTCCCCGGGACGGGACTCTCCCTGCAGCCCAAAGGCTTTTATTTCCCCCGCTGCCAGGTTTTTTTACAGGGTCCTCTGGCTCT
>NW_015090961.1:3074189-3097300 GCF_001431845.1 Calidris pugnax | reverse complement strand
TATGAGAGGGAGGTTGGCCAGCAGGGAAGGAGTAAGAGTGAAAACAAGCAGAGCCTAGCAGGATCTGGGGGATCTCCACGACCACCTCCCTGTTTAAGCCCTGCGCCCAGGTGGCAATGCCACCCTGTCTGTCTGGCCTTGGTGGTCCCCTCATCATCACCATCATCATCTGTCCCCCCAAGTCCTGCTGATGCTGCCTGCCCTGCTGAGCTCTGCTTGCTTTTGCTCTTACTCCTTCCCTGCTGGGGTTCTTGGGGCACCTCCTCGGCCTGGGGAGCTGGATCCTGTGTTTCAGCAGCAGCAGGAGGAGAAACACAGGATCCTTCTCTCCCTCCCCTGGCTCCTGCAGAGGGCTGGCCCCATCAGCTGCAGCTGGAGCACAGCCCGCATTGTGCTTTCTGCTGAGGCACTGGGAAAACCAGCAAACAAACAGGCAAACAAACAAAAGCAACCAAACAGGAGAAGCCCCTGTCATCTTCCAGAGGGCTGCATTCGATGTGTCCCTCCTGCTCCTCTCTCCACCGGCTCTCCCAGAGGTGAAGGGGTTCCCCCCGGGGAGCCTTGTGCTGTGTGTGAGTCTGCTCCCCTTCACCCCAGGGTGCTCTCCACCAGTGGGGCTGGGGTTGGAGGCACCAGGGCGAGGGGTTCGGGTGGCCACAGGATGGAGGATGCTGGTGGAGCAGGTGCTAAGGGGACACCAGGGGCTGGCAGTGAGCAGTGCGTGCCAGGACGGGTCACCTTGCTCTATCCACAGCGGTGGGTCCTGGGGTGGGGGGCAGGTGGGTGTACGCTGTCCCCTCTCACCCCCATCAGGCAGCTGCACTGGGTCTCGGTAGGGCAGATCCTCTCATCCCCTCCTGTCCCTGCAGCCCATCCAAGGCCATCCCCCCCTTGCCACAGCAGGACACAGGGAGTGCTTTTTGCCTTCCCTGTCCCTCCTCCTCTTTCCTGGCCATTCCCATTCCCTAAATATGAATCCCTGGGCTCACACCAGCTCCAGCACTTTCCTTTCCCCTTCTTCCTCACATCTTAAACCTTCATCTTATCTGCTGTCCTGCTTCTTCCATCCCTTCCTCCCCACCTTCCGTCTCTCCCTTCTCTCCATCAACCTCTCTCCTGTAGGATATTTATTTCGCTCCCTCTCCTCCCTCTGCTGCCCTTGGGCCCGGGATTTTTAGAAGGCCCTTAGGACCTTGATTTAATTCAAAAACTGAGTAATCTCAGCATTTGCCTGCAGCCACAGCCTGCTCACAGCACACGGGACACAGCCTGTGATGCAGAGGCTTGCTGGGGAGCATGTCCTCACACTGCTGGCCCCAGGGTCCAGCAACTGCCCAAGCCCAGCAGTGGAGTTATCATGGAGCAGAAGGCAAGCAGGGGCAAAGAAAGGGGAAAGCATTTAGAAGGCCCTTAGGACCTTGATTTAATTCAAAAACTGAGTAATCTCAGCATTTGCCTGCAGCCACAGCCTGCTCACAGCACACGGGACACAGCCTGTGATGCAGAGGCTTGCTGGGGAGCATGTCCTCACACTGCTGGCCCCAGGGTCCAGCAACTGCCCAAGCCCAGCAGTGGAGTTATCATGGAGCAGAAGGCAAGCAGGGGCAAAGAAAGGGGAAAGCACCTCTTTTATCCCTTCCATCCTTCAAACTTCCAGCAGAAGTGCCAAGCCCTGCTGGTTTTGATGTCTCCTGTTGGTGGTTCTTGTTTGGGTCTCAGGGTCGAGGTTGTCTGGCACTTGCTGTTTGTAAGGCACAGTGTGACGGAGCTGTGCCCTGGCTCTGTACTTGGAGTCCTTCTGGGCATTTATACCACCCCTGAATTACCAGGATGGATGGTCTAAAGGATCCAAAATAGGGTGAAATGTGTCCATCGTACCTCCATTGCTGCCTCTCTCCCAGGGCAGTGGGGAGCCCCCCCAGTTTGTGCAGACTGGGCTTGGTATTGTGGCTTTCCAGCCCCTGGGCAAGGAGCTGGAGTATCCAAGTGTATCGCTGATGCTGGGACCCCCCCACTTTGATGTTGACATTGCCCTCAAAGGGTAGAACAGATGAAAAAGAGCACACCTGAGAAACCCGGTACCCCGGGAGCTCAGCACTGTTGCCTCGAGACCCTGTGCTCCCTCAGAGGAGATGGTCTTGTTGGGCATCATCTGGGTTCTGCTGCTGGCTTTGAGGTCACGACTGTGCCTTGGTGAGGAGGTCTTGACTCCCTTGGGTAAACATTGTCCCCATGGGCATCCCAGTTCAGCCTGCAGGGCTCCACAAGCGGTGACCAGAGATGTGCCTGGAGATCGGTCCTAGGCTTGAGCAGGACTAGGAGAAACATATGCCTGAGGACAAGGGACAGAGGAATTGAGACAGAGGCTGGAGAAGTCAAATTTGGACTCATTCTCCGGGTAGAGTTTGGCCGTACCCCTTGAAGCCCATTCAGGAGGGCAGATATCTGGGCCCTTCCATCGCCTTGGACCCCAGGGCTGAGTCTCCTGATGTCCCCTGCCCACTTGGGGTGGCAGGAGGAGGGTGCAGGATGCTATGGGGCAGGGGTGAGAGGTGTCCCCGAGGCCATGGGCTCACTTTGGCCCCCGTAGAGCACCGTTGGGCAGAGCTACTGGAGGACAACCATCCTCCCTGCGCGTACGCGGCTTCCCCGAAGCAGCCCCTGAAGGCGTGAAGAGCCGGTGCCAGGGATTTCTTTTTCCAGCGCCAAATCTGAAAGGGAGCCAGGGCGAAGGGGGACAGTGTTTGTATTGTTGAGGTGAGGGTTGGTTGGTGGTTTTTTTTGTTGTTGTTGTTGTTTTGGTCCAGGGTGTAGGGTTGTGGTTTTTTTTTTTGGATTTGTTTTCGCTTTGTTTTAATATCAGCTAATTGGCCCCTTGTCCTCCTCCTCCTCCTCCTCCTCCTCCTCTGGAGCATCCTGCTGCAGCTCCAGCCCACATCCGACTCGCCTTTCCCGGGGAAGAATAGCCGCATTGTAACGGCCGGGATTGGGCTATAATGGGGAGCTTTGTAGCCGAGGTGTGAAAGCGGAGCCGGCTCCCCGGGACGGGACTCTCCCTGCAGCCCAAAGGCTTTTATTTCCCCCGCTGCCAGGTTTTTTTACAGTGTCCTCTGCCTCTCCCTCGGATCCCATAAATCACAGAAATCAGGATGCTGCCCACCCTGGGTCCTTTCCAGCACCCTGACCTTTCCGGTAAACTGCTTGATGTGCCTTCCCAGGATGAAGTGCTGGTGATCCTGCTCCCCGGGGACCGGCAGCCGGAGGCAGGGAGGGTGTGAGCAGCACAAGATGAGATCACCTGCCAACAGCAGTAGGGAAACTTCATCCTCCTTCGCTGTGAACCTGGAGCAGACTTTCAGACGCGAACTGCATGATCCTGGAAAGAGTCTCTGGCCTGGGAAATCCTCAGTTTTCCTCCTCTTTTGCGCTTTTTTTTTTTTTTTTTATCCCCTCCTCCCAGAGAAGTCTAGACCAAGGAGCAGCATTTATCTCCTGTGAACAGCACTCAGCGTTATTGTGAGGGCATGGAAAGCTTTTCCTCCAGCCACCCTATCTTCATGGTAGCATCCCATTCAGGCTGGGAAATCCCTGCGGGAGCCTGCATCCCATAACCTTCTTTCCCTTGATGAATGGTCAATATTTCTGTTGCTATCTACAGACTGCTTGGAGCACCTGGGAGCTCCAGTCAGTGGCCCGGTTCTGTCAGGCACCGTATGGGGTGACATCTCTGAGTGACTGGGGTTTGTTGGTGAGCAGAACTGGGCTGTGCCTCGCCAGGCAGCCCTTCTGCCTCCTCTGGTGGCACCCACCCGTGCTTGGGGGAAGGTGGTGGTGGTGGTGTAGGCACCATCTCCATCCTGCAGATGGGAAGGGACAGAATGTCTCCCTTGGCTGCCATGTCCCTGGACATGGGGCTGAGTCTGTCCATTCGTATGACCCAGCCTGCTCACACTCTTCTCTTCCTTCTACATTTAGAAAAAGAAAAACAAACAAGCAAACAAAGACCAGGGAAATTAGTGCAAAGCTCAAAAGGTACCAAACGGCCACCTTCTAGATCATCTCTGGTATCTCCAGGATAGCTGTGTCCAGCCTCCATGCTCATATTTTTTCATTTCCGTGTACTTCCTTTATAATTTTTCCAGAAACTGGGGTGTGCATACCAACCACAGAGAAACCTAGACTCAAAGAAACAGTCAAGCCAGATTTTCCTGTCTCTGTCAGCCATGGAGATGACCAGATGTTCAAACGCAGATAAGCACCCAAAACATGCCCTTTCCAGTACCCCATCTGGAAACACCAGGACCTGTGGTGCGTGCTGAGTCCTGCAAATGCTGATCTGAAAGGTTCCTTCACATCCTATAATTTACCTCTCTGGGGATGTTAACAGAAAACCCACGGTCAGAAATAACTTAATGCTTCTCCCTCCATCAGCCAGGTCTAACAGAGGACAAAGGAAATGTTCTTCTATATTCTGTTGCAGAGCGTCTAAGCTATAAAACGGGGCCAAATGGCCTCCCCCTGAGCACAAATAACAACAGGAGAAAGATCCATATGCAATGGAGTGTAGGATGAATGTGCTTAGCTGATCATTCGTTTCCCTAATATTTTTTTTATGAATAGGCTTAACTTATGGTAAGATGGGACTTTATGGTCCTGTAAGTCTTGCTCATGTCAAAACAAATGAACTAGCCATCCTATGGGGGAACTATCAATCCAATATATGTGTGTGTATGGGTGTGGGGAGTCAGACCTATTATACCTTTAAGAGCAAATTAGATGCTGTTCCTATGATTCATAATGCTATATATCTAATGGCATGACTCGTCATCTAGAAAATAAACGTTTCGAGCCAGTTTCTCATCTCATAAATTTCCCCTCTGGCACTGAAGGACATAAACTAAATGGGCTGACTCACAGGGAAACAATACAATTTGGATACTTTTAAATGAAAGATAAAATTGCCTGGGGGCACAGGGGGACATTGAGATCCTGGGGAGCGGTTGGCAAGCGCAGGATGGTGTGTTGGGGGCCACTCTGCCATCCCCAGCAGGCAGGGCTGCTCCTGGGAAGCCCTTCACACTTCCAGAACCTCTTGGGTTTTCCCAGCTTGGTACCTTGGCGTGACCACCATGGCGAAACATCTGATGCAGAGATGGATGGTCATGTTGGAGATGGTCTTCTTGTTGTACATGCTGTCTCCTGGTAGGGAGGAAAGTGTTTGCTGCATTTTTCCGAGCATGGCAACAGGGAAGGACAAGACATGTGGAGGTGCCCACTCCAAGGAAGGAGGGGAAGGTTGTCCTTGGCCACCACAGACCGAGGAGGTCCCTGTGTGTTCCCATCTGCAGCTCTCCTGAAAGCTGCGACTGCCCATGGGGGGGGTCTCAGCACCTTTGCTTCATCCTTTGTCCGTTGCTCTTGGTTTTCCTGAGCTGTTGGACCAGGCTGGTGGAGGTGAGGGAAGGAAGGGTGAGCTCTGTGTGAACTACACCAAAAGCTGTTCCTGGCTTCAGGGCTGGGAGGACCAGAGTCCTTGAAGCTCAAGAGACCTTCTATTTGTTCTGGAATTTCTGTGGAGTAAGGGAGCGGGCTGTTGTCCCAATGGAGGATGTAGAGCTTCCTAAAGTGATGATGAACATCTTTGTATGGGGAGCTTTGTCCCTTCTTTCTTCACGATCTTACCCATTTCCCCCCATCAGATCACTCTTGTCCCTTCCCTACCCTTCAACATATGCTCCCCAGCGCCGACAGGAAAATCCTGGAAACCACTGGCTAGAAATCCCACTGGAAAGTGAGGGAGGGTGAGTCCTGGCTGCTCGGCCATCCCAGTATCAACGGGCTCCTGGAAATGGGATGGAGGCAACAGCCAGCTCTGGGGGCCGGCCGCGCGCTGAGTAACCCGGTTAGTGCGCGTAGGTGTGCTCGCCTTAATGAGCGCAATTGAAGGACGCATCGATTAGCTAACCTCGTTTGTGTGAAGGTTGACACAAGGCAGATGACGGCTGGGTACCTGCAGGATCTAATTAAAACGTGCATGAGGCTGGGCAGGCAGAGCAGAGGGGATTTGCTCATCCAGCCCTGCACCTACCGTCGGAAAAAAGAACATAGAAGGAAGGAATTGACCGTTGGATTTGGCGAAAGGGCATGGATGGGACGGGTGGGATTCCTGCCCTGGGTTGGGGATGTGCAGGGAGGAGCTGGGTTAGGGACCAGGGAGCATTCAGAGCTGCAGGGGTCAGGGTTGGGGACAGGGTGACAGTGGAGCAGTGCCACGGGTGTGATGGTACAGCTCTTCCAGGGATCACCCAACATCTGTCTGTGCACACCCGCACCCACAACATATGTATTTCTCCTGCTTCCTGGGGAGAGCACACGCTTCCCATCCACCCATGTGCATGGCTTTCACTGAATTTTTAGAGCTTTCTGCTTCCATCCTGCACAGACCCGCCGCTCTCTATGGAATTGTGTCTGTACCCATTTATCCATGTGTCAGATAAACTCCTCTCTGTCTCCCCTGCTTTCCAATTACTTTGAGATGTCCTTTCCAGCCCAGTGCTTCAATTACATTCTAAAGAAGAAAATAAAATAACGTCACATTTTCTCTCTTTCACATGCTTTTTCCTTCCTTTTTTTTTTTTTTTTTTTTCCCCCTTCTGGAACAGTCCCATTTTGTAAATGCCTGGAAGCAGAAAATGTTTCAGAGGCGAGAGGCTCGAGGCGCCTCGTTAAAGGTGCTGGGGGGGTGGGGGGGGTGTTTGGGGGAGAGCGACAAAACCCGGGACAATGGGAGCCCTGACGTCAGGCTCTATTTATACCTTCCCCTTTTCAGAAACCTCCCCGGGATGGCGCTTTTCCTCGAGTTTTTTACTAAATGCCGCAGCCGCTGGAGCCGTCCCTGTCCTCCTCAAAGGGCAGGGTTTTATCTCGAAGGCGTAACCTGCCGGCGCGGGCGGTATCGCCGGGGCCAGGCATCCGCAGGCGGCTGGGAATAGAGGAGCTGCTGGGAGCTGGGCTGGGGGGAAGGCTGGCAGCGAGGCTGTTTTACATGGATGAGGACCTGGGAAGGCGTTTCAGCCCCGAAATGTGCCCTTCGAAAGGTCAAAAGCCTCACAAAGAGGTCCGTTTCGGCGGGTGAAGTTTTGGTGTTATGATTATTCTTAGCAGGGCGTTGTGGTTTCCCAGGGTCTGGTTGAGCGTTGGCCGCGTGTGTGTGTGTGGGGAGAGATGCTTTCGTCCAAGCTGGAGGGTTAATTAGCCACGACAGGCAAAAGTAGCAGAGAAACCACCAGGAAGTCTGACCTACAGCAGGGATGTCCCATCCTGCAGTGTGGGGACCGACACCGAGCACCCCGAGCTGTGGGATGGGCGCAGGGAAGACACCACAAGGTTAGACCTGGGGAGCTTTGGGAATTCAAAGCATTTCAGGCTCTGACCCCAGCAGCTGGACAGCTGTTATTCTGGGGATCCATTGGCATCAATAGGAGCCATTGGGATGGCTCCTGGTCAGGCTGGGGACAACTTGAAGAGGGGACATTGCCCAGCTGGGGAAAACCCGGCAAGTATTTTACAGGATTTTATTTTTTTTTCTTTCACATACTCCCATTTTGCTTGTGGGTATTCCTTATGCAAGCGAATAAAGCAGCAGTTTGCTTGCAGGAGGGCAGCTGGTATAAATAACAAATGTATGAGAAGGTTGGAAGGTGCTGTTGGTGGTGTAGGAAGGTTGGTCTGTGCTGTTGGTGGTGTAGGAGTTACTTAGTGGGGACAGAAACAGCTACAGGATGGGATGGTGGAAGAGTTTCACCGTGGGCAGCTCCAGTGTAAAGGTACTCTACGTGTGATCTCCAGTGTCCCAAATGGGCTGTGGTCTGTGTTTCTTCAGGCAGCTCAGTTCTCCACTGCAGGAGATCCCTTTTGTAGGAGGCATCGTGCAGATAATCCCCATCCCCACGCCAAAAACAGCGCCTGGGGATGAACCAGCATCCCTCCATCCACGGGAGCTAAAGCACAGGGAGATGAAGGGACTGTGAGGGTGGTGGAGCACTGGAAGAGGTTGCCCAGGGAGGTGGTTGAGGCCCCTTCCCTGGAGATATTCAAGGAGAGGCTCGACGAGGCCCTGGGCAACCTGGTCTAGTTGGGGGTGTCCCTGCTGACTGCGGGGAGGTCAGACTAGATGACCTTTGGAGGTCCCTTCTGGCCTGGGCAATTCTATGATTCTATGACTTGCCCAGGGCCATGCAGAGAGTCTGTGGCAGAGCCAGGGAGGATCCCCCTGATATTTCCCAATCCCCAAGCTCCGTGTACACCCACCCCTGACGCTCAGCACTGCCTGGCCAACCCACCATATTTCCCCTGAGTCTCGACCCGCACGTGTTCACCCTTTTTGTTCTCACGTCAGGCTTTCAAGGGAGCCCTGATGAGCTCATACTGGTGCTCGGGGAAAGGCGACGTTATCGAAGACTGGTGCAGGTGTGACCTCAACGCCTTCGACGAGAACGGACTCCCCAACTGCAGCCCTCTCCCTCCGCCTGTGTACGTATCCGTGCGAGCCCCTCCCGCGGGTCCTGGCCCCCCAGCACCAGCCCCTTGCCCACGGGCAACCTCCTTCCTCTGGCCTTGGAGCCCCGGGGCCGCCGTCCAGCGCTCCTGGCTGTGTGACTGATGCCTTTAGGATATCCTGGCTCCGGCTGTGGCCCTGGAAAGGTTTCCTTATAGATTTTCATCACCTGATTAGCGGGGCTTGTAGAATGGGATTTCTAATGCTGAAAGAAATGGAATTACAGTGCAATTCATTGTGGCTTGTCAGAGCAAGAGCAAATCGGGAGCAAGCTGATGGGAAATTAGCTGAGAAAGCAGGAAGGCTGGCTCCAGCGATCCATGAGGAGCAGAACACCTTCTCAGCGAGCCAATATCCTCAGAGGGGATTCATTTCCCAGCCCGAGTTCAACAAACAGCCTTGTATGTTTGGAGCTGGCGTCTCCGTAGCCCTGTGCTGTGTGTTGTGGTTCACCCCGGCGCGGAGAGCAGGGGACGCCTTAGTGCTTGTCACGGCCAGGAGCACGAAGCTGCTCTGCCTTCACCCTGACTCACGTGGTCCCTGCACAGCTGCCCTGCTCTGGCTTCTGCTGACACCCACCAGAGGTTTGCTCATTCGCAGCTGGGTAAATTCACAGCCACACCTGCCCCTTCTCTCCCTCCCTCCCTCCCTCGCCTTTGGCTCGCTGGCAGCACAGACCAGACCCTCCCCTCCTCAAGACTCAGCCCTGCTGGGTTGCACAAAGGTTAGAGCTGGGTCCTCCTCCCCTTCTCTCTTGCTCCTGGGGCAGCTGGTCCCCAGTTCCCCACAGGGCTGCTGAAGTTCGGGAGCTCTCCCAGGAGATGGAGGTTCCTCTAGATGGGTTGTGCTCTGGGCGATCCGGCTTTAGCAGGGGGGTTGGACTAGATGATCTCTAGAGGTCCTTTCCAACTCTGTCAAATCCATGAATCCATGGATATTTGGGGTTCTGCGGTTGCAGTTGCGTGAGCAAGGCTTTCACTGGAGCAGGGGGAGGTAAGGACACACGTTGGCTACACCCAACTGAACTTCAACGGGAAGTTACTCTGTGCTCACCTACACGCTCTCCCCTTGTGCCCCCTGTCCTGTGTGTGAGCATGAGCCCTGCCAGGGGTTATGCTCCCTATAGAAGGTGGATTCCTCCCCAAAAAAGGGAGCTGATGTCCTATTTGGTTTCTTTCCTGTCTCCTGCCCAGCCTACGGCTCTCCCCCAACGTGGAGCCCTCCAGCACCGTGGTCTCTCTGGAGTGGCTGGACGTGCAGCCGGCCATTGGGACGAAGGTGTCTGACTACGTCCTGCAGCACAAGAAGGTGGATGAGTACACGGACACGGACCTCTACACAGGTGGGTTCGGCTGCGAGAGCGAGCTCCTCAGGGTGCAGGGGGTCCATGGGGGACACATCCTGTGGCCCACCTGGCTGGGACCTGCTGCTTTTATGGAAAACAGGGAATAGAGCCAAGGTGTTACCTGAGGTGTCAAACCCACTTGTCCTGGTCCACTGATGCTCACTTCCACCCCTCGCTCCGAGGAGAGTGAGAAGAGAGATAAAGAAAGGTCTGAGCCTAGGAAAAAAATAACTAATTTAATGAAATATTAATCATAGAATAAAAAGGAAATAATTAAATAGATACAATATATGTAAATAAATACAAACTTCTCACTCAGTGAGAGGCTCTTGCGTACACTCGTTGCCATGGCAATTGGGGTCAGCTCAATCAGTGTGTTACCCCATGGAGGGGGTCACAGAATCACATGGGGTTGGAAGGGACCTCTGGAGATCATCTAGTTCAGCCCCCTGCCAAAGCAGGTCCACCCAGAGCAGGTTGCACAGAAACATGTCCAGGTGGGTTTGAATGTCTCCAGAGAAGGAGACTCCACCAACCTCCCTGGGCAGCCTCTTCCAGGGCTCTGCCACACTCAAAGTAAAGAAATTCCTTTTCATGTTTAGGTGGAACTTCTTATATTCAAGTTTTTGCCCATTCCCTCTTGTCCTGTCCCTGGGCACCACTGAAAAAAGACCAGCCCCATCCTCTTGACGCCCACCCTTTAAGTATTTATAAGCGTTGATCAGATCCCCCCTCAACCTTCTCTTCTTGAAACTAAAAACACCCAAGTCCCTTAGCCTCTCCTCATAAAGGAGATGTTCCAGACCCCTCATCATCACAGGTCCCACCTGTGGGGAGGAGTCAACAGGTAAAGTTGTTGACAAACTGACCCAACTGACCAATGGGGTTTTCCTTCCCATCTGCCCCACTGGGTATAAAAGCTGAGGGATGAAAGGGGTTGGGTTGGCTCCTCTTCAAGGACTCTTCTTCAATGGCTTGCTTTTGTCAATGACTGATGTCTGAGAAGGACCCTAAGGGTTTGTCTACCTTCAGTCCCCATTGGTGAGTTCTGAAATCCAATTCTTGTTGTTACTGAGTCTAGTCTGGAACTTTCCCTGCTGGTGGCATCTTCCTGGGAACTTCATGCAGTTTTATATTTATTTATATATATCATATCTATTTCATTATTTCCTTTTTGTTCTATTATTAATATTTCATTAAATTAGTGGGGTTTTTTTCCTGGACTCACACGTCTCTTTATCTCTCTTCTCACTCTCCTTGGAGCAAGGGGTGGGAGAGATCATCTGTCATCTTATCATTGGCCAGCCCAGCCTAAACCACGATGCTCCTCCATTCAGGAGAGGTTTCTGAAGGTTTCTGTGAACATGGGTGTTTGAGGGGAAGGGAAAATACAAAAGCGCAGCCCAGCAGTAGGAATTTTTTTGCCCTTTTTGGGTAGGAAAGGTGTGAGTTGGAGTTTCTGGCTGAAGTGACTGATCTGATGAGGCTGAAATGCTGCAGGATGGTGGGTGTGGGAGGAGGGTCAGCCCTCAACACCTCAAGGGCTTTACTGGTCCGTCCCAGTGAGTATTGCATCGCATGCCAGCCTTTGAAAGGACACTTTAAGTTCCCTTGCACACCTAATGAAGTAACTTAAAGCCTGCAGTACTTGGAGGGATCATATAAGCATCACAAAACATCACCAGGGGAACCTGAAACTTCTCTGTGCGTTACAAAGGCTTTGTCAGCAATTCAACAAAACATCACCAGGGGAACCTGAAACTTCCCTGGGTTGGAGTTTGATTCCCAGCTCAGGCTTGGACTGAGTGCTCTGTGCGTTGCAAAGGCTTTGTCAGCAATTCGGGTCATGCTCCAGGAGCTGCTGGGCAAGGTGGAGGGGTGTGAAGGATGGGGTTTGCTTTGGGTGAATCAATGATGTATTTCGGTATTAGATTTGTGACCTTGAGTGATGCTGCTGCTGCATGGAAAACCAGGCAAAACCTCCTACTGCTCTTTGCTGGAGGATTTTGGATGTTGTTTGTTAAAGAAGCTCATGTGACATGTCAGGGGACGGCCAGTGTTGTTGACCAAAGCAGAGATTTACCTTTGTGTGAAGGGCTCCTTCCCCCAGAGCTGGCAGTACTGCATTTCAAACCCCCAGGCAAGGGAGCATAGAAAGAGAGTTTTCACCCATTGTTGGAGCAAGGCTCTGCAACAGCTTTGGGTCATTAAAAAACTCATTTGTTTTAAGGTGGAGCCTGGTGAGCTTATGCAAGGCACGTATGTCCGGGCTGCCTGCAAGGACAAGGGACCTGACCGGACTTGGGGACGTGGCTGACATTGGAGGGAGGAACCTTGCTGTGCTCCTGCCATCTTCCAGGGGGCTTCCTGGACATCCTGGGAAGACGCTTGTCTGTGTTTCCCTGTCAGGCAGGCAATCTGAAGAAGTTCACTCGGAGAAAGACTAGAGTTGCACAGTCCTTGGGTCTTGGTTGGAAGCTTTCTGTGCTTGTGGTGGTGGCTTTTTTCTTCTCCTCGCTAATTTCATAAGACCCTCTGGGCCAAAGCTCTCTGCTGCCATGAGCTGCCACAGAGGAAAGTGCTCCAGCTCGCAGCCACAGGGAAGCTTTCACCCTCTCTGTTCATCTCAGACCCTTCTATTCTGCTTCTTCAGCCTCTTTTACCACCATATCCAAAATTTTTGTGCTGCAAGAGCTGAGCTTTTCCTGCTGGAGAGAGCCAGAGCCCCACGTTCTGGGGGGCCTTGGCTGTTTGTGGAGACCCCTGCAAGAAGGAGCTCTGGTTCCTGGCTCATACACCAGTCCAGTCCCACAGGAGCTTTCTCCTACACCTTGCCAGCATCCACTTCCAGAGCTGCCCGAGGTGGCCATGGCCCCTGGGTTATGTTTCCAGTTTCCCGGCATGGAAGAAGGCTTGTTCTTTATCTTGGAGGGGCACCCTCCGGTAATGGAGAAAGAAAACAAGCCACCAAAGGAGGGGCTTTGTTTTGGATGGGGATTCCAGATTGCTCACACATCGGTCAGGTGAGGCCAGACTGGGGAAACGTGGGGTTTCTCCTTTGAAGTGGCTGGATCTTTGCCTGGCAGCCAGAGTAGGAAATACAGATTATTATTATTATTTTCTTTTTATGACTGCCATGTGTTTGACAGGCGATTGAATTCATTGTGGGGAGCTGCCCTCCCCTCTCCCTGCTCTGGGGGACCATTTGGGACAGAATGACCCCATTAACAATTAAAGAGAAAAGCCAACCCTAAATCTCCCCCTTTCTTTTCTTTTTTCCTATGTTGTTTATAACGAAACAGCATTCCTGCCTTCATTCCTTTCTTACCCTACAGGCCCCTAATGCCAGATGACTTGATTCTTGCAAATACCTTGCGTAGGTTTGCAGAGATGCTGACTGCTATAGTTCTTAAAGCCTTTGCTTGGTATCGTGCTTCACCCCACCAAAAATCCTACCATGGGTACCCCATCACCACTGTCACCCATCTGTCGTGCTGCACCACATCTCCATTGCATCTGGGCAGCATCCCCAAAATAAATAAGTCAACCCCAGAAGAAGGAAGCCTTGGGGAGGGGGGTGGGGGATATGAAATTTGGATGGCTTTTGATGAATATTGGCAGGTCTTCCTTCCCCACCAGTCTGGTGACCATGGGCAGGTAGAAATGGGTTGTTCCCATTGCTGGAAGGTGCACCACAGGTGTCTGCAGAGCGTGGCAATGCTGGGCTGGGAGGAACCTGCAAGGTTTGAGGGCTCTTGGTGCTTCTGCCGTTCATCCCTTGGATCACTGGAGTTTAAGCGTGTGGGTTATTTGTGTTTGTACAGGGTTTTTGTTTGTTTTACTGCAGTTGTAGCCATTTCTTGTTGGGATTCCTGGCATTGGCTGGGGCTAGAGCTGTGCCAACCTGCTCTTCAGCCCCATGGCAAGCTAGATGATACCTGGCCTCTGCCTAACCTGCCTTCTGCCTCCCTCCTGCCCCCCAAAAGCCCCCAGTTTCTCACCCTTGCAAAACTCCTTGGCCTCCCCTTTGCTTTGCAACTGGAAGGTGTAGCCTTTCCCTTGAGCCAGAAAATACTTGCTCCTCTTCTTCCTGGAGCAATCTCAGGAGGGAGTTTCGAGGCTGGTCTAAGATGCATCCCCTCTGCTCCCTGCTGGGCTCTGCACGGGGTGGTGATGCTGCGGGATGGGGTGGAAGGAGCCAGGAGCTCATGTGGGTCAGCTGCCCCCGGCTGTACGTGCTTTTTTTAAGAGGCTTATTACTGGTGCTTAGAAAAACACAGCCCTTGGACCATCTGAGGCTAATAGGAGGTGAACTTGTGTGCGAAACAAACCACGCTTTCAACACCAGCGCGCGGGGAGCGAGCGGCTCCGCGCTCGGGAGCCAGCGGAGAAGACAGAGGAGCAATTACATCCCCAACTGTTTATTAAAAACTTGTGAAATTACTCATAACTCCATGTGTGCGACGGCTTTGTAGTTGAGTGATGCTCTTTGTTTGAACGTGGGGCTCTCGGCGAGGCCGTGTGAGTGTGTGTGAGTGTGTGCGGGGCCGAGCCGCCAGCCCATGATGTCATGGACGAAGCAGGCGCTGCACTTGAGAGAGGGAGAGGGAGAAATGTGTTTTACAGGGTGAGGTACAAACTGAAATGGCTGTGAACATCTGGAACTGATATTAGGCTTGGAAAATGTTTTCTGTCACTCCAACACTCCTCTGGAGGGAGGTTTCTGAAGTTAAGAAGCTCCGAAGGGGATGAGGGGGAGGGACGAGGGGATAGTATGACCGCAGTGCAAAGTGCTTTTTATGTCTCGGTTCTGGTTGCCCTAGCCAGGCTGTGTCCCTCATGTCCCTGCCTGTGCTGGACCTGGGGGTATTGCCATTGCCTTTTGTGGTGGCCCTGGCATAGAAGGTCCCCTGGTTGAGCTGAGCCCCACCACTCAGATGGTCCTCCAAGGGGAGTGCTGCCTCCTTCAGCCCGTGATGGGGAGAAGGACAGAAGGATCCTTGCCCTGGGTTGAGGATTGGAAGCCAAGGAGCTGCAGTGGGAGGCTTCGTCTGGAAGATGAAGGGTGAAATCCTCTGGTGGGGACAGGCAGACCTGTGCCTGGTTTAACACCTCCTGGAGGGTCTCCTGGGCCAGCCTGGGAGGTCGGACCCACCTGGGGGGCAGTGCAGGTTGGGGCAGCTGCTGTGAGCATGCAAAATGCAAGGTTTAAAAATAAAATAAAAAGCACTTTGAATGTGCTTGTAGCACACACAAAGCAGGCCTGGGGACAACTTGGGAAGGATGAGGGGCTGGGCTTTCACTGTGTGACAGCTTGGGATCTGTGGGTCACTCCTGGGGTGGTGGCTGTGTTGCTGCTGTGATGCTTCATAGCTCTGGGAGCTCCTCCATCCCTTTCTTGATGTTCCTCTCCCTGGTGCAGTTTTCTTCCCCCTCCTGCCCTCATCTGTTCGCTGCTGGGTCTCCAACCATGTGTCTATCCAACAGGACCTGGATGAGGCTGGTGGGGCTCCCCACCACCATCAACCCCAGGGGCCACAGGACGATGCTGAGCTTCTACCGTGCCTCTGGGCCCCAGCTCTCTGGGGGGGACTCGGTGGGTGGCCACCATGCACCTGCACAGGGGGAGGCTGAGGAGGCCTCTGGAGTTGGTGGTTTCGGTGTGTGGGCCACGAGAGGATCGCAAAGCACTTTGCTGTTCATAAGTCAGACCCTTCTTCCCGTCAATCACGTGAGGGGCTCTCCCTTGCTGTGCAAGAGAGGGATGGAGGAATGGAGAGGTGGAGGGAAAAAACCCATGACAGAGATAAAATGCCTTCCCTGAGGTCACTGGAGAGCTGGGCAGTGAATTAACCTCAGCATGAGACCCTCATCATGGAGCAGTATTCGTCTCCAGAAGTGGAGGGGGTTCCTCCCAGCTTCATGCCCAGTGCTCGCTCCTATGTCAGGAGCCATGTGCTGACCTCTGGATTATGCAGCACCTCCCAGTCATTCCCCACCACCACGGTGGTCAGTCCTCTTCCCCTGCAAAGCTCCTTGAGCGTGAAGCCACCTCCTGCTGCTTGTGCTCCTGTGTCAAGTGGGTAGAGCTGGGAAGATGCAGAGAAACAAAGAAAAGGAGGCTGAGGGGAGACCTCCTCGCTCGCTACAACTCCCTGAAAGGAGGTTGTAGCCAGGTGGGGGTCAGTCTCTTCTCCCAAGTAACAAGCCATAAGACGAGAGGAAATGGCCTCAAGTTGCACCACGGAGGTTTAGATTTAATATTAGGAAAAACTTCTTCACTGAAAGGGTTGTCAAGCATTGGAACAGGCTGCCCAGGGAAGTGGTGGAATTGCTGTCCCCGGAGGAATTTAAAATCCGGGCCAGACGTGGGTTAGTGGTGGTTTTGGCAGTGTGAGGTTGGTGTGTGGACTTGATGATCTGAAAGGTCCCTTCCAACCTTGACAATGCTGTGATTCTATGAAAGTGGTGCTTGCTGTCACTGTGGTTGTGGTGACGGTGAGTGTGAACGTGACATTTCCACAATGCCCTGCTTGCTGTGTGCTGCTAGGAGATCATGAGAGGTGGATTACGAGGCTCTACCTCTCTCCCAGCCCATCGTCTTCTGTTCTGCAGTTTCCTCTCTCTTCTCTGTGGTACCACTTGTACAGCTGGGTGTGTGTCGACAGCTGGGTTAATGTATTTGGGGATATTGTGGGGTGTCAGTTGGGAAAAGTGTACAACAAAAGAGCACACTGCTCATTTGCTTTTGTACAGCTGAGCTGCTGTCAGTCTTGGGGTGCTGTGTCCCAGGACAGGTGAGGTCTGAGCAGAGACTCCCAAGTTTTGTTATTTCTCACGTCATCGGGGGATCCTGGCTGCTCCTGGGGCTCTTTGGCTGATCAGTGGTCACGTTCAGAAGAAGAGGTAGCCCTCATCCAGAACAGCTTGTAATCCTCAAAGAGAGGAGAACAGAGGCTGCAGAACGAGCTTGTTGGGGATCACGTAGACCTCGCAGCAGGAGAACTGGATTTTGGCAGCTTGGTCAGAGTCTAGGAGACCAGGGCCCTCTGTGCACAGCACTGTGGTGAGGAGAAGAGCTGGCGGGTAAACTGGGGAGGGCGTCTGGAGAAAAGACTGGGCAGAATGATGTGTAGAAGGTTGGGGTATGGTTGTGTAAAACCTGGGCATGTCACCGCGCCGGTGTTAGAGGCATCTCTGGAGCAAGGCTGTTCTGCAGAGGAGTCTTCGAATCCGCATCGCGTCTGTAAAAGAAAGAGAAAGAGGTCAAACCAGAAGGCTTAGTGCTTTGTACACTTGCAAGTAGCGCTCTGAATTGAAGCTTGAGAGCATCTTATTTATAACTTGGTTCTGTAGAGCATTGTTCTGTCGTGCCTGGATGGCCGGGGCTGTATAGATATAGCTATGGTAACCGTCACTTCCAGCACACCCTCTTGTGTGCAAGCTGTGCTGCTACTGTCATGTGAGAACCAGCCATAGGCTGGGAGAGGAAGAGAAAAAACTATCTGGCCAGAACAAATACTGTGCCTGTCAGTAAGGAGTCAGCACAATCTCTGTACAACTAGGTTGCACTCCTATTGCATGTCTAAAAATCATCTTTGGAGTCCTGACTTCCAGACAGGCTGGGCAGGAGTTGGCACTGCCCTTAGAAAGCTGTAGGAGCTTCAGGTCCAGCCAGGAGCTGGGTAAATATGTGAATGTCCAGAGTTTCAATTCATGCCAATGAAGTGTGGAGGATATTAAAGCGTGAGTGTTTAAACCAGTTGTTGTTAAAGATGCTAATGATCTTGAGTGTGGGTGATGATATCGACTACCTCTGTAAAGCCCTCTGGAGGCAAAGCTCTCTTCATAAAGAACTCTATGGCACTTACATTAGCATAGGTGCCATTTTTTGTAGATATCTTTTGATTTATAAGTTGGTCCATGGGACATAGGCTCTGCAGCTGGATCCCAAACTGAGTTTTGGAAAAGAGACCACAGTCTCTGCTGGTTTCAGGAGAGCAGCTCTTCTGCTCTCCCTGATCCCAGACCATTGCTCTCAGCGTGGTGATGCTGGTGGTCAGGAAGGTTAGGGCTCAGTCTGGGAGTGATGCTCTTTCAGGGGGCATCTGTGTGTTTGACTTGTGTTCAAGGACCTCTTTTGAACACCACCGAAGCTGAGGATGGTGGTCAGGAGGTGGTGACCCACCATTGCCAGTCTTAAATTCACTGCTTGGTTGTCTTCTACCTGCTTGTTCTTTGGTGGTCTCCCTGGTGGATCTCAGCTGGTTTCTCGGTGGGCAGGTGTTTGGTTGATCACAACCACCACTCAATGAGGACTAACTGGCTTAGGTGCTGGGGATGGAGATGCAGCAGAGCTTCATCTGCCACCGCCTGTGTGCAGGGAGCCTGGGCTGAGCAGGGCTGCTGTGTGGAAGCTGTCATTGCTGCTGCCTCTCCTGTCACTAGCGCATGGGTAGAGATGTTTTCAACACCCAGAGTACCCTTCTAGACTGCTGAATCCACTTCACTTGTTAGCAAAAGGAAAGACGAGTCAAAAAGAAGCCTTTGAAGAAAAGGTCAAGTTTTTGGAAGCTGCTTCCTGAGATGTGTTGTGTAATAGCACCAACCAAGTGCTTAATTTTGGCCATTACGCTCACTGATTTCTCTCCCACTGGGACAGCTGTAGTTATTTCCACCTACCAGTGTCATTTTTGTATCCTGGAAAGCAGAAGGGAGGTGGAGGGTTCTCAGCTCTCAATTAGGACTGAGTCAGTTGCTGAAATATTTCATTAATTCACATTTCCATATGGTTGTTCCAGATTTTTTGGTTTGGTGGGTTTTTTTTATATCTGCCCAGACACCTTTTGGTCAGAAGTGGGCATTTTCTGTGTTTTCTCCCAGATCACTTCATAGGTGGGGAGCTGGGACTGGCTGCCCATTCCCCACTGACTGCAGAGGACAGGGCAGCCCGGATGGTGCCACGAATGTGTCATGCCCTTGGAGATCATGGTGTTTGCCAAGGGCTTTGTGCTGTTTGTTCAGAGCTACCTCTGCCTCAAGGCAAAGGACAGCTGGGGATGCTCCCTTCTAGCTGAACTTCTTAAGTGGCAGTTAATGAGCCCAGTCATGGAGGGATTTTTTTTTTTTTTTTTGCTGGTCTGCAATTTTATCCTCTAGGATTAAGTTTCTCCTGATCTGGAAAAGTCAAGGCCACAAATCCATCTTGTCAGAAAGCATCAAAAGCAAAGGCTGCTAAGGCAGCCAGACGGATCATGGCGTGTGAGCACAGTTCAGTGGAACCTTCTCACAGGAGCCTTTATTGACTAGACAGGCTTTTCTAATCAATAAATTGTGGCTGGAATTTGGAGGGAAGCTCAGTCTGCGCTTGCAGTGCTGGCACTTGGCAATGCAGCCCCGAGCTACTTGGAAAATTTAGGCTGTGGGGCATCCATGGATGCAACAGAACCCTGCTCTGGGAGGAAGCTTGGGTCTTCCCTTTGGATGGGCTCTGAATGATGCCCAGACTGGGATTGCCTGCCAGGAAAGGATTTTTCTGGAGATTTTGCATGTTCCTCTCATTCTAGCCAAAGCATGAGACTAGATCCTGAACGGGATGGGGAATCTGCTCTCCACTCCTGGCTGCTGTTGAGGTTTCCCATGCATTCAGCTTTGTCAGGTGGCTGAAATGCAATCCAAAAAGTTCGGCAGTGTCCCTCCACGCTCCTCTGGAAGGAAATAAGGGTAGGAAAGGGATCCAAGGAGGCACAAAGGCTGCCTTGGGACAGCCTGTTCTGTCCTGTTAGAAACCTCTCCACCCCCTCTCGATGTCCCCAACTGTGGGGACGTTGCTGTCATTCTGGGCTGTGATCTTGCCAGCACCAAGGCTGCTCTAACCCACACCATTCCCCAGGCTCATCTGTCTTAGATGGCAGATGGTGGTACCAGTCCTTCATCCCTGCATCTCCCAGGTTGGGCTGTGTATGCTGTGTGTCCTGAGGACCGTCGTCCTCTGCCTCCCTGTTCACCGAGATGATGGGGGCTCCTGTTGTGGGGCTCAAGGTGGGGCACGTCGTCTATTCCCCATGTTGTTGTGGTCTGAGGGAAGTTAAGCAAAAACGGAGAGGGATTAAACCTTGAGCCAGGGGATTTGCCAATTAAAATAGCTGCTCCTCCTGCAGGTTTCATATGATACAAGAGTGGGGAGAGACCCTCCCCATCTCCCCCATGACCCCTTCCCAGTTTGTTCAGCTTGCTGGGGATTGAGATCTGGCTCTTGGGAGGGAGGGGACAGCTGGGTCTATGTTACATTTCATGCTGTTTAGATAGGCTCAACCTTTCCTCCCTGTAATTGGGTGATTGGACTTGTGAGCTTTCTCAGATATTAATCTGGAGACCCTAGAGGGGGTCAGATTAGGTTATGGAGACATAATAGGAAATACTGCTGTGGCTAGTTTGGGTTATGGGGGATAGAGTGGAGATTCTATAGCGTTTCCCTGCTGGGTTCGCACTCACGGGGCCTGTGTGGTGGGGTCAAGGAGTGGTCTTATCTCAGCATCAGGTTGACTTGATCTTTGCTGGGACCGACTGTCTCTGAACTCTTTCCACCCCTATGGTCCTGCTCTTCCAGAGGACAGGACCATGACCTTTGCTGGAGGATGGCAGGGGGGATGGTGCTGACTTGCCACTGGGGCTTATTTGCAGAAGAGAGAACATCTTTTTTCGAATGGGCGTCATGTCTCCAGGAACACTGGGATAGAAAAAGCTTCATATTCTGAACTGGTGTCGTTTGAACCAAGCAAGGTCTGTCTTCTTGCTGGCACGTGTCATGCTGGTCGTGAGGAAGGGGTTGATACATCCCAGAGGGGACCGTTTTAGCAGCGAGCATTTAAGGGCATGCTTTCATCTGTCCCACCTGAGAGGTGTATTTGAGGAAAGATGTCACGTTGGTCCACACAGAGCCAGTGAGATTGTCCCTGTAGCCAAATGAGTGTTTCAGAGTGGTACTGACTGTGGATGCTGCTTTGAAACAGCATCCCAGGGGTATGGGAGGAAGGGAACCGCTGTGTTTGTGGAGAGACCTGTTTGGTGTGTGGGTTAATACCTCCTCCCGTTTCTGCATGCTGTGTCCGGGAGCAGCTCTGCAGCACTACTGGACACGAGTTCTGCTGATACAAGCCTCCAGGCACCAGTCTGCAGCCCTTCCTCCAGCCCTCGCTTCTCTTTATCAAACGCTGAGATGACGGGTAGGGGATGGTCCTTAATTTAATAAAGGAAGTTTCTGATCACGACTACGGAAGCAAGGTCCTGAGGTTTTCTGTGGTGGTCTGATGACTCACCCTGGTGAAATAAGGTGATACTGGGGTTAGGAAATACCTCCAAGGAGCTTGGAGCCTGGCAATGGCTCTTCCTGCATAGCAGCCCAGCTCCTCCAGTCATTCTGCCATCCTTGGCTGGGCTGTCCTTGGGACTGGCCTCACCAATATGAGCGTTGCCCCTACTGGGAAGACCTGAATTTCAACTCCAGAGGGACCATCCTGTGCAGCTAGGTCAGGTCAATTTGCTGGCGTTAATGAGGCTCATTCTTTGTTTCCCTGGTGCTGGACTTGAACATACCCCTGGGGTGATGGTAGAGTCAGGAGCCTTGGGGTACGGTTGAGGGACCCCACTCTCCATCTCCCCTCTGTGGCACACTCATAAGGCCACTGAAGGCTTCAGTGCAGGTGGTAGCAGCAAGGCTGTGCTGAGAGAGGAGAGCTTGTACACAATCACTGATAATACTTTCCTTTATCCTGTGCTGTCATCTGTGGAAATCGATAAATTTCACCAGTTCATTGTTCAGCCTGGGAAATTGAGGCACTCAGGAGTAACGGCCAAAGATTGAGAGCCAGTTAAGAGCAAGTAGTCCAAATTCATATACAGTAATATTTACTATGATGCCTTCTCCCAAGCCTTAAAAGCTCACACTTGGCTTCAGGTTATTTTCAGATCTCAATTTCCAGTTCATCTAGACAACCTCAGTGTCGTCTTGGTAGATGGAGAGCATCAAACCCAGGTGAATGTGCCCGTTCTGCCAGGGGCCACAGGGAGCAGGAGCAATAGCTAAAAGAAGCCACGGGATCTGCTCCATCCTGGAGCACAGCTCAAAGCAGATAGGGAATGCCCATCCCATCTGGGGGCCCTGGGGCAAACTGGACCCTACTGGGACAACATCCAGTGGCTGTGGGGACTATTCCCTCTTGGCATTCTCCCTTCACTGGGGGTCATCCTACAAGCCTGTGGCTGATGGAGCTTCTTCTGCCAGATGCCCCCAGGATGGTGGCTCGGCACCCTGTTTTCTGGGGGCAAAGGCATGAGACCGTTGTCTCCTTAATTAAGCTTTCTTTGAAAGCTCCCAGACCTTTTCCAGTCCTGAAGCACGAGCTCAGAGAAGCAGCAATAGCTGCTTCAAATTGGGCGCTGGGGCCCCAAGACCTAAGAGAGGCTGCGCCTTCCCCTCCCCGGGGGGGTTGTTGCGAGGACTTTTGGCTCCTGCTCTGCCTGGCCCCAGCTCCCTGCTCCCTCCTGGCCCGAAGGCTACGGAGAGGCATGTCGGGGCTTGTTGGGAATGGGGCTGGAGAAGGGAGCGTGTGAGCTGGAAGGACACGGGGGTGGGGGGGATGAGGGAAAGCTGCCGGGTTCACCCGGGCAAGGCGGGAGGCGAGTGGCCGGACAGGCTCTCCCCGCTCCCCCCCAGATGTTTGGCGTGAGGATGGGACTGCTCCTCAGCATCTGCCTGCCTCCTCCAGCCGCAAACAGCTGGCGTCTGGGCCCGGGAACACGCCGAGCTGCTCTGGGTCAGCCAGCTCCCTCCGGCTCTCGGCCGTGGGCTGAGCCTGCACCCCGGGGGCTGCAGGAGGGTCCTCTCCCCCTCCCCGGGGTACCCTCCAAGGAGGATGCTGGTGGGAGCCTCTGCCCTCCTCCTGTTCAGTGGTGGGGAGACTGGTGCAGAGATCACCAAAGCCGGGTGGTTGGGGATGGGAAATGCCTTCCTCGCTGACCTCCTTGAGCACGTGATAGGTTCCCTTTATCTGCTAATATTAGTCATAAAACAATCCAGCTCTGTCCATAATCCTGTTAGAGCCTTTGACTCTTGCTCCTGTGACTCCCGGCAGCTCTAATTACAGATACTCACGCTGGTGATTAATGACTTGATTCATCTTCAGTGGCACCAGTTTTACATGTGGAGCC
>NW_015090961.1:3018269-3074097 GCF_001431845.1 Calidris pugnax | reverse complement strand
CCAGTTTTTCCAGGTGGACCCCCCTCCCCCCCCCCCCCAGCAATGATTTGTGCAAAGGGGAAATAATCCCTGTTAAAAAATCAACAGCACAGAAATGTGGCGTTGGCTTTTTGCCTTCATCTGGCCCTTCTGCATCCTGTCTGTCCTTTCACTCTTCTCCCCCCGGCCTTTCATCTCTGGGAGAGGGACCCTAATTGCCGCCCGCTCTAATTTTGCTGCACTGTAACCCATAAATCACTCCACTGCACGGAGCATTTTCCTGCTCCTTAACAAAAGGAGTGGGATTTTCTCCTCTGCTGCATGTTTTACAAGTGACTAATTGCATCAAGGCACCTTTGAAGCAATGACTTCATCAATTGCTCATCCTGCAGATGCACTGCTGGTTATGTATGCCCGATCAGAACCCTACATTTATTAGGATTAATTTATTCTCCAATCATTTTTCTTCCACCGCAAGGACGGGGAAGTTGAGTGATGTTACTTGCTCAGCTACGTAAGCACGATTTCTTGCCTCATTACTGAGCCTGAGATATTTTTGTTACACACTGAAACTTCTCCAAATGAAAATGAGTAATGTTACGTCTCGGGACAGAAGTGCTCCCGGGACACCGGAGAAATCAAGTTATTTCAGGGTGCCTACAAATCGACTTTAGATCTTCATCATCCTCCTTCTTAACTTTCCCCCCTGGTATTTTTCACGGGGCACACGTCTGCGTGAGCGATAGCACGTCATGGGGCTTTCTGCAAAGGGTACCAGGAGGGGGTAAAAGTGTATTTTTCTCCCAGTTAGAGACCATCCAAAATAGGGGGGGGGTTCTTGCTCTGGGTTAGCAAATCCTTACAAGGATCTGCTGGGAAATGTGCGGGGTGTGTGGCTGAGCCGGAGGGGTGTGGAAGGGCTGGCCCTGTGAAAAAGGATGGAGCGAGCCCAGGCTGAGCATCTCCAAGGAGGAGGCAGTGGAACTGGTGAGGACAGAGAGCAGTAAACACGGGCGAATTCACACATTCTCTTCAAAGCTGTGGTCAAACTGTTTCGTAGGAGTGGTGGCTGATAACAACTGCCAGAAGCCCTTGACTCAGCCGCTAACCTCCCAACCCCAGAAAGTCTCCTCTTTTGGGAGGGACGGAGCTTGTTTGCATCCAGGCAGGAATTCTGCCTCAGCTACTTCCAGTCTGGTGTTCATCTGCCCCTTCATTCACTGCTGGCCCCAGCAAGTGTGGGGCGGGGGCGGGTGTCAGTAGGGGGGGATTTGCAGCAGAATGGACCAAACGGGGTGATTTTGAACCAGAGCTGGGTTTAAGGCTGTGGCCTGGGGGGGCTGTGGCAACGGTGGAGACCCTCACCAGGTCAGTGTGTGGTGCTGGGATGAGGAGATGTAGGAGAGAGGATGGAGAAGGAGCACTGCGGGGGGTGGTGCATCAAGGCCCCCTTATCGTGGGCTGGGAAGGTGCTCAGTGCTGCACCGAGGAGCTCAGGTTTGTCAAAGAGACTGGGGAAAAGTAGGTGACTGCTTTGGAGAGGTTGGAGAGAGGGCAGCTCCGGACCTAGGAGATGTATCAAAGCCCAGAGCTGCACAGAGGCAGGCTTGTTTTGTTTTGCCAACAGCAAGCTGGCAAGACATGGGCTGTTTTGATGGTAAATCTGCTGTTCTGCTGGATGTCCAGCCTCAGTTCACGTCGTATGTAATGGGGCCAGCTATTAATGAGCAGCGGAGCAGGGACCCGATCCTTGGCTGGCACCAAGCTCCACGGTCCCGCTCTCCCTCCAGCCCTTGGGTTGGGGTGGATGAAGAGAGGGGTGTTGCTGGAAAAAAAAAACAACAACCCAAACATGTCAAGAAATAGGGGACGCTGGAAAATGTGGGTCTTTGCCTACAGAGGGGGCTCCTGCACTGCCCGAGGCCGTCCGGGCTGGGAAGGCAGGAGAAGGGATGCAGCGGCTGCCAGCTGACCTTTCTCAAACAGTTCATGGGTTTCCAGAGCAGCCGAGGTGTCAGCGGTGTAGAGCAGTCACAGCTTCCCAGTCGCTGGAGGAGGAAGGCAGGGGGCACTCGAAAGGGGAGGAAAAGGCTCCGTCCTGGAAGGGTGGAAACCTTGCAACCTATTAACCGTTTCTCAGCGGAGAGAGATGGAAAGCAAACGAGGGTCTGCTTCCCTCCTGCGCCCTGCTTGCCCGCTCCCATCCTTTCTGCCCTTCTCTCTCTTCTGCCCCTGCCCTGCCTTTCCCTCCTGCCTCCCTCCAAGGACGTTGGGGATTTGGGTGAAAAATCAGCTCTGTCCCACAGTGCCGAGCAGACCAAAGCAGAGCAGCGTGCTGGAAAGCCTCGGCACCCAGAGCCCCAGTGCTCCCCATGGTTGTGTCTCCACGCAAAGCCCTCTGCTTTGATGAAATCTCTGCAATCAGATTTAATTAGTAGGCAGGGACACACTGAAAAACTTTTTCCATCCCTTTTTTAATCAGCCTGTAGCAGGGTGCTGTGTTGTCCTTACTCGCTGAAGGCGCGTTTGTCCCAAGGAAGGGAAGGGGCTGCGTTGCTCCACGACAGCCCAAAACTAAGACAACAGCCCAAAACTGAGACGCTCTGGCTCAGGGATGACAAAGCTTGGGAGTAAATTAGCAGGCAGAGTCTGTGAAAGGAAATGTTTCCTTAAACGTTTCCATAAAAGCTAATTGGCCTGTAAGAGCAGTGTACCTGTGGGTGCGCTGCCTCCCCGGGTTCAGGGCTTGGGGGATCTATTCCTAGCTCAGCTAATAATTTTCAGTGTGACTTTGAGCAGGTCATTTCAGTTCTTTGTGCCTTGGTTTCCCTCTCTCTGAAACGAGAAGAATACTCCCTTCCACAGCACTGATAAGGTTTAAGTACTAAAATTTTATTACTCAGTTGAAGATCCTTGGCAGAGGGATATTATGCAGATAGAAGGTTAATGATGATGATAGGGAGAGAATAAAAAAAGAAATTGCTGGTTTATTTTTATTTTGTTCTTTAAATGATGTTTAATAGCCAGTTTTCAATTCAGGAATAAAACTCAGTCCTCTGTGACCACCAAATTATCTCTCAAACACTGCTCTGCATGCTCTTAAAGCTTGCAGAGAAAGCGAGGAGCAAACCCCTTCTCTCAGCTCATAGGAGCAATCAGCAAAACACGTCTTGAGCAGCGAGAGGTTTTCTTTTCCCAATTAGAAAGCCAGTCTTGATTCATGAATAATTAAGAGAGCGCTTCCTGAGAGTCCTCCACCCAGTGTTGTGGCTCTAGTAGGACCTGATGGTCCCTGCTGGGGTGATGGCCCTGTCACACCAGGCGTGGTGTGTGTTGGGGCAGCTCCTTGCCTGTGGTCTGAGCAGATGGAGAAGGATGGAGGGACCTTCCCCGGGGTTGGGTAGGAAGTGGGGCAGACCAGGCAGGACTCTGCCAGAGGGAATTAAAGGCTGAACAGAGTCGTCATCCCCAGAAATTAACCCCATGCCTTTCCAGAAGAACTTCTAGGCATGCATGTCCCACTGCTGAGATGGCCTGGAGAGCCAAGGTGCCCCTTCCAGGGGAAGAGCCTGTCAGTGTTCACAATGATGCCGTGGGCTGGGAGGGGTCCCCACGGGATGGGTGCCCACCCAGCCCCTCGCCAGCCCCACCGCCCTGCCCACGGCATCCTGCCCGGCAGTACCACTGGCCACCCCAGTTTGTCATCCTCACCACAGCCACTGTAGGCTGGAAATGTCAACCACAGTGAAAGCCAGCGCAGTCTGCGGCTGGGGGTTTGCTTATTTGTTTGGGGTTTTTTCATTTGTTTTTTTCACAAACATAAGCTACGTCAAGAATGCCGTGTTCGTCACCCCCAAACTATTACAGAAGTTAAGGTCAAATTCATGGAATAGTTTTGGCCGGGGAAAAAGAACAATATAGACGAGTTGGTCCCTGGTGGGTGAAGCGTGGGGGCTGGAGGATGCTGTCTCCTCTCTTTCTGTCGGTTGCGGACGAGGTTTTCCTGTCCGGGTGGCAGAGTCCAGCTGTGGGGTGGAGAGTGCATTGGTCAGGATGCACTCTTGGTGCTTGAGCTCTCCTTTTCCTGCTTTGGAGGAACTTGGTATTCCACTTTGGAGAAATACTTAGTGTGATGTGGTTTGTTAGGGGTGTTAATATCTCTTGTTAGGCCAACTGATACACCTGGAGAAGGACGTGGGGGGAAAAAGGACCAGCTTTTGGACACACAGTCCTCCCATTAGTCACCAGTTAATCCCAATCACTGGTCCCCTACCCTTCTCGTGGTCCAGTGGCTCATTTGAGAGGTGTGAGGTCTCTGCCTGTTTTGCCCATCTCCTCATGCACTGTTGTACCCCTTTGGCTGCCCATACAACCTTCCTCTGATCCATCCTCCTGCATGTTCCCATCACTTCCCACCAAGCTCATTGTCCTGGTTGTTTGTTTGGGGGTTTTTTGCACAAATTTCCATTTCTGAGATTTGTTTTCTCCATTTGACAGTGCAAAGTGCACTTGGGGTGTTGGTCTTTGGTCCTCTGGGCAGTTGCATTTGTCTGCAGATGGTTTCTCCCTCAGCTCGTCTTTGCCACCTCTGCTGGGGAGGCTGAATAACGCAACTGCAGCATTTGTCTGTTTTTTTGTGAAGTGGCTCATCCCCAGAGCAGGTGACAACCTTTTGCCATGCTTTTCTCAGTCTGTGTTTCTCCACACTGGTTTTGGCACCGAGCACAAGCCCTGCAGGTGGCTGGGCCAAAATGTCTGGCAGAGAGCGGTCAGAGTCTTGAGCCCATCTGAAGACCTTCTTGACCCTTATTGAAAAAAAATCTTCAATTATTGGAAAACAATTTTCTATGGCCCTTAGTGGAAAATGAGTTTCAATGGATCTGAACTGCTTCCCCAGTGAAAGAGTTCTTTGCCTGCACTGGTGAGCAAGCCAACACCAAAATTGCCACAGCCACAACTGCAAGACTTTGGGGGCTCATGACGCTTTAATCCAACTTGATGACCAAGCGCTGGCACAATGGGGAAAATCACTATAGGAAGATGGAGGAAGAAATTGAATGTCTGTCTTTATCCCCCTTCTCAGTCTATCCTGGCATGTGCCTCCCCATGGAGACTCTCACTGACGAAGTTTGGGTGCCTGTTCCCTCTGTGCCCATGCCAGGAGCTGTGGACCTGGGAATGGGAATGCTTGGGGCCAGTATTCAACCTAAACATGCTGGTCCATCACTTCTTGGCTTTGCTGTTGACCTCTTGAATATCTCATGAGTTTCTTCCCAGCACTTTAAATTTTAATGCCTATATAACAGGCTTTTAAACAAGGATCTTCGTACTGTCCCCATCCCCTCACCATGTTCACTCAAAGCTCTTCTCAAAGCTTTCCCAGAAAGCACCCATGTGTATAGACAGACGGTTTTCCCCTCATCCCCGCACCCTTCTCCCTCATTCCTCCGTCTCTGTCTGGGTTCTCCTGTCTGTGTCTGGGAGGGATTAGCTTGTAGCTGCAGGGTGCAGTGCCTGCACTGGGGAAGGGACTGTGTTTAACCCTCCCACCTCAATAAATACGGTGGTGAATTTGTTGAAGACAGAGGTTGATATTTTGGGTGGGTTTTTTGCCATCCCTGTCTGTACAGAGCCAATGGGGGACTATGATGGGGACGATATTTCACAGAACCATAGAATATCCTGAGTTGGATAACCCATAAGGGTTATTGAGTTGCCTGCTCTTATGTATGTGTAGAAGATCTCTCCCAACAAGACCCTGATCTCTCTTGGCACCTGGAGGTGCTACTGTAAGGTGAAATGATCGAATACCATTGCCCAGCTGAAGGTCACGTTGCATCAGGAAGACTCATCTTTGTGAAGAAGAGGACCTCAGTGTACCTCTCTGTTTAAGAGCTGGGCTCCACGTTGTTGCCAGCCAAACTGTTTGGGTTTTCTCTTTGTGTGATGGACGGTGGGGAAGCGCTGCAAAAGGCTGGAGAGGAGATCCCCATGGTTTAGTTTGGCCTCCTGCAGCCTCCCTGCCCCTGCTCTGGGTCCTGCCACTCGCTCAGTGCTTATTCATACCAGGAATAAGCCCAGCCCTTTTTTGACCTTAAGTGATGTTTCAGGATTTCTTTTATTTGTGGACCTTGGCTTGGCCTTCTGCCACTATTTGTCTCTCCGAAAAAAGGATTCTGCTCTTTCAATTTCTGCATCCAGTTTGGAGGGGGGGGCTTATTACCTATTGGGATCAGTAAATAGCTCATCTGACTTCGTAATACTTAGCATTTAGATAGTGCTTTCCACCGTCAGAGCCCTTTGCAAACTCCCAGTAATCCTCCCAGCACCCCTCGAGTTAGGTAAGTATAACTAATCCCAAACAAATAGCTTCAGTGAGGAACTAATGTGGAGAATGCATAAGAGCAATTTAAGGTTTAAAAGAGAACTAGCGGGTAATCTTGCAACAAAATTAGAAAAGAAAGGGCAGAGAGAAGGGAAAAAGCCTGAGTTATTGAACGTGAAAGTTAAATCAGACTTGAACATGTTGTTAATTTGCATTTCAAGTAGCCAGTTTGGCTGCAAGTATTACAACTACTTAATGCAGAACCGTCCATTTGGAGGTATAAAATGCATCAAACCTTCAATAACGTGTAAAATTATGAAATTAAAAATACCCTCAAGTTTAGCTTTTTTATGCATGTTAGACTTACTAGGTTTTATATATGGGGTTTTTTTTAACCTTGCAAACAATACCGAGTTCTGTATTTTCTGTGTATTTGCGTCTAACAACTGTATTCATGTATTAGATTCCTAATTTCATCCTCTCCTGCCTGTCCTCTCTGACTGGGAACTCAAGGAGATTTACATGCCCCCATTAGCAGCTTTGTCAAAGTGTCCTAGTGATTTGTGTGTCTTGGTTCCCTTTTTTTCCAGCTCTGGTTGAACAGTTGCATTTGCTCATTAATCCACGTTCCATGTGGGATACGTTTCTGAGAGAAAGAGTTCAGAATCGCGTTCCTTTTGGAAACTGAGTGCCTGGTCTTTGTTCTAGAAGATGACCTGCCACCTTGTGCATCCTGCACCACATGCAGGATGAGGGGCTTGTGAGCAGGAAAGCTGCAATCAGAGGATTAGATTTCCAATTCTGAGGGAAAGGCCACCAAAACAGGCCACTTTTCATCTGCTTTCCAGTGTCAGCCATGGGTGCTGGACCAGACCTAGGGCTCCAGTAGACCAAGTCTCCTGTGAAAACCCATTTGCTTTTGTGAGTCTTTGACCATGTGGGAAATGTCCCTGCAGACGTGGTGCTGGGGGAAATGGTTTAGGGATGGGTTTTTTTTTTGTCAGAGTTGGGTTGATGGTTTGACTAGATGATCTTGAAGGTCCCTTCCAACCTAGATGATTCCATGACACTGAGTTGGTGGTTTCCCTGTGCATATCCTCTGAGTGAGTCTTCTCATGTATGGACTTTAAAATAGAGCCATCTGTTTGGTTTTCTGGCTCCAATGTGTTGCAGTTGCAACCAGTCCCTGTGTTGTGTGAGACGTTGTGTGATCGGTCAGAGTTTTACAGAGAGATTTAGCAGCAGATGCTGTTGCAGACCACAAGTAGCTTTGTGCAGTATTTTTATTGCCCCAGAGCATTGTCCACTGCTCCAGGTCTCTGCCACAGCCCCAAGTGTCCCCACTGCCCTGGCTTCGATTGGAGGGGGGTTTGGGGTGACCGGGTGTGATGATGCTGGTGTGTGACCTTGGATGGACACTGGCAGGACTGAGGTGTGCTGGGAGGGTCCTGGCGTAGGAGAGGTCTTAGACCTGTGGGGGGGCACTAGGAGTCCTGACTGGGGCATCTCAGGAGTGGAGACCAAGAGAGGGCCAAGCTGTGGTCCAGGCCAGGCTAAGCTCCGTGAGCAGACCTGCAGAGGATGCTCTCTGGCTACTTTTCTCCTTTACATTCACCTAAATCCAAAAACCCACTGCCCCCTGCCCTGGGTGTTTCTAAGCAATTACATATTTGCTTCAGAATTCTCTTCTCCTCCATCCTCAGCCCCAAGTTTTGAAAGGAGAGGAACGAGTCATGCCTGAGGAGCACCCAGCATGACCATTTATCGCAGAGATCAGGCTGGGGAGAGGCAGGAGGAGGGAGCCTACCCCTCCCTTGTGCCCCCCCCCATCCCCTCTGCCCGCCGTACCCCTCTGCCATGAACTTCTCAAGAAGAAAGAATAATAAAGGTTTGGCAGGTCTGTTCACACTGTGTAAAATTGAATTAGTGGAGGTATGTGAGGAACACGGCTCGATTTCCATGGGGATGAGGAGATCTTTATCACCACCACCCCCCCTCCAAGGATTATCCCATGCAGCACAAAGCCACTTTCTGCACTGAGGGGTGGGCATCTCCCCCCACCCCCCTGAGCCTTGTCGGGGTAAAATCAAGGTGACGTTCAAGTTGGACTGGCTTTGGACTGGGAGCGTGGCCGGGGCAGGGGAAGTGAAAGGGGAGAGAGGAGCTGAGGGGAAGCCGAGGTGAATGTCTGCAAAGGTGCAGGCTGGAGATCGGAGCGATAGGAGCTGGGAACCCCCTCCCCCCTGGTTGTTTTCTGCCCCCTCTCCTTTGACAAGGTTCAGCACCTTTTGATGCCTTTTGACAAACCCGTGGGGTCTGAGGAGGTCCTGAGCGGCGGCCGGGCCAGGAGGGACTGCGGCAGGGGTAGGGGAAGGCAGTTGGAGGAGATTGCATCCTAATCCCAAAAATAACAGCACCGCTTTCCCTGTCTGCTGCCGACGAGCTCCACCTCCCTCCGCGTTCAGTGACGGCTGAGAAAATGTCCAGGACACGACCTGTTAGAGGTGTTGGCCCTGTTTGCAAAGGGATTATCATCTGTCTGTCCCAGAAAGGTCCCTGCAGCCCATCCAAAAGCTCCTCCAGCCCAGGGAAGGGCCGAGGCTCCAGCCTGAGCGTGGGTGGCAGCGCCACAGGACGGACGTGACGGGGCTGGTGACGGGGAGGCCATGGGAAAGCAATCCCAGCTTTCGGGGCCGACGGGCTCCGCGTTCGCCGCCCTGGACGGCCAAGAGCAAGATGGAAAGGAAAAGCGAGAGGGAAGAGCCCTGTTTGCACACACGCCCCTGCGCAGACAAGCCAAGCGAGCCGGGAGCGAGCGGCCTCTTTGCTTCCTCCCTCTCCACCCTGGAGGGACGTGGCTGGGTGGAGATCCTGGCCAAACCTCTCGTCTTCTCGCTCGCCAGCCCGGCTGAGCTGGGGCAACTGGTATCTAGCGCCGGCGCCGTTCCTGGCATCAGAGGCAGGGAGAAGAGTGGTGCATCCCCATAGCGTTGTGGGGGCCAAGGAGAAACTCCTCAAATGGGATGGGAGAGCGTGTGGGATGGGTGTGCTGTGGCTTTAGGATGTGCACGGCAGGGTTTAAAGCAGAGTCCCACCACATCAGGTGGGAAGTTATCTTCTCATGGCATGGGAGATGGTGCAGGACCAAGGGAAAGGGGCTACTTGGGGCAAAAGGACACATGGAAAGAAGAGAGAGGGTCATGGGCATGCAGTGCAGCATCCCCCAGGAGAGTGAGCCCACCTGGGGGTGAGGAGTGGTGGGGGTCCTGCATGGGCAGCCAAAGGAGCAGGGAGGCTGGAGAAGCCACCCAACCCTTTGGTCCTCCTTCCTCCGTCAGCCAGATCTGCCACTCACGGCGTCTCTTTCCCACCTCCGAGCCATGTGTTCTCCCCTTCCTGCGGGAGGGCAGCAGCCCAGTTCTCACGCACAGCCCTGCCAGATCCGCTCCCTGAGACCTGCCCAGCCCAGGCTGGGAAAACCGGGCCCGAAAATACCACGCGATGAGCAGATGTTCCCTTTGGGCTACTGCCCATCCCCAGCATCACAGACCAGGCTCCATCAGCACTGACCCACGTGCCGCACGCTGACAGGCCTCGTCATTATAATTCGGGAAAGCCCAGTTTCCTTTAGGTGTGACCCTTCACCATCTTGAAAGTGAAATGTCTTTGGGCCCAAGTCGCTGGCAAATATGTCGTCTGGATGGAGCCTGGCCCCTTAGGGCCTCTTTCACACCTCTGTTGTTCCCTGAAATGGCAACCAAGAGCTCTAAACACTCTTGGTTTCCTTTCGCAGTGAGGAGCTGCTCCTTTTCCAGCTTGTGTAGCTGCTGGTGACCATATGCTACTCCTGTACGGCACCCGTGTGCGAGGATTGTGTGGAACTTGACATCCCAGCATCCTCCAAACTGGGTGGGAGCTGCTGGGAACCCCCTGCCACGGCACTTCATCCGTGTCCCCCCTTCAGCAAGACGGGGTTTGGTGCCACAGGTTTTGGGGAGGGGGTGCAGGGGAGAGGCAGAGCAGCATTTCTCCCCGCTCACTGGTTTGTTGTCAGCAGAGCCAGAAACAAAACTCATCACCACTTGTGGGCACCCCTGGTTGCTCCCACTCCCCACCCGAGGCAGCCCCCTCCTTGGGCCCACATCACTGCGGGCCCCCTTCTTGGTGCCCATGCTGGCTCAGGTAGTGAAAAGAGCTTATTTTCAGACTAGCAGGGGGTTAAAAACAACCCCAATGCATGGGCAGGGGGCTGCTGGGCAGGGGCAGAGAGTGCTGAGCCCCTCAGTGCTGAGCCGGCAGGATGGGGAGCACTGGGGCTACCAGCTCAAGCCCTTGGCATTTGCCCACCCCACGTCTTCCCTCATCCCCCGCACGCAAAGCCCACAGCCCTTTTGCTTGTTTGGTTTCGTCCTGTAACCAGCCTGTTTATTGTTCTGAAAAGGTTAAATTGGTCAGGGGGAAAAAAAAAGAAAAAAAAAGGAAGAAAAGATAGAATTTTTTATTTTTTTTCTTCCCCTTTCTAATGAGAGTCTGGGGACCTTTTCCCTGCTGACGTCAGAGTCATATCCAATAGCCTTTGCCGTGAGGCCTGATTTGCAAAGGACACCCTGGGGAAAAGCAAAAATCTTGGTGAAACCTTTAAAAAGCAAAAGCACCCTTTGAGACGGTTTTCTGCCGCTTTTATGTCCTGATTTCACCTTCTAATTACTAACTCCTTAGTTGGGGTTTGGTTCTTTGGGGTTGGTGTTTTTTGTTTTTTTTTTTTTTTATTTTTTAATTTCTTTCCCCTGGCCGGGGGAAGGCGGGAGGGGAGGGCGTTCGCCGCCCCCCGCACACGCTCCCCGTCTCTCCCCGCGCTTGGCTCCCCCCGGCCCGGCTGCCATGCAAGGAGAAAGAAGCCAAGCCCCAGCAGCTGGGCTGCTCCGTCCTGCCTTGGCCGGGAAGCCGAGGGGGCCCCGTCTGGGTCGCTCTGTGCTCAGGCAGCCCCAGCCCTGCCATTTTTCCCCCCCCTCCTCCCCTCCTCTTCCATCCGCGCCTCGCCTGGCGGGCAGGAGGGCACGGTGCCCGCTGGCCACCGGTCACTGCCCGTCACCGGCCAGCGGGTCCCCCAGGGGCACGGGGGCCCATCGCTTCCCTCTTTCCTTCTTTCCTTTCCTCCCTCCCTCCCCAAGGCAGTGCCGAGGTGGAAATGTGGCTCTGCCTGTCCTTCTGTCCGTCCAGGCTTTCGGAGCAAGGACAGAAGGACATCTTCTGCCCAAGCCGTGCCCTGTCCCGGCAGCAGGACAGCCAGGGTGTAGGTGGCAGGGATGTAATTTTAGTTTGGGGAAAGGTGCCAGGACATCCCAGCTGGAGCCCGATGGGCTGTGTTTACGGCAAGGCCGTGGTGGGAGATGCCCACACGTTTGCTGGGCTCTGGTGGGCTGTTGGGTCGGGGGGGAGGTCCCGGCCGGAGGTGGCATTTTTGGGATGCTGCTGTGGGTACCACGGCCCCCTTGGAGCTGCTGCCCAGGGGCGGCTGTGGCCGTGGTCAGGAGTTTGACGCAATGCTCCTAATTGCCACCTTGGCTTATGAGCCCACGTGCCCAGGCTGGCCCAAAACCCACTCCCGGGGGCAAAGGGCTCCTTGTGCACAGCTGAGTCCTTCGATACCCTCTGGGTGGAGGTTCTGGTTTAGTTGAAACAGTTTAAATTTACTGTTAGAAGTTCAGCTGCCTCTTCCTCCCCTGCCCATGCTTGCCCAGGGATGGAGGATCCCAGCAGCCTTGTGGCACCGGAGTTGCTCTTCAGACCTCTGCCTACTGTGCCAGCATGGTGGGGGCTGAGAAGGACCTCACCAGCCTTCACATCGCCGTTAAGAGATGGCCTCAGGGTGCTCATCCCCACTTCTTCCTCAGCGAGGGGGGCTGGGATGCACCCAGGCCTCTCAGACATCTTTCTCTGGTGGTTTTCTGGGTAGCTTGTTTGCTGGTTTTGAGGACATTGGAAAGAGGATGTGTCTCATCTTCATTAGAGCTGGACTCGATGAGGTTTGCTGGGCTCAGAGGTTGCTTGTTTGGAGAATGCAGAGTACTGCTGGCCACAGGGCACTGGCATTTGATTACATTCCCATGTCCTGAAGGCGAGGACCATCAATTTCTCCTGTGTTTCCACATTTTGGTTGGACTGTGGTGGGGGTGCGGAGGGTGGAGCTGCCCTGGGGTCCCACCTGGGAGCAGCAATGGGTGCTTCCTCAGAGGACAGGGACAGCAGCGTTTATGAGTCCAACAAAAGACCTGAAATTCAAACTGCAAAAACCTCAATAAAAGTTTGGTTCTGGGTCCAAACTTCATGGTCATTCTCTTCCTTAGGAGTTGAATCTTTTCCCGGTATGAATACATCCAAACTTTGAGCGAACATCAGCTTCTGCTCTGGCTCTTAAGGCAAGCTTTGCAGATTGAGTCTCTCTCCTTCTTTCTCCTGATTTGCTCTGAACTTGTTTCAGCACTAAGCAGAACATCTGGGTCCAACAGCCATGCTTTCCTCATCCTCCCCAAAGCTTTTCCTGTCCGGCACCAGTCAAACTACTGGGATTTTGTGTGCTGAGCCCAGTGTAACTCCATTGTTCTGCGTGGGTGTACAGGGCTCCTGGAGCTCCAGGCTGCAGGGCAAAGTGCCCAGGTGTCTGCACAGACACTGGTATAAGGGGACAGTTGCACCTCATTGATGCAATTAGTGGGACTTGCTAATTAGAGAGGTTCATAGTATCTTATCGCCTGCAAAGTGCAGGCTACAACCACACACTGAACTGGCTGGAAACATCTTTGGTCTGACAAGCCTGCTTGTTCCTCTGCGGTGGGGAAATCCTGCTGGGAAAAGGCATCTCCTGGAAAAAAATAAATCCCCCCGGGCCCTGATATTTGGGGGAGTCGGTGTGTGGGGCTCTGCATGTGGTGCTGGGGTAGTTTTCAGGACTCTCTTGGCACTGCAGACCAAACACCTCTACAGTGAACCAGGTTCCTGTGCAGGGTGGGAAGAGGCTTCCCAAGACACGGAGGCCAGGGCTGTGTTGTGATGGATAAAAAGCTCAGCATCTCCTCTGTCTGTCTTAAGACGAGATTTCTTCCAGCAGTTTTTGGAGTGATTGAAATAAGTGACTCGCTGGGTGTGATAGGAAGGACCCAGAAGTGATTTCTGCATCTTCCATGCCGTGGGCAGTCCTGAGGATGCTCCTCTGGGAGGAGGTCGGGTGGTCACAGCCCAGGAATGTGACCTGTGGGGGAAGGACTGACAGGGGAACACGGCAGAGCCCTGCAGTAGCTTTGGCTCATGCCACACTGTGCCTTGCCCCGGCAGCAGCTGGTGGCAGGTCTGGGGAGAGCCCCGTTTGCACGAGGGAGCCAAGGGCTGTGGTGACACAGAGAGGTGAAGCAGTGGGGCTGCAGGTCATGGCACCAGTCCCCCAGCACCCAACCGCCCTCCGTGGCACCCCCGGCAGCACAACCACCCCCAAAACACCCGCAGCTGCTACCTCCTCCAAGAAAAACATGCTGGCTGGATGGGGCTGGAGGGGGCAAGCATGGCAGCAGGACTGAGGGGGACAAAGCCATCCTGGTGATGGCTCGTGCTGGGCCTCAGCCCCAGCCATCCTCTTGCTGTGCTCCTCACTGGAAACCTGCTCTCCAGCCAAGTTGGTCTCCAAACAGCTGCGATACATTGGGAAGGTTGGGAGCACCCTCCAGCTGCTTTCCTCCTGGTTTTCCCTCTTCTCCCTTTTTTTCTTCCTCCCCCCCACCACCCTGGTCCTCACCCTGCCCCATCACCTTTTTCTGCTTCTTCTTCTTCTCCCTTTGGAGTTACCTTCAGCAAACACCCCTGCATCCCACCCCAGCCAGCAGAAAAAGCAGCTCTGGCCCCGTGGCCAAGTGTAGGCTTAGAGGCACAGCACAGACACAGCTCCATTAAGCCAGGCTGAGCCTTACGGGAATCGTTCCTGGCCCGGGCTTGAAAAACAAATATAGCACGTTGGTTTGCTTTGGCTGCGCCAGGAGGGTCACGCAGGGACACAGGTTTGCTGTTCTGATGGGAGGCAAGGTCCAAAGAGCAGCGTAATAGGCTGGAAAGCCGTGGAAATGGTATGTCATTATTTACATGTCAGGGACGGAGCCAGCAAAGGCTGAGGATGAGCTCGTAGAAATGGTCTGGGTTTGTGCTCGTGCTCGCCACGTGCGGGACAGACGCGGGGCGTCGCGGAGGCTGGTGGGGTCTCAGCCACGTGTTCAACGGGCGCAGGGATGGGGGAAAGCCTGACCCTGTCCCAGGAAGGGGAAGGAAGTGGTCCATCCGTCCATCCGAGCTCATGCTGCTCCTCTACCCCTACCCTGGTTGGCCCAAAGCATGACAGCTCCATACTGACTTGGAGAATCCAAAGGTTTGCTGGGTTTTAGCAGAGGTTTGACCATCACGAGCCCACCTTGGGTGTTCTCCTGCCTTGGGACCAGCGAGGGGTGGTCATTCTCTTCCTTAGGAGTTGAATCTTTTCCCGGTATGAATACATCCAAACTTTGAGCGAACATCAGCTTCTGCTCTGGCTCTTAAGGCAAGCTTTGCAGATTGAGTCTCTCTCCTTCTTTCTCCTGATTTGCTCTGAACTTGTTTCAGCACTAAGCAGAACATCTGGGTCCAACAGCCATGCTTTCCTCATCCTCCCCAAAGCTTTTCCTGTCCGGCACCAGTCAAACTACTGGGATTTTGTGTGCTGAGCCCAGTGTAACTCCATTGTTCTGCGTGGGTGTACAGGGCTCCTGGAGCTCCAGGCTGCAGGGCAAAGTGCCCAGGTGTCTGCACAGACACTGGTATAAGGGGACAGTTGCACCTCATTGATGCAATTAGTGGGACTTGCTAATTAGAGAGGTTCATAGTATCTTATCGCCTGCAAAGTGCAGGCTACAACCACACACTGAACTGGCTGGAAACATCTTTGGTCTGACAAGCCTGCTTGTTCCTCTGCGGTGGGGAAATCCTGCTGGGAAAAGGCATCTCCTGGAAAAAAATAAATCCCCCCGGGCCCTGATATTTGGGGGAGTCGGTGTGTGGGGCTCTGCATGTGGTGCTGGGGTAGTTTTCAGGACTCTCTTGGCACTGCAGACCAAACACCTCTACAGTGAACCAGGTTCCTGTGCAGGGTGGGAAGAGGCTTCCCAAGACACGGAGGCCAGGGCTGTGTTGTGATGGATAAAAAGCTCAGCATCTCCTCTGTCTGTCTTAAGACGAGATTTCTTCCAGCAGTTTTTGGAGTGATTGAAATAAGTGACTCGCTGGGTGTGATAGGAAGGACCCAGAAGTGATTTCTGCATCTTCCATGCCGTGGGCAGTCCTGAGGATGCTCCTCTGGGAGGAGGTCGGGTGGTCACAGCCCAGGAATGTGACCTGTGGGGGAAGGACTGACAGGGGAACACGGCAGAGCCCTGCAGTAGCTTTGGCTCATGCCACACTGTGCCTTGCCCCGGCAGCAGCTGGTGGCAGGTCTGGGGAGAGCCCCGTTTGCACGAGGGAGCCAAGGGCTGTGGTGACACAGAGAGGTGAAGCAGTGGGGCTGCAGGTCATGGCACCAGTCCCCCAGCACCCAACCGCCCTCCGTGGCACCCCCGGCAGCACAACCACCCCCAAAACACCCGCAGCTGCTACCTCCTCCAAGAAAAACATGCTGGCTGGATGGGGCTGGAGGGGGCAAGCATGGCAGCAGGACTGAGGGGGACAAAGCCATCCTGGTGATGGCTCGTGCTGGGCCTCAGCCCCAGCCATCCTCTTGCTGTGCTCCTCACTGGAAACCTGCTCTCCAGCCAAGTTGGTCTCCAAACAGCTGCGATACATTGGGAAGGTTGGGAGCACCCTCCAGCTGCTTTCCTCCTGGTTTTCCCTCTTCTCCCTTTTTTTCTTCCTCCCCCCCACCACCCTGGTCCTCACCCTGCCCCATCACCTTTTTCTGCTTCTTCTTCTTCTCCCTTTGGAGTTACCTTCAGCAAACACCCCTGCATCCCACCCCAGCCAGCAGAAAAAGCAGCTCTGGCCCCGTGGCCAAGTGTAGGCTTAGAGGCACAGCACAGACACAGCTCCATTAAGCCAGGCTGAGCCTTACGGGAATCGTTCCTGGCCCGGGCTTGAAAAACAAATATAGCACGTTGGTTTGCTTTGGCTGCGCCAGGAGGGTCACGCAGGGACACAGGTTTGCTGTTCTGATGGGAGGCAAGGTCCAAAGAGCAGCGTAATAGGCTGGAAAGCCGTGGAAATGGTATGTCATTATTTACATGTCAGGGACGGAGCCAGCAAAGGCTGAGGATGAGCTCGTAGAAATGGTCTGGGTTTGTGCTCGTGCTCGCCACGTGCGGGACAGACGCGGGGCGTCGCGGAGGCTGGTGGGGTCTCAGCCACGTGTTCAACGGGCGCAGGGATGGGGGAAAGCCTGACCCTGTCGCAGGAAGGGGAAGGAAGTGGTCCATCCATCCATCCGAGCTCATGCTGCTTCTCTACCCCTACCCTGGTTGGCCCAAAGCACGACAGCTCCTCGCTGAGTTGGAGCATCCGAAGGTTTGCTGGGTTTTAGCAGAGGTTTGACCATCACGAGCCCACCTTGGGTGTTCTCCTGCCTTGGGACCAGCGAGGGGTGGGTGAGAAGGTGCTGGCAGTGGTGGTTCAGTCCAGGAAACTTTCTGAGCTGCCCCGAGCACGGGATTTATCCTGCCCCAGGCATGGGATTTATCCTGTCCCTTGCCACACAACCTGGGCAACGAGACTTTTCTCCCAGTTTTGCTGCATCTAAACTGTTTAAATTGCCAGTTCTTTGGGATAGGAATTATTCATCCATAAAGCATCCAGCATGTGTTGGTTATTATTTGGATATGTTATTATGAGTCAAATAGGCAGTAATAATTTATGCTGGAGCTGGAGCTGACCTTTGTACACCAGGGAAACCAACCTGAAAAGGGAAAACAGTGACGACATCCACTGTGTTTACTGACATTTTGGCTTTTTACTGGCATGTTTTCAAACGCCAAAAAAAAGTCAGTAAGTGGATTCTCTATAAGTACACATAGACAGAGTGTATAAACATGATGTATAAGCACGGGGTTTAGTTCTATGTCTTTGTTGTGTGTGTGTGTATATATATTTATATACATATAAAAGTGCAGGCATCAGGTTTGCAAAATTAATATCTAAATGATTTTCTGTTTGCGTGCTTTCTGTTTATGACCAAAACATGACTTCCTTTTCTTTCATAACCCAGCATTTAACTGAAAAACAAAAAAGCCATAAATCTAGATTATATGTAAAAACTTCTCATAATATCTGAAGCTTAGACTAGACTAAGAGGGGGAAAAATGCCTTAAAGTTAATTTACCATTTTTATTGCTGTGTTTTGGGGTGGGGGAGAAATATGGACAAGTACCAAGAGTCGGTCTTTGATTTTAGTTCTTTTCTTTACACCTCCTGTTGGTAATTTCAGTGCTGGTTGCTAACCCCATCCAGGAGGCGGGCATGGACGTGCCGATGGGCACGCGCGTGTGCACACACCATCTCTCTCCTCTCTTTCATGCTCACATCCAACCCAGCCCATGCAGAGGGCTCTTTGGCTGTTCAGTCATCACCTTATAAATAGCTTTTCCTTCACGTACTTGGCCACGGCCATAATGCAATGAGTGATACCCAGAGCTCCTTGGATTCTGGTTGCAGGTTTGCTGCTGACCCACTGGGGGAGTTTGAGCTGTGGCTTCGCCCCTTAGATCCTAATTCATCCTTTGGTTTGCTCTATTGGGATGGGGAATCGTTCAGGGCAGGGATGGTGTCTATGTGCCCAGCACAAACAGGTATTAATTAAACCTGAAGAGGGCCTGGCTGTTCAAACTGAAGGGAAAGGAGGTGTGTATGCATATATACATGTATGTATGTACACAATATGCATGTATTTAATTATGACCAAAGGGAACAGTTCCCCTTCTTTCCCTCCTATAATAATTTGAAAAATTCCATTAAATAAAATCTCCCCTTTACAGCCTCCTACCTCCCCTGCCTGCCCCCTCTTAAAACCTGCTCAGGGTTAATTTAGAGGCTTTGTTGTGTGAAAGCGAAAAGTTTTTTCTCTTCCTGACCTTTCAAAAACTTAATATGTTTAAACCTCAGTGATTGTCTTTAAAAACGTCACTTTGAAAGCTGAAATTGCGTTGTTCCATTCCATAAATGGCCTAGTGGGGCAGTTTCAGCACTACCAGAGGGATTGCCTTGCTTTGCTCTCCCCAACCCAAAATTTCTTTGACCCGTTTGATTGTTTCTGAACCTGTTAATTTTACCAGAAGGACTTTTTTTTTGCTGGCCACCTGGTTTTATCCTAGTGTTCCTAACAAGTCCTACTCATAACTGCAGTCTGGCCTCTTGGGAGATGCTGTAGTTCATTGCGGGTGGCCTGAACCTTTCCTTGGGAGGGGCACCAGTTTTGGGACCCTTTGCATCCCCCCCCTGAAGGAGCAGGGGTGATGGAGGTTCTCAGGCACGAGTCCCACCACCCACTGCCCTCCCACACACATGGAGTTGTGTTGTGCCAACTCAAGGCAGAGGTGGGTCAAACACCACCGAGGGCTGGTGGCCCCCTGGCCACAGACTGGGAGCCCCCCACACTGTGCTGGGCACGAGCACACGTGCACAAGTAGCTTTGATTTATTATTACGTGTTTTTGCAAGCCCTTAGCTTCCCCAGGTCAGCCAAGAACATGTCCTTCTCCTGCTGTACCATGGCTCCCCGTTGGCTTGGCTCACCGGAGGGTGTTCATGTTTGCTCCTGTGGGCTCTCAGGACAAAAGGGCTGGGATTTCTCCAAGCTCGGGATGTTTTTGTTTAGTTTTGGGGTTTTTTGGGTTGCTTTTTTTTTTGGGGGGGATCGTCCCTGCAAGGTGAGCTGCTCCAGCTGAACATGTCATGCCTTTGGACCTCTTCTCCTTCCTCCTCCCATTCCTCATGTGGAAACCACGGGTGTCCGCAAGCCGCAGGAGCCCCTCTTGGCTGCCCCGAACCCCGTGTCGTGAACGTGCTGGGAAATAGCTCCAGCAGCACCTTTCTTAAATCATGTGTATTACACGCAGCCCCGATGTTCGCTGGGAGGCCACTGGAATGGCTGGGAGGGATTTACCAGGTCCAAATCCACTTGACAGAAAAACAAAATTCCAGTGTAATTTTAACCAGCTGTGGTGGGAGAGTGAGAGAGAGAGAGAAAGAGAGAGGGAAGGGGAAGGAGAGCTCGGGGTTGGGGGGGGGTGGGAGAGAGGTGGTGCTGCCAATGGGCTGCGCCGAGCGGCGGCTGTGCGAAGCGGAGCCCTGGGCTGGTGAGGATGAGGACGGGGTGTCTGCCCTTCCCCGCGGTGGCCGTGGCCTCTTGGCTGTCGTAGGGGATGGTGCTGATGCCAGCGAGGCAGCGCCGGGGCTGCTTCATCCAGCCGAGCCCTCGTGGCATCGCTGCTGTGTGTCCATGCTCATACCATCTTCGGCACCGCAATGGAGAGTGTGTACATCATGTTAAAAAGATTCAGTTAATGTTTAAAAAGAGGGAAAAAAAAAAGCAAAGCAAAAAGACCTACACAACTTCGCTATCTAGCTTTTCTTTTTATATCCTTTGGTATTACAGGGTAGCATGACCTCCAAAGACATATGGCAAACAAATCCATTTCGTTTCAGTATGATTTTCATTTTAAATTTTAATTTAAATAATGTAAATATATGTTTTATGTAGTGTAATAATGTATTTTATGCGTGTACATGTTGTGTGTGTTTTGTAGGTATAATTGGAACAATGCAATTTTAAATTAAATATGAGCTACTTTTAAGTCTAACTTGGTGAGAATACATGTTTGTGATTTCAAAAATTAGAAAACTTACAAAGAGAGATTTTTTTTTTCAATAACCTGAAATGTTTAAAGACATTTTTATTGCATTTTATTATGTTTCCCATCCCCTGTTTCCATTTTAGACTTGCATGTACCAAGCAAGTCAAGCATCTGATGAATCTGGGGACTCCTGGTTGAACCCTGTTGCTACGTAATAATTTTTCCACATACATAAAACATAAGTGCAGCTTCAACCTCTTCAACGAGCTGCTGGTGAATAGCTCATTAGGCCAGGGAGATCTCAGGCATACACAAAGCTCTGCCCATGTCAAGATTTTGCAGGATCGGGGCTATGTGTTATGATGCATAAATGTTGGTAAAAATGAGTTCTTGTAGGACATAAATAGAGGAGAACATTCACACCTTTTACAAGAAAAAAGCTGCAGTGTTCATGCTGGTAAAAGTACCCAACTGAATGCTGTCCTGTGGGGAGGGACATCCTGTTCAATTGAGAAGAAATTCCTTCCTAAACAAGCTAAGCCTGCTGAGCTTCCTGGTGATCATTTCCATGGAAGTACAATGAATATTTTTATTTTATTTTGGTTTGTTTATTTTTAAAAAAGTAGCACAGCATTGGAGCTCCATGCTTGGTTTTTCGAGGGCTTCTGTGTGCACCGAACTCAATGCAGACAAGAAATATGGTGTGGTGGGGTTGGGCTGGAGCAGGAAGACCATGCAGTGAGGACAGAAGGTTGGAGAAATCTGCTTAAGCTCTGGTGCAAAAGAGGCTTTTTGGGGGATGCTTGTCCTAGATGTTCTACAATGCATGAGGGTGGCTGGGAGTCCTTGTTTCTCCTGGTCTTGCCCCCACGGTGGTGGTCTCCTGTTCCCCCAGCACTGTTAGGGGACATGCAGTCTGAGACAGTGGTGTGTGCCCATCTGCAAGGGTGGTAGTTGTGGCTGACATTCTTGGAGCTTCCGAAAACCCCGGGAGACACTGCTTGTACCATTGACTATATCCCCATAGTCCCCTTGACTATGTGGCTTTCTCAGATCCTTTCCTCCTAGAACTTACAGTTCTGTGAAGGCAATTGCATGAGACTGGGTTTTGCATCTTCTGGAGATGGACACCTCTTCCTATTCAGGTGGAGCCTGCAGATTGGCTCTGTCCAAGCCATGACCCCGACCAGTGGTAGAAACTTGACAAAAGTCAACTGTGTGAAAGAGAAGCCCTGCTAGGTGGAAGACAACCAGCAAGGGTATGGTTAGACCTCCTGCAGTGTTGGTGTAGCTCCCTACTTGTGCATTTATATCTTGAGTGGCTTTGGAGAGCCTGGTTCAAAAGAGGCAAGCGTTTAAAGGAGCTGTGTGGCTGCTCCAGCGTCATCCAGGTAAAAGTGGTACCTCCTCTTCCTGGGAGCCTAAAGGCTGCTTGTTCAGTGTGGCTGGAGATCCCTGAGAGAAACATTTCTGCATTAAAGATGCCACCAGTGGCCAGTGGCATTTAGCACGCAGCCCAAAAGGTGTCTTGTGGGCACACTTCCCCTAACAGCTCTGCTGACCAGGTAATGTTGAGCTGCCTATTGACCATCATTGTTCCCCTGGACCCCAGCACTCTCCCTTCTCTTTGCAATTCATCATGTGGTTTCTGTCAGACCAAATGGCCAAACCAGGCTTCATACGATTACTTTTTACCCCAGTCAGCATGAGTGGCATTGTTTCTACCTGCTCCTTCACAGCCGGGGAGGTCATGAGTGAACTTGGGGAGCCTGGGGAGGGCAGCTTTGTCGTACGCCGGACTGTGTTTTACCTACAGCACCATCTATTTGGCTCAATCCTCTTCAGTACCCAACAGGTTAGGAGCAGGGAGACAGAGAAGTGGCAGCAAATGAGTTGGGATGTTGATTTCCCATCGATTTCTGAGGTGCCCCTTTCCTCCGGCTGTCCTGAGGAGGTTGACATCACCACTTCTGGAGATGCTGCTGACTTAAGTATGATTTAGCGTGAAACAACTGAGCTTAGATGTAACATGTGTCTGCCTTCCCCTGGGGAGCCCGGAGGTGTTGACTCTCTCTGATCACTCAGTCCTGGGCTCTCACCCATGGATAATTATGTTCTTCCAGGGATGATCCTGAAGGCCAAGTTCTGCTGGAGCAGGAGGACTTGCAGGTGGGCAGTGGTCAGCTCTTCACCTCGTGCTTCGTCCAGCTGCTGCTGCAGCCACTCTTCGGTTTTCTGTCTAGGGAAGGCCGGAGGGAGGGAAAAGAAAACTTTGACGTAACTGTCCCTCCCTTCCCCGTTCGGTAGCAGCAGGGAAATTCATGATCCATTCCTGTTGGCGCTGAGCTACCCTTGATGGCTTTTCGCAGGAGCACTCAGGACTTTGGCTCGGTCCAAGGGGTGACATTAAGCAAAACACTTCGTACCTCAGCCCATAGTGATCCCTGGACTGGGAGCTGGGCTGCTATGGTGACAGTCTCCCTTGGGATGCCTAAATCAATTAGACAAGGACACAGCATCTCTGGTCTCTCAACTTTTTCCCCGTTGCCCTCCCCCATCCCATCGAGCTGCATGTTCTGTGCGAGATACCTACCACTCCCAGCCGGTAATGACTTCCACATGGGGCTGGACCTTCTGGACAAATCCCCTGTAACAATAGGAAATGTTCCTTGGTCTCTCATTGTGTCTGTCTTTGGGAAGGAGGAGAAGGCGTTGACGACAAGCCGAAGAGCTCTAATATTCCTCCCGGACAGCTGATTAATTCCATCCTCTGCATCCGCTCTGGACCATCCCGCCTCGCCCCACGCCTTCTGCTTTTTATTGTTCTCTCCACCTGGCTCCCTCTGGCAAGGAAACCGATGGGATTTCGTGCCACGTGGAGCTCCAAACGGAAAACCCGGACAGCGAGAGCCTCTGCTCCCCCTGCGGTCCAGGCCCAGTGGTTCCTGCTGGAGGAGGAGGAGGAGAAGCTGCACCTTCCTCGCAGCCAAGACCGAGCGCTGGAACGGGGACGCGGCATTCCTCCCCAGCACGTCTGCTCCCGCCTGGGAGAGACGAGACCCTGCCTTTTCCCACTCCATCTCCCACCATGGGGATGGCTCCTCTCTTTGCTACAGGCTGGCTCTCCTGCTTGGACCTTCTTCCTACACGTCTGGGGGACGTTCCTGCTTAGAAACGGTCCAGGCTCCTGCAAGGATGAGCCCAACTTTGCTTTGAAAATTGCCAAGCCCCCCCTTGCTCATCCTTTCTTGTGTCATTCGCTGGCCCGTGGGCTGGCGTAGGGAGGGCTGGTGAGGGCTCCCAGCCCAGCTGGGCCCACACGTGCGTGCAGAGGTGTGTGGGTTTGCACGCTCGCTCGCTCACACGCGTCCCCCTCGCCCCGTGGCCGCAGCCGGGCTTTGTCTCCAGGACTTGCCATTCCCTCTCCAGACGAGCTCTCCAGCCTCGCTGCTCAGCTGCGGTCCCTGGAAGGGGGTGGGGAGGTGGGGAGGGGGGGGGATGGAGAAGAGAGACAAGGGCATTTTTTGATTATGATTATGGAGTTGATTTATTAGAATCATTTTAAAACACAAAGCCATCTGTGTGCCTCTTCCCCATCCAAGATTTCTAAAAGACCAAACCATCCATCTGACCCCCAGCCCTCCCTCCCCTCCTCTTCCCCCGCCTCATCCTCGCCTTCCATTCTCCTCTGTGGCTCTCTTGCCAAAACACTTGCCCATACTTAATTCTCCTCCCAGAGAGACAATGCTTTGCATTCTTGTATTGGAAGCCAAAAAAAAAGACAATTCTATTCTGTCTCTGCTTTGCAGCTTGGTCTGCTAAGTTGCTTTCCCAAGAGTCAGTGTTTAAAACACAAAAAGATAAAGGAAAAGACAAGTTGGTGCTGAAAGGTGCTGGAACATCATCGTGTGGGGGTAACGTTTTCATTCACTCCACATATCAAACAGCCCCTGGCAGGTCGTCCCCAGGAGAAGCCAATGGGACTCCAGCCTCTTCCAAAGGGCTCACCTTTAGGGCGGAAAGACGCTTTTGGACTCCCTCTCCCATCCTTCCTTTGCTCCCTTTTGAGGGCCTTGGCTCAAGCCCCAGTTTTCGAGGGTTGAGGTGTGCTGACAGATTCTCCGAGCAGGATGAGCTGGTGGCTGAAGTCCAGAGCAGGAGGAGAGCCGAGGTCCGAGTTTCCTGGAATCGCCTTGTGACAAGCAGGAAGAGGCTCAGCCCTCCTCTTCCTCGCTGCTCCCCTTGATGCCTGTCCAGCCTCCCTGGAGCGCTGACATCAGAAGAGCTGTAATGATTTAAATCTCTTGAGGATTTGCCTCTCCCTGCCGTGGCCAAGTCTCTTCACCTTTCCATGCCTCCATTTTTTCCAGATCTGTGATGCTTTAGGCATTTCTGCGGTCATCAGAAAAACTAAACCAGCGTCACCAGCTGGCAGCTAAGGATTTTGACGTTATAATGCTGTCATCCTTCTTGCGAGGTTGGAAGGTGGGGAGCAGATTTGGAGCTCCTGTCTTAGATGAAAGGAGAGCCAGAGTATCAGCATGTGGTCTGTGTGAACTAGAAGTGGTCAAACGCAGTTTGGGATTACCTAATGCATGTTTTGCCTTTTCTTATTTACACATCAGGGAAGCATTTTCCTCAGTTTTCAGCAAATTAATTTGTAGCCAGTGTCCAGCATTCAAAATCTCAGTGATGATGGGAGAAGGTCATGGGCGACGGTGATCGCAATCCCGAACGGCAGTGTTTTGACTTTGATTTTATTTGTGTGCGCTTGGGTACAAACAAAACCTTTCTGGGTTTTGTAACTGTTCTTTTGAACTTCATCTTTCCATATAAATCTCATTTTGATGCTGTTAGTGGTTCCCATATGAGATCTGACATTTGTTATTTGATACTGGCAGAGGAGAGTGAAAACTATTAGTGAAGGCTCATGGGTTCAACAGGATCCAAGGGAATAAGAGCAGGGCTTGTGAAAAGACCTGAGGATTTAGTGTCACTGTCATCCGCTCGAGCTCTCGAATCTCCTTACTGACCCCTTTCTATCCACAGAATTGTCTGTCTTTGGTTTCCCTGGTTCCAGGTGTATATTCATCGAAGCTGATGACTTATCCACTTTGCTGTACACTAAATCACCCGAGTGCTGAGTGTCCTCCAGGACCTCTTCTCAATTCCCTGATGTCTGCTTAGAAAAGATAGGCATAACCTCATGCGTTTCTTTTGGAAAGAAGAAAAGAAGGAGTTTTATTTAGAGCACAAAACTGCTGTCGTTTGCACGACACCTCTTTGCAGTCCGGTCCCTCTCACTCCTCTTCAGGAAGGACATCTTGTGGAGGAATGACATTACCCAGCTGGCCTAAAATCTATCAGGACTCCTAGGAAAAGGGTGGAAGCAATGGTCTTCCAGGCCCTGAGCTGAATAACCCTGCTAAAACCAGTTGTAACGAGGGTCTGACCAGCAGCCTTCCCAGAGCATCCCTGTCTGCACTGAAATACCCATGAAAAAGCCTTAAAGATGATCCTTCAGTTTATGTCCCCAAACGTGTGAGGACAGTGAACGTCTACATCTCACAGATTCTTCTTCTTGGATCGGAGCTCAAAGATCCCTGGTTGCTCCACGACTTCCGACCTAAGAAAGGGAATTTCCAGCCCATATTCCCGACGCTCCAAGTTTCTCCCTTTTGATTTCTCTTGAACGCGCCGTTCATCCCGCTTCCCGTCCAAGGCTGCTGTATCATGGTTTAAACAGCTGCCACGTCCCACCCTGGAGGCAGCTGGGTCTCGGGGCTGCCGAGAGCTCCTCACCCTGACACTGGTCCCACTGCCCGAGCAGGATGGGGACACGGGGTGCAGGTCTGGCTGGAGGGACGGGGCAGACCCACACCAGGCCATCACCCCGTCTTCCTTCACACTTCACAGTCTGGTGCAGAGATGCTTTTTCTCCTTTTTTTTTTAATTTTTTTTTTCCCTTCCCTCTTTTTTCTTTCTTTTTTTTTTTCTTTCCATTGGTTGTTTGGATTAAGGGGCCTTAAAGGGGCCAGACATTTTTTGTGTTCTCTCATACCCTATAAATAACCGGCACCTCTCCAGTGCTCCAACTCCACCCTTCAGTTGCAGATTCCACTGTCTAGCTGCCACCACTCCGCATGGCCTTTCACACTCTTCCTTTCTATTTAATATGGAAATATTAGTAAAAAAACTTGCTGTCACCAATTCTCTAAGAGGAGGAGGAGGGGGGAAAGGGAGAGAGAGAGGTGGGAGGCGGGAGGGGAGGACACAACCAGCCAAAAAAAGTATCCGAAGGAATGTTCTTCTCCCTCCCAGGTTTACAGCAATGCCTTTCCATCCAGAGTCATCTGTTTTGTTTTCCTTCTCCCTCAGCCTGAAAGTGCTGCAGCATTATCATGTAATGTTGCTTAATGTGACCAAAGGCTTCGGCGAGTCGCCTCGCGGACCGCAAGCATAGCCCGGATTCCAAGGCAGCGATGCCTGCGGCGTCTCGTTAAAGCAGAGCACTTGCAGCCCTCTTGTGTGTCCCATGAATGGTTGGTTGGGGGGTTGTGTTTTTCTTTTCTTTTCTTCTTTTCCCCCCTTTTTTCTTTTTTTTTTTTTTTTCTCTCCCATTTTTGTCCAAGTGCAAGCCACCACCCCAAGTGCCAGGCAGGGATTTTGTAACCTCGTCGGCATATCTGGGAGGTATGCGTGGAATCTTTCAAGTGCTTGGTCAGTCCTCTGTGGTTTCCTTTGAGCAACTGCCCACCCTGCCAGCTCCCACCACCCCTTCCCCAGCCCCCTGACATGCAACCGGTTGCGCCATTCACGCTGGATTTTCACATGACAGTCATCTCCTCTGGGTTTCTTTCTCTTCCTTCCTCCTGGCGTATTGCCCAAGACTGGTGAAGGATCAGAGGGTGGCAGTCCTGATGAGTGGAGTCATCTTTTGAACCACAGAGCAGGGAGAGATACAGGACAAGTTCTTACTTACCAAGTGTCCAGATCCAATGTAGGGAGTGGGATGGAAGCCCCACTCGGTGCTAGATGGTGTTAAGAATTTGAGTGAGGGGAGTGGGATACTCTTGTAGATGAAGGTCTGACTTTTTACTCTACCTGAGATGTTATTCCATCGGTATTTTATAATCTCTTGTGAATTTGTTTCTCACCAATCATCTCTGGGGCAGGGAACTCTTGTTATTCCCATTTTGGGGAGGCAGAGTTGAAGCACGCAGCCCTGAAGGTAAGGGCTAGTTGCTTAGGCTTTCCAGCCCGGTTGGTGCCCAGGGTGATGGGCTCTTAGCCTGTGGTATGACTCCCGTGTACCAATGTCCATGTGGCTCTGTGGGAGATCTGCTGCTGGGTTGTGTTGGCTGTGATTTTGACAGAGTAGTTGAGACCATGTGGATGGAAATGTGGACCTGTGGGATGGCCTCTTGCAGTCCTCCTTCCTGGTGCTCAGCCTGCGTCCACATTTCAGTCGTGCTTCCTTGACGGCGCGTACGGTAGAAGAGTCTGACTCTGAGACTGGTGGTTTCCATGACAATTTAGCTGTATCCTTAGCCCTGGGCACATCCTCATTAATGTCACCTGCCTAACCTGCATGGCCAGGGCCCTGCAGTGGTCAGTGGAGCTGCACAGGTTTCCTCTGTGGGAAATCCCTTCTGCACATCTTCAGAAACGTTGTCTGGGTGTGAGGAGTCACCGTCAGGAGATACCCTCCCCTTTCTGTTGCCTACAGGAACAATCTAACTAGATGCTTCCTTTGGAGAGGGGTAAAGGGAGCTAAATCCCAGCCAAAGGGGTTTATCTTGCAGCCTTGCTTTCTGCCTGCACACCCCACCAGCAGGGTTACCTGCCGAGCAGGCAGCATGTGATAATTGTTACTGTTTGCAATTAAAAAAATTAAAAGAAGAGAAACCCCAGTGCAGTAAAGCAAGCAAAGCAGCAGGGTCCGTTCAGGCAAAGTAGGTTGTAATTTGCAAGACACTTCTATATCACTTTGTTTCTGGATTTTCTTATTTTATTCTATCTGTTTTTCCTTTATAAGAGCTGAGTCCTGCCCCACAGAAGTCACTGATGTTCCTGGATCTGTTTCAGCAGGAGATGGGTGAAGCTCTTTCATTTGGGTGTTTCTCTGTGCAGTGAGATCTCTCTCTCTCATGGCCTCGCAGATCCTTCTTCATCTTCCAGCACAGCATCGTGGGCAGCCCCTGCGTGGTCCTCTGTCCTTTCCACATTACCATTGGCTTTGTGGTGAACTTCTGCCCTACCTCTCCCCTGGCCTCAGCAGCCACTGGGCAGCCTGGAAGCATTAAGTGATGTTTTTCAGTCCCTTGCTAAGAAGCGATGAAGCTATGGGTTGCCTTTTTGCTGGGGCACGCTCGCCCACCCTTCGGGAGGGATGTGTGCGTGGTGTGGTCCAGTGCAGGAGCTGTGAGGGGCTGGAGCATCTCGGGGAACTCAGGAGAAGCCAAACGACCTCCCTCTGGAGAGAGCTGCAAACTGCTGGCCTCTAATTTCATGCAATTTGAATGAAATTTCTAATGACAAAGCTGTGTTGTTAATGCAGTGACCACCCTGTCTGACAAATGCCTGCACTGGACACTGGGGCTTCACAACAAAAGTTGTAAGTTGGTTTGATTTTTGGACTTTTTTTTATTTATTTTATTTTAACTTGAGGAAAACTATGTTTTTTCCCAAGCTGCCTTGTAGGAATTGGCTGGACTGGTTTTATCTGAAACTTTCCAAAAAAAATTCAGCCTGAGGCAGATACCCAGTGTGGAAAATTTCAACTCAAACAGTTGAAGTTTGGCAGCGTGGTGGGTGCCTGAATATATGGAAAGTGCTGGGGCAGCCTGCTGAGATGGTGCTACCTGCTCTGCTTGGCCAGGTGCTTTCAGGGGCGTCCTCTTCTCGGGTACCTGACCACGGGTCTGGCCTCGTGCAGAGATGCAGGAACATCTGTTTTGGGTTACGGGATTCCACGTGCTGACCATGAAACCACTGTGGATGGGGATCACTCTGCCTGGTCACCTTCAGGGAGATGCTGCGGTGGGATGCTCCTGCATCAGGGCAGGGCTCCTGTGGTTGGGATGGCTGGTGGGAAGGACAACTTCAATGAGGAGAGTAATCCTGTCCTGCCTCTGGTCCTTCCTAAGGAACCGATGGTGACACCAGCTGCTGGTGGTATTAACCCTTCAGAGCTCACATCCGAGATGTGTGCTCATATCCCAGTTGCACCTGTATGTGTCTGTTGTGCTGGCTTCTGGCGTGGCCACCAGTCCACCCAGGAGGTGAGGAGTTGCTTTATGTTCCCTCCATGGCATCAGCATCAATCAGAGCTGTGTTACTTGCCCGGTGCCCGAGCAGGGCGGGTGCTGGGGGGGTGAGTTCTGGGGAGCCCCGTGTCTCTGCGAGCTGCTTCCCGAAACCCTGTGATGTTCCACCTCTGCCAGCCCCAAGACTCCTCTTTCTCCATCTTGCTGTTGGGTTCAGGGAGGAGTTTGTGACCCTAGGGTTGGGTCTGTTGTTGTTGTTGTGTTTTTAATTAAGCCGCCTTTTTGACAAAGTGTTTAATCTCATAAGTTCCTGTTTGGATTTCTCAGGGGGACAGCATTTCATTCCACCTGTTTGGATTTCTCAGGGGGACAGCATTTGTTGGCCATTCATTCCCCCCAGGTGGCTGGTGGTGGGGCAGGACGAGGGGGCTCTGCTCTCCCCTCTGCCTCCTCTCTCAACACCCCTGGTCTCAAAAAAGCTTGGAACCAAGCTCCAAGCCAAGCCTTTAGCGATTCTTTTCCCTGCCACCCACGCAGAGACACGCTGTCCCCATCACCTCCCCGGGGGCCACCAGGCATCCTGCCAGCCGCGTGGGGACGGCCACACGCACGGGACAATGTGCTACCGCCAGACAACCTGAGTGATGACTTCTCTTAATTAATCTGGCTTTCCTTCCCCCCTCCTTCCTCCCTTGTTTCCGTCCCCAAAGTGTGGCAGAAGACACCCGGCGCTGGCAGGCGCGTTGCGCAGGCAGGGTGACATCAGCCCCGCTCCTCTGGGACGGTGCTTTAGAGCCCAACTGGAATTTTTAGGGCCGGTTCTCATTAAAAGCGGCTTTTGAAAACGGGTAAGTAATAATTTGCTAAATCAGGCCCTGAACTGCTCAGTTTAACAAATTATTACTTTTTTTTTTTAAGACTATGTGTAAAGGGAAGCCCAGTTTAATGAAAAATGGCCAGGTTGGACCAGACTGGTTGTTAATTCCAGTTCGGTGTCGCCAATCGTCTTTGTCGTCATGGTTTAGTCATGTCCTCCTTTACATGTTAATTAAGCTGATGTGTCAGTAAGTGTTGTAAGTACAAACTTGGGTAGTGTTTGTTTTTTTGCTTTTGCAGTGTTGCTTTTGCAACATTTGTTTAGTTTTCATTCAATGCATAAAGTATGAAGGGAACAAAAAACTCATGCACATTGTATCGTGTAATTAGACGGGTAACCAGATGTTAATTAATATATGAATATCGTTTTTATTTCCAATCGTCTGGCTGTGGTTTGAGCAAACCTATGTCCCCCAGCTGTTGCTACACGAGACAGAGCGAAAACAGAGCCAGAGTTCAGCTCTATTCCCAGAGCACAGACTATTCCCCCCACTGAAAGAGGAGATGCTTTTAGGATGTGCTGTCCCCAGACGTGACACAGCAGTGTGACATTCTCCTTCTATCCAGTGGAGGGCAACAGGGGACGTGCTCGCAGTGGTGTACCCCCTGAACCACTCTGGGGCTTTGAAGAAAGAGAATCACAGAACCATTTAGGTTGGAAAAGACCTTTAAGATCATGGAGTCCAACACGGCCAAGTCCACCACTAAGCCATGTCCCTAAGTGCCACATCTACACATCTTTTAAATGCCTCCATCCATGTCTTTCTTCCTGGACACCACAGTCCAGTAGGATGTCTCTTACCAAGCAGTGATTATTTATACACCAGCTTCTTGGTGGCTCTTGGAGGAGTCCCTGGAGGTTTTCAAGGTTCAACTGGATAAAGCCCCGAGCAGCCATGCCCAGGCTTTGCAGTTGGCCTTGCTTTGAGAGATTGGACTGGAGGCTTTCTGTGATTCTCTTCAGTGAGGCAGGTGGTGGCCCACCACCTTCAGCCTTTTGCTATTAAAGGATTTGATTCTTCTCTGGTCCAACTGGAAGACCCTTTCTAAGCTGATCCAAAAATTTCCTTTCCTTTTCTCCAGCTTTCGTCCAGGGGCAACGTGGTTGTGCTGTGACCAGCCAGAGCATCCAGGCGTTTCTCCTTCTCCTTTGTTTCTGTCTGCAGAGGTTCCTGCTAACAAAAAAAGTGTCTTAATATCTATCTCTAAGTTAATTTGCATTTTTAAACATGAGAATTCATTCCACTTGTATTACTATAACCCTCAAGATCTTTTAATTTCTTTTGACTGATCCTCTGATCTCCTGTGCACCCATAATGCATTCCGCTTCATCAGTGCTAAAATCATTGCTGTATTTCCAGTGAGAAATAAGATTGATTACAAGCCTGATCATTGAGGAACTCTGCTAGTTACCACTCAGTTCCCATCACTCTTCTTCTCAGCATAGGCCTGTTTTCATTTGTCCGTTACTCAGTTCCTTACCTGCTTTATAATCCTTCTGCTAATTCCCATCTTTTCAAGCTTACCTAATAATTACCCGTGTCGTGTCAGGACTAGTGCCTCTTGATCCCCAGATAAATTAGATTGTACCACACTTCTCGTGTCTGGGGAATGAACTGTCTCATTGAAGAAATACATCAGGTTCGTCTCACACAATTTACTGAACCTGGGATTGCAGTTTATTCTGCTTGTCTTCATGTCATTAACGATTCCTTCCTTTAAATGAAAAAAAAAAAAAAAAAAGAAAAGAAGACTCTATAATGAGATAATTTTCTCTCTCAAAACTACACTTGTGCCTTGAATATCAGCAAGGAAGGCCGAGCTATTCAACCTCTTTGACCCATCACATGGTCCATAGATGCATTGACTTTCTCAAGGCGTCCAATCTTCTGCTAAGTCAAGACAAAGGTTCCTGACTTTCTCTAAATTGCTTGTGAACTCCCTGACACTCTCTCTTTGTCTCCATTTTTCTTCTCTCCCCCCTCCCCACCAGTAGCTGGCATGAGGAGAATAACAGCGGATTCTCCCACATTGCTGTGGTCTGAGCAGGTTTCCCTCACATTATGTCTAAATAAATATTAATAAGAAAGATGGAATAAGAGCTCATTGACAAATTCGGCAAATATTTGCCTCTGCCTTCCCTTTCCAGCCACCTGGCTCCCGGAGGAAAGTTTTGCCCTTTCTCAGACCAGAGCATTCAGGAAACAAACACTCGGTTTATTTTCTTGGAGGAGGAGGAAAATGAAAATAGTATTAAGGGGCCCGAGGGCCCCCCCATCTCACATTTTGGGGGGATAGAAGCAACTTCAAATCACTAGCTTAAAGAATAGCTTTTGTCTTTCCCTTCAAGTGACAAGTTATCACAGAAAAGGCCAGGAATGATGTCCATGATTTCACCTTGATGACCCAGAGTGCTTTTCCGCACCCTTGGAGGACTGTGTGCCCCCGAAAAAAAGCTCCCAGAATAAGAGTCTGAGTCTTTGAAGCAATCTTTGTGCTTGAAAAATCGAAGCCTTGGTTTTAACAGCAGCAAGGGGCAGGAGGAACAAAGAGAGAGAAAAGCAGGGATGGTGACGGTGCTGGCTCCCCTGGGGACGTGGTCCTGGCAGCTGAAGCTGTGGTTGCTCACAGAGACCTGGAGCTTTGGAGACAAACTCCCTCCTGAGAGGTGGCTTTTGTGCCAGGCTGCTCGAGGACTTAAGGGATGCGGGGGCACCCTGACTTAAAAAGATGACTTCAAGGGGTCAACTCATTTTGCTTGCTGGGATTTATGGGTTACTGAGAGCCTGAGTGGAGGCTGTGCTGGAGGGTGAGAAGACAAAGTTGAGGAGATGAAGGTCAGGCGGTGCAGGTTTCCAGTTGGCCCTGGCCTTTCGGTGGGGGTTATGTTTGTTCCTGCTTTTTCTTTGGTTTCTGAATAGAAGAGGGGTTGGGGCTGGGGTAAATAATCAGGGGTGAGGAAAAACAAGATGATGGGAGGTATGACAGTGAGTCAGGAAATGAAAATAAGTTAATTGTCACTCTGATTTCTGTGCTGGTTAATTTGATGCCCTCGGGGAGAAGAAAACCCATCAGGGAATACATGGGGTTCAGGGCAGCGGATCCCATAAATCAAACAAGTGCTGCAAGAAGAGAACCACAGAATCCAGTGTCTGGGGCATTTTTTGTGTATTTTAGTTGTTGTCTTGTCTTTCCTGCTCAGAGGAGCTGCACTGCACCAAGCACCATTTAGAGCCAGGCTCTCAACTGGCACAAATTGCTCCGTTCCCCCTCGTGTCAGCGGAGCTGCTGGGATGTGGATCGGCAGAGAATCCGGCTGTGTCACTGACACAGGTCTCTCTGTGTCTCTGTTTCTCTTCTCCTCTGAGGAAATGATCTCTTGTGGTCTCACAGAGGTATAGCAGAAATGATACTTTAATCACTTACAGTTATTCTCTGTGACAGAAGTATGGGACTGTACGAGACGCTCGGTTTAATTTAATGGCAAGCTGCTGGGGGAAACAAGCAGGAAAACTCAAATCACAAAAGCTTAAGAGAAGCCTCCTTCTTCAGAGCAATAGTAGAGGCAATTCCTTAGTCAATAGTCATAAAGATCTCCTACCTTGGTTTTACAGCCGAGTTCAAAGCCACTGGCAGGCAGCTCAAAATGTTTATGAGGTTCCCCCTGTGCAGTTTGGGAGTGTTGGTGCTGAGATTTTGATCTCATCTGCACAGCTATTCACCCTGGGGATGCTTGGGAGTACCAGAGCTGCAGAGACACCTATCAGAGATGGTAAGGTAGACCTCCTTGTGGACAGTTGGGGTTTGCTGTTGTTCACAAGGTCTCTATGTGTTTCTCCTGGCTGGAATTAGCTAATTGTTCACTATCGGTCAAGAGGGCTCCATCTGCCCTGCCCACACAAGGTTAAAAAGCTGAAGAATCAGAGCGACCTGGAGCAGAGCCTATGTCTAACTGGGCAAAAACTGGTCAGCTCTGCCTCTGGGGAGGTAAAGGCAGGAGGTGGTGGCTGGTTCTCAAACAGCTGGAGTGGAAGAATGAGGTTCAGGTAGCTCTTTGGCCTTAATATCACCCACAGCACATCACGGTTGGTCTCCGATGTCCCAAGCAAAGGTGGAGGACATGGTTACACTGTGGAGGGGGAACTGCCTCTCCAGCAGCTCGGTGCAGAGGCTGGCACAGGGCAGGACATTTGCAACGCCCCATTGGGGCTGACCCTATCCCTACACGGAGGAGTTTGGTGTGAGGGCTGCCTGCCTTCCTCCGGAGCAACACCTGGAGGTGATCACACCATTGGCCACCTTCAGACTGAGTGACCACCTTCAGGTTTGCTCTCATCACCGCCAGGAGAGAGCTGCCTTTCAGACAGACACATGCTTGCCTGGCTCCTGGCCATGGCCACATGGTAGCCGAGCTCCACGCCGCTCCTCCAGCCCAGCCACGGGGCTACGCTCCAGGTCCTCGCTGGGCAGAAAGCGGACAAAAATTGTTCCTGGGATACCACGTGTTCCTTAGTCCTCCAGGGATGGAGCAGTGGGTCCTGCCATTCCCTTAGCAAAGCTGACTAATTATTTATTACAAAGGAGGAATCTGGAGCAGAAACTACTCCCCAGGCCAGCTAACTCACACCTAAGCACACCAGGCATCTTTCGGAGCAGAGCACATGCCAGAGCAATCAGAGCTGCTGGGAGGCTCGCAGGAGTGGGACCATGGCTGTTGTGTGCATATGTGTGTGAGAGTGTGTGTGTATGTGTGTATATATATGTACAAAAAGTGCGTGTGTGTGTGTATATTTTACTATGTTAAGCTATAAACTGTATGGGTTAGGTATGAATTAGAACCTTATAAAACGTGTTTACTCATTCTGTGTAACTCAAAGCGGGGATTAAACAGTAGGAAAAACTGACCGGGAGAATTTTCCAAGCAGAAAAAGTTTTACAGCTTTCATTGTGAACTTGAGAGGGAGGATTTTTTTGGCTTTTTTTTTTTTTTTGTGTATGTGTGTGTGTGTGTTGGATTTTGGGTTTTTTCAGAGCAAGTTTCTTGTGTTTGAATTTTTATGGTTGTTAAATGAAAGGCAGGGGACGGGACGGCTGAGGAGGAAGGATGAATAGAGGAATAGCAGGAGAGCATTCTGGCAGGCAGAGTTCTCCCCAGGCACCTGAGCCCCGTCCTCCTCTCCATCTCTTGTGACAATGGACTTTCTGTGCCAGTGGCATCCAGGAGGGGCTCCCCGTGGCGTGCCATGCTCCTAGGCAGGCCCTGCTTTTCTCATCTCCTTGAAGGCATCTTTTATGGGGAAAACAGAGTCCCATAATGCCAAATTTAAAGGGAATAGGTGCCAGAAAGGAGCAGTGAAGCAGAGACGGCAGGGATCTGAGGCTCCGCTGAGCATCTCAGGCAGGGGAAGAAGAGAAGGAGGGGCAGGGGATGGGATGGATTGAGGTCTTACAGCCTGTTTGCCCTCCTTCTCATGAGGAAAGGCTGGACAAAGCACACGGGGAATAATCTCACCACTGTCAAGTGAGTCATCCTGGGTCAGTTCTCTTTGAGATAAAGAGCAAGGTGGATGGAACCCAGAATGAGTTCATTTCGTATTTCCTCCCCTTCTTTGATAATAACTTTCTTTCTGAGCCCTCTTTTCAGCCTCTTCTACCTTCTAGTTCTTGCTGCCTTGGTGAATCATCTCTGCTTTCAGGACTGGTGACCCGTGCGCACTAAGCAGAGCCTGACTCACTCTTCTCTACGTGTTATTTCCACAGCCTTAGGAAGCTTTGGGTTTGAGTTGTTGGGGTTTGGGTTGGTTTGGCTTTTTTTTTTTTTTTTTCCATTTCACTTCATGAACATTTTCCAGGGGACCAGGGGAAGGGAGGGGAGAACAGAGACCTGAGAGGGTTCATTGTTTGGGTAGTTTTACCTACTGGTAAATGTCAACATCCTACATTTGATGCATGGAATAGGGAGTAGGGGGGGTTACTATTTCAGGCTTTGCAAGGGATGGGAGAGACTCACCTTATCTCTTTAACATGGACCAAGCCATGTTTGGGTTCTATTTACGGATTTGAAGAAAGGAGGGATGTGATAACCTCATCGTACAAGGTCTGGATTGGCTACCTGGCACTGGCTTCCCTCGTCAGCACAGATCCTGGAACAGCCCTGGAATCCATTTACCACTTGGCTTAATCCCACTCTGCTCATTCTGGGAATCTGTCTTTTGTCGTCTGAGGGGTAAGATGTTGCACAGTTGCTGGTGATGACGTGTCTCCAACTAACCATCCCAGAGCGATCGGTGATCCTGGGGATGGGAATTGTGCCCGGAGACCTCGCTTTGCCAAGGACAGCCAGGAGTCAAACAACTGTTCCCACCATAGAGGGCCTTTGGTGAGTTGGGTTTCTAGTGGACATGGTCCATCTGAGCTGTCCTGGCTACTAACAACTCCCCTTTCCTGTCAATGCCAGGATTGATTTGTCTTGGTTTCTGGGAAACATGACTTAAAATTCAGAGCAGGAGGTGTTCCTTCTGTGCCAATGTTCTGCTGTGTGCTTATGGCAGGTATCCCCAGTGCCTGGAGTTTGCTCCCTTGTAAAAAAGGGTTAATGGTCTTTCAGAGATGAAAGCCAGCCATTAGTGGTTGGAGATCTGGATTAGGGCTCTGGGTTACACCTCAATTTTTCCTTTTGCCTGCTCTCTTGAAAAAGTAATTTCCTTTCTTTGCGTCCCTGCTCCTTCACCTGCCGCCTCTCATGATGCTGCAGCCTTCTGCTGTGCAGGTGTATCCTAATGGAGCTCAGGTCTTGGCTGAGGGATGGAAATGCTGCCCTGTCATCAGTGGTATTAATCACCTTTGTGAAGCACGTTGAAGTCTCTGGGTGTCAGACACCTTGTTGACGTGTTTTGTCCCCAGGGAAACAAAATCAGCTCAGTTTAAGAAATGAGAGATTGTATCTTGTCCCTGTGAGCGGTGGGACAGCAGTGGTGCAGGAGATCCTGTCTCACCTCCTAGTCTTAGTGGAAAAGATGGAGTGACAGCTGATATGATGATGGATGCTGAAGTAGACTCCTCATGGCCAAGAGGTTCCCATCTCTTTCTCCACTTCACTGCCTTGTGTCTTCTAGTGAATCAAAACTGTGAAGAAAAATGTTAATTTCATTATGGAGAAATCAATAAGTGAATGATTCATTACCTGTGTTAAGAAAGCTGTTGTGAATATGCTCTGATAAGCCAGGTAATTCCTTGTTCCAGAACTGATGTCAACTCTTGCATACATTAGTCCTGACCGAGTGGGTGTTTTCTGCCTTCTGAATTTGGTCAGATTATGGCTTCTTTTCTCAGTTTTATCCTTTGGCTTCTCTTGTGATACCTGCTTGGATAAATGGAGAGTTATAAAAAGAGGCACAGTCAATGACATGCTTTCTAGTCTGAATCTGAGGTAACTGAACATATCTACAAATACATTTAGAGCTCGCTGTGCTTGCACAAGTTTTAACCTTGGTCCTGCAAGCGTGGACATTAGTTTATCTGGCACATGAGTGTAATGGAACAACTCACATGAATAAAGTTAAACATGTGTAAATGTTTGTGAGATATGGGTCAATAATTCTTTGGAAATCATAGCAAACCAACTCTCTATTTTCTTATGCAGTGGTATTCTCTTATCTGTCTTAGACAAGCGATCTGAAATATCTGTAATAATCATTACGGTGTAGTTGTTCCAAATAGCTCACAGCCAGGATGCAGAAACTCAGCTAGTGTAAATTGTTATTGTTCCATTGACTTCAAGGGAGCTACAGGAGATTTTATGAACTGAGGATCTGCCCCGACATTCGCAAATGTCTGAAAATGTGTATTAGGGCCAAATAAGAGGTCTGCTTCCAAGTGGTCCCTCCATCAGGACCAGTTTTTGTAAGTGTTAGTTGGCTAACAGGCTGCGGATCTGGCTGCAGTTGTGCATGCTGAGCCCTGTGGAATATACTGGTCCAAAGTCTTATCACTAATTCTCTGTGAGCATCAGGATCTACACATATTGCCTCTATTTAGAACAAAAGCGACCAAAGAGTAGTTTCTCTAAGTTGGTTGCCACTACAGGCAGTGGTTTGGTTCTCTTTCCGGCATGAGTCATGAAGTGGAAGAAGGGACTGAGGGCAGGGTTAGGCAACAGTGGCAAAAGAGAAGAAATTAGCTGACCCAAGAAGTCCAAAAATTCCACTTTCCCAACAAGTGGAAGGAGAAGTGAAGCACAGCTGATAGCTTTTCAGCATAGGTTTAAAGTAATCTGATTTGACAGATCACCCAAGATAATTATGGTTTTAGTGGTTAATTGCACACTGAGTTGCTTTCTAGGAAATGTTCTTTCCCCCTCCTATTCTGGTATTTGCACGTGTGTGTGTAAGGCTTGATCTTCAGTGGGTGCAAGTCAGCCAGTGGGGTTCCTGAGGGCCATTAAACTGCAGGAGTATTTGGTCATAAAAAGCTGAAAATAAAGGTAAGAAAGTGCTCAGTAGAGCTGGAAACAAAGGACCTGATCCTGGTGTTTGACAGGTCTCTTCTGCTTTCTTTGTAGACCATCCTGTACTGGGCAGGTTAGGAAGTTTGTGTGCTAGGCAAGATGTGTCTACAGACGTGCTGTAGGTATATCACCAGGGCCCACTGGGACTGGCCAGAATCACCTTGTTATTGACCTTTCTTTAGGAAGGATCCCAGGATTTGTCCTCTGACAGGTCTCTCAGTGAAAAAGCTGCTCCCTTTCAAGTTTAGTTAACCCCAGCAGAAGATGGAACATCCCAATGCCCTGGACTGGTGGAGCCCGGCTCTTTGGGGTGATCTTTGCATCCAAAATTTGGGAGGAATTTTCAGACAGTAGCTCAAGGAAGGATCCCAGGATTTGTCCTCTGACAGTCTCTCAGTGAAAGCTGCTCACTTTCAAGTTTAGTCATCTTAACCCCAGCAGAAGATGGAACATCCCAGTGCCCTGGACTGGTGGAGCCCAGCTCCTTGGGGTCATCTTTGCATCCAAAATTTGGGAGTAATCTTCAGACAGTAGCTCGTTCCACCAAGAACCTCAAGAGTGCAGTAGCTTCATGCATGTTTAGGAGGAAAGAGGTTACAATATGGGGATTTTTGCATCTTTGAAGTATCTGCAACATCAGTTAATGCTGTAGAAGGGTGGCTCTGGGGCTGGAGCAGGGCTGGTGGGATTCCTGGTGAACATAAGGCTCCATGCAGTCTTTGGATCTGCTACAAACTGCTGACTACAGGCCTTGGGGACCACCAAGTGGTCTGGACCACTGGTCTATTGTTTAGAAACCTCTAATTAAAATGAAGCTGAAAATGAAAGGAAAGCAAGAATGAGGGTGGGAACTATCTGTGGTGATGAGAGTGAGAACTAGATCTGTGGTGATGGGCAAAATCTTCTGCCAGACAAGAAGTATCTGAGGACAAAGCTTGTGTCTTTGCTTTGTGCCTGCACAACTCCCAGCACAAGTGGGTTCCCACTTTGCCTTGAAATCAAGTAACTATTTTAACATGCTGCAGAGTCCAAAAACAAACTCCAAGGGAATAGATAAATTCACTTGGACTCTCCACCGTGCTAATGTGAATACGTGGCTTTGAGATTGGAACTGGCTCATGCCTGGATGGCTCCAAGCACAGCAGAGTCAGCTTGTGTCTGGCTGTGGTTGACCCTTAGCAACCCATTGAACCCTGAGAAATACTGGAGGGCTCACAGCACAGAATGAAATGCATTAATTCTCACTCTCCTCCAGCAGCATACTGCCTGGGGGGAGATGGAGGAGGTGATGTGTTTTTACATGAGTTGAAGCAGTTTTTCTGAGGTCTTAGATACGGACTGTGGAAGAACTGTGGTAAGCAGTCTGTGGGGAGCTCAGGTGAAGGAGCAGTGAGTCCTACTGATGACCCTAAAAGAAGAATACACTCATGATTAGCCTTGTGCATCGTGTTTTTGGAATGTTGCAGCTCATCCAAATTAAGACCATTTCATTCTGTTCTACTGGCTTCTCTTGATACGAACAGTACAAAATAGCCCATCCTTCAGTTCTGCCTGGTCACTCCATAGTTCTAGCCCTGGAGAGCACCAGTGAAGCTGTTTGAGGGACTTTTGTGGCACTGGAATGCGACTTTTGCTCTTAGCTCAACTAAAGCATTGGTCCCTAAATTTAGCCATCTACAAATGCAGTTTTCCATCAGCAGAGGAACTGGGAAGCCCAGATGAAGAAGAGCCCTTCGTCATTATTAATGTGTCTAGTAGCATACAGACATATGAAGCAAGTTCCCCCAAATTCATTACTTAGGCAAGGTGAAGTCATTTGGAGTAGTACTGTAATTTGCACCTCTCTACAAATTGGCAAGTGGGTCACAAACTGTGCCCGAAGTTGCACAGCATAATCACTGGCTTTTCTCTTTCAGCCTAGACAGCTTCTGCCCAGCCAGAGGGATTCCCGATGGATGTGTCTTTGAGAAAAGTCATGACAAAGACATTATTTCAGAGGCTGCAGGGCGTGGGGCTTAGGCTCCCATCTGACACGAGAGGCTGGCGTGCATGGATGCTCCCAGAATGTGGGCAGAAGATTTTTTAGTAATAACTAGGCCTTTTTATTTCTTTTATAATCTGGCAAGCCATGTAGGGAAGGAGGTTTTGACATCCTTCCACCAGGATCAGCGAGACAGACCATCTGCTGATGTAAATCGGAACAGCTCCATCGCCTAAAGTTATGTTACACTAATTTAAATCAGCCCATCATCTCCAAGACAAACCACCTTTCTCTGCCTTCCCCCACCACGTGCCAGATCCGAAGCACAATAAACCCAGGCACAACCTCCTTGTGGAGGAACCACCCTGCAAGCCTGTGCTCCCCATCTACCCATCCAAAAACCCGGTCCAAGCCTTCTGCTCCCATCCCTCCTCTGAACCTCCCCTCCTCCTCTGCAGAGCCCTGGAGGAAGAGGAGAGTGGAACAAGGACCCCCAAAAGGTGACAAACTTGGAGGGCTGAGCGTGCCATTTGTTTCCTCGGTTCAGGAACCAGAACCTGGCGAGAGCAAAGTGGAGTAAGGTCTCTTTTTCCATCTGCTCCTCTGGCATTGCTCCGGAGGTCACTGCCGGGGACGGAGGTCCTCGCTGGGCCCCATCTGCCTTCCCCGGGCTCCCTCGTTTATGCCCACTTGGGCCTCTGACATTCTACTCTGTTTTTCTTTCCTTGAAAATGGATCAGGAATTGGGAGCCGCTGCGCAGGAACGCGCCTGTTCCCCATTACAGCTCCACCGGGGCTGTAACACGATCGTGCCTGCTCCATACCCACACAGATATTTATTTATCCATACAGGCTTTCTCCTTGTTTTCATTAAGTTAGGCAGAAAAGGTTAATCTTTCTTCTGCTAAAGCTTCAAAACCAACCAAGCTAAATAAAATATGATTTCTTTCATTTCTTTTTTAAAGGACACTCTCGCTCTTCCCCCAACCCCACCCCCCTTTAAGTACCAGAATGAGGTCACAGTCAGAGATGCCACAAGAGTAAATTGAAAACAGGTTGAAAAAAAGCAAAAGGGCGAAAGACAGAGAGAGAAAACCACAATCAGAAGAAAGTGACTGGTAGCATTGCGGGCTTGGTTTCATCCAGTCTAGTAAAGAAGCTGTCAAGACAGAGACATTTGGTGCCTTCCTACTTTCCCCTTCTTGCTCTTTCTAGGAATCTTGAAGGTGAATCACAGCTGGGAGGTCTCCTCTCATCTTCATTCCCACTTTGGTTTGCACCACCTGGGTTTTGTCCATGCTGCTCTCAGCATGGGGACACGGTCTGAAGGTGTGGGAAGGCCTATGAGGGTCCCAGAGCTTCCTTTTGCTCCTCTAGCCTCTTGGAGGCTCTTGGCCTCGTTCTCTTGTTTAGTCTGGTTGAGCTCAACGCTGTAACTCTTGTTGTCTTTGGTGGGATGGTTGGTAGGTGATTCATCCTGCCTGCTGTCCGCAGCGGCTGGGGGCTGGCACGGGGCGCGGTGGAAGGACTGAGGCAGACTGAGACTGTTGGATGCCGTGAGCGAGCGGTCTGGGCCTGCTCCCATCCGTTTGCGTTCCTCGGTCCCTGTTCCTGCCCATCCGAGCCTCCTGCCACTAGAAATGTGCTGGCTGGAGAGCAGATTGCCAGCTCAGCCTTGCAGACAGGCAGCTGAGTCGGGGGTGTCCTCCTCCTCCAGACCAGACATCAAGTTGGGTTCCCAGGTGGCCATCCCAGAGCCACCACTGGTGGGTTGATCTAAATGCTTTGGTGTGACCAGACCTGGTGTGACCAGAAGTTTGCAAAGCTTTGTAAGATGGGGCTAACCCCCCTGCAAGCTCCAAGCATGCTGTTCTTTTCCTCTGTTTTAGGGAGAGCTCTGACTCACCACAACACCAAAATCAGTGTAAGATACATGTTTTTTTAAAAAACCAAGCTCCACAGCCCTATCTGAGGAAGGGGACGAGGCAGTAGCGAGTGGTCACGCTGGAGAGAGAAGGAAAATGCCAGCTGGAGGGAGCTGCATCTTCCCAGTGCTTGTTAGTGCAGCAAAGACTGAGTTTCAAAACCTGCCTGGGGAACTGGATGGTTTGGGATAGACCAGTCCTGGCAAGGTACTGGCGTGGAGATGAGGGGGAAGAGAGTCTTGCAGGGATTTGGTGTACATCTGGGAGTATCAGCATCCCTTTGCTGAGCACGATGGCTCACACCTCTAATCGCTGTGCAGGAGGCACCATCTTTTGCTCCATGCACAGCACTTACCGTAGTGATGTCGAGCTCTGGTCTGGATTTTTTGCTACTGAGAAGTGAACGCAGGTGAGGCATCCTCACAGGAGCTGGTCACTTGTCCTTGATATCTGTAACAGCTTATTGCTTTATTTAGTGTGACATCAATTATTTATTACTATTAATGAAGGACACAGATGGCTGTCTGGTCAATAAAATATCTCCTACTCCACAGAGATGATCTATTTAGCTATCATTTACTCTGCAGAGAACCTTTGGATTCTTTCTGAAATTTAATAATGCGAGCAAAGATACTACAGCAATCTAGAAGGTTTGTGCTTCGGGGCTGCTTTGGGAGGATGAAATCCTTCTTTATATTTGCTGGCAGGGAGTGCGAGAACACAAGTCCAGACGGGAAAGAAAAGCCCCTTTGCTTTCCATCACAAGCTACTTATCCATATAATCCCTTTTATAGAGTGATCAAACTCCTTCTTAAAAGATAGTTAGATTATTTGCCCTTCTCAGGAATAGGGAATTCATATCCGTTTATTCATATCCAATTTACTTTCTCTTGCCATTACTGCCCATTAGCCTAAATATTTATTTTCCATCTGAGTGCCTGCCCTGTTGGTGTATTCACAGAGTTATGTGTTTCTGCTTGGCCTTTTTATGTCTCTGCTTGTGTGGTAAACTTGTGCTTTTTGTTATTTCCCTGTGAAGATTTCTCTTCTGCTGTCCCTGTGCCTTGTTCCTGAGCAGAGATGAGCAACACTATGCTCTGGGCTCTCACCATTGCCTTGTGAACTCAGGTCAGCTTCCTGCATTGTCACAGCATCCCAAGACCACTTTTACTTTGTAGGGCAGCATTAACAGTCCATCATCCTCTTGCGATGCCGGCAAATGCATCTGTTCCTTGGTTGTTGCATTTCACTGGTCCTAGTGATGGTCCCAGTCTAAATCTGTTTCTGGTCCTAGGGAAGGCTTTGGGAAATTTCATTTCAGCTGGAACAGGCTGCCCAGGGAGGTTGTGGAGTCCCCTTCTTTGTGGAGTCCCCTTCTTTGGAAATTTTCAAGACCCGCCTGGATGCTCCTGAGTAACATGCTCTGACAAGCTCTAGGCAATCCTGCTTTAGCAGGGGAGTTGGACTAGATGATCTCTATGGTCCCTTCCAACTCTAAAAATTCAGTGAAATTCAGTGAAATTCAGCTGCTCTCAGAGCATCACGGGCTGAAAGATTCCTCGTGTGTGAGATGAACAAACAAAGCTGCTGTGGGCTCTGCTTCACCCTGGGGAGAGTATGAGAATGTGGCTCCCTGCACTCACCATGGATTGACAGCTCCAGGCAGTCGGTTTGTCCCCGGGGTGTCCCTTTCCCGACCCTGAGTTTGCTCCGTGGTCCATCCAGATGGGCACCACCAGCGATCTTGCTGCTGCTTACACAGGTGCAGAAGGACTCCCGGCCTTGGGGCTGAGGTTTCGGCACCTCCTCTAGCATCTGTTTTGCTGTTTTCATAACAACCTCTTTGCTTTTGTTTGATTGTAGCAGAGCCAACCAGAGGGGAAGGTTCCCCAGAGGCTCGGGATTGAACACAAAGCACCCTCTTGCTGTACGGATTTTATTGTGAGGGTTTGGGCTAAACCCAAGGTGACATGAGGTTGACAGACCCTGAGACCTTCATTTCCTCCCGTGTGGGGGGACAGCAGTGCACTCCAGAACCTTGGCACATCTGATGGGACTCCGTGGCAAACCAGACCATTGCATGATGTGGCTGCCACTGTGTTTTGGGGCATTGCTCTCTGCCAGCCTGCTCCTCTGCCTTCAAACCTACCCAGAGAGACCATGAAAGATGAGCATTCAGAAGTTAGTGGATGCCTTAAGGAGAGAGATCTGTGCAATTGTAATACATGCTTTGATTCGCTGGGTGCACATCACGGTTTCCATCCCATTTCCAGTCTCCTTCAATTCCCATTCCACCCTCTGCACTCCCTGTCTCAGCCCTGTGTTTTTCTCTCCTGTCCCATCTCTTGTGTTCCCTGGCACAGATGTCCTGAGCGATGCTCCTTGTGTCCACGCACTGCCAGTGCAAATCTCCCCTTGGTCTCACCTGGTTGCTCATCACAGTCTCTCTGCCCAGCTATTTTCTTTCCTACCCCACATCGGCTGCCTGTCAGCCCTGAGTGCTCTGGGGGAAGGTGTGAGGTCCCACAACAGGTACCCATGGGATGATCTGTCCCCCCGGGAAGTTTTCTCCTGCTTAAAAGCTGGTTGCTTGGGATCTGAAAGAGGCTCGAAAGCTCCCGCTGTAGCTCAGCAACACAATCCAGTCCTGCTTCTTCGTTACGTGTTTGTGATTCATCTGGTTTGTAAGTCACGGCAGGGTCTGTTCTCAATGACTTCTGGTGACAGGGAGTTCCCCAATCCAGCTTGGTGCTGTATGAAAAGGGATGGACATGAAAGTTGCAAATGAGCAATAGGGTTTTGTTTGTTTGTTTAAACCAGAAACCCGGAGCTAAGGGGCTTGCTCAAGGCCATCCAGTGCTCGTGACTTCCTAGCAGGGCTCGTACTGCTGCCAGCCCAACCTGCCCGTTGAGTCGACTTGGGGTTTGGTATGGACCCAGGGCTGGGGACTGGATTCAGCTGCAGGGACCGGTGACAAGGCTGCCTGGAAAAAGTTTGGAAAGAACAAGTCGTGCTGGGAGCATTAAAATGAATAATTAAGGCTTGGATTCCTTTAGGGAGGAAAAGAATTTATTGCTGCTCTTTTCTGTAGCCAAGGGGGACATTTGTTACTGGGTTGTGTGCTTTGAGACAAGACGCAAATGCGGTTTGGGGGGCCTGGGGAGGAGGGGATTTTTAATTCTACCTGGGTAATCCAGCAGCACAGAGAAATGGTGTGGGCTGGTCACGCCACTGGGTTATTTCTTACGGTCTGTACCAAGAATCTAGACTTGTGCTTCGTTTCAGTAGTCCTCAGCCACTTTTGCTTTTGGAAAAAATACAGAAAAGCGCTGAGAAGGGAATTCTCCTCCTCCCTCCGCTGCGGTGTGGTGACATTTACACATGCACAAGGTACCCAGCACAGCAATCTGGGTCCAGGTTTGCTTCTACCATCATAATTCCAGCAGCAGCCCTTTCTCCCATTCCCATCCCTGGGAACGGGGGCACAACCGAGGCAGCTGCTCCCGTGTTTTTTTACTGCTTCGTACCTTGGGCTCTCAGCTACACCGATGCAAAATGGGAACTGAATGCAATGAGCTCTAACTGATGGACAGCCTGCCCGCTGCAAGGAGACAGGTTGCACGGCAGCGGATAATCAGGCCCAAAAAGCTTAATAAATGGAGCGTTTTCAGTTTCAGCTGGGTCGTGATCTAAGTGCTTAATAAGCTTTATAAACCAGAAGACAAAAAAAAAAAAAAATTTATAAACTGGAAGACAAAAAAAAATTTTTTTCAACATTTTTAATTAGTATTTTTTTTCCCTCGAAGGCTTGTAAAGGGGTGAGTGTTCTTCAGTACAGCTGAAGGAGCTCCAGTCAGAGCTCCAGGAACCAGCAGAGTGTGCATGAAAGGGAATGCAAAGCTACTGGTTTTCATTGAATAAAATAAAAAAAACCACACACACACACAAAAACCCAACCCAGCACATTGAGAGCAATTCCATCCAAGGTCTAAAAATGCCTCCTTTCCTGATAATCTAATATAGCAGAAACACATTTCACTGTGGCAGCTGGTTTTCCAAAAAGGTGGTGTCCCCTTTATGAATTGAAGTCCAATTAGGGCAGGAGAGCCCTATTTTGCCAGGCTTCCAGCTCATCTGGGGACCTGGACCACATCCTTGGATGGTGGTCCCTCATGTGATGTTTGCAGTGGGTCCCCACTGTAGGCTCTGGGAGTGCATCCTTCCACTGCCCGAGAGATGTCTTAGCGCTGCCCCTGGTCTCTGCAGTGGGTCCCTGTTTCAGCTGATGGCCCAGGTGTGTTTTCTACTTTTTTGCTTTTTCCACAGGTGATATTCTACATAGAGACTTGGGGCCTTTCCAGCTAGAGTTTGTTGATTGTCTGTCCCATGTAGAGGTGCTCCTACGGTGTTTTTTAAAATGGTCAGCAATAATTTTGCACCTGCGTTGACGTTTTGGTCTTGCTTATCTCTTTGCTCTCCAGGAGAATCCTTGAGCTTTGCGGATGATTTGCTTTCTGGCCTTGCAACATCCTGTGTGGCAGCGGGTAGGAGCCACGGAGATGTCCCTGAAACCAGCCTCTACTCAGTCATTTTCAAGTGCCTGGAACCAGATGGTCTGTACAAGTAAGGAGAGACGTGTGGGGAGGTACTGGGGACAAGAGGGGATCTCCAATGCTATTATTTAATTGTTATTTTTCCTTTTTCGGTAGCACCATGTTCCACCAGACATGGACAGATGATGAGACTCTTTCTGTTGCTTTGAGTGTTAGGCTCAGCTGGTGAAATAGAAAACCAGTGTCTGCTGGCATGGTGTGGCATGGGAGGCACTGGGAGTCTGGGAGACTCCACTGGAATAATTCACATTTTCTCAGTGCTGGGCTTTGAGGCTTATGCCTGGTGGGATAGGGTTGTCTCTCATGGGTGAACTGGGCTAATGAGGTCAGATTGAGGCATGTTGCCAAATCCCCAGTGAACCAAAACAGCCAGATGTCAAAAGTGTGATAGGTGTTGTTTATGCAGGTTGCTGGTTATGTGGTAGGACACGTACAGCAGATCAGAGACACCAAATCCATCTGCCTCTTCTGCAGGGACGGCTGGTCACGCCTCTACTGATCTTCTTTGTTTACTTACTTGACTCTTCTGAGATATCCTTTGAGCACAGGGGATTGGATTCTCTGTTTGAATTAGTGTCCTAAACAAAGGGATCATTTCAACATCTGAATATTAACAGCTTCTTCATTATCGTTTGGAGAGCGTCTGGGCTTTTCAACCTCACTATCATTTGGAGGGGGACTGGGCTTTCCAACCTGGCTTGTGAGCCAAGGCATCCTCTGTCCTGGGCAGGATAGCAGCAGTCAGGAGAGTAAGAGAGAAAAAAAAGAGAAGAAAAAGGCAAAGAGGCGGAGGAGAGACAGAGTAAGCAAGAGAGAAACACCCAGGGCTTAATGTCAGAGTGACTGTAATAATTAAAACACATTTTGTAGTGAGTAATGAAACTTTTTATGGGACCACAAAAGCATTTAAAGCAAGAGCTGGCAAATGGTCTGTCAGCGAGAACTTTTAAAGATCTTGATTAATACTTTCCCTTTGCCTCCTCCTCCGCCCCCCCCAGTTAAGTATGTTGACAGCCTCCGAAGAAGGAGAAGCCTTTATTGCGCATCTCTTGAGCGGGGCCATGTCCAGGAGCGGGTTCCAAGTGATACCTCTTGCCATTTAATAATTTCAAATGTTTTCCTGCGAAGTGTATGTAACACATTAATATAATTATGAATATCTCTGGGAACTGGGCTGCTCTGACAAGGTGCCAGGGAGAGGCTGGAGCAACCGCAGAGCTTGCTAATAACCCGCCGCCCATAAAAGCGGCCGGTGGTGAGCTCTCAGCCGTTGGGCTTAGGGCTGCCAGGGGCACTGGGAGAGGGAAGAGCCGCTGGGTTTGATGGGGAGGCTGCTGCCGAGGTGAACACACGGAGCTGGGAGCCAGAAGGTCTGGCTCTTGGGCAGCCTGGGCTGCCAAATCATCTTCTCCATCTGCTGGGTAGGGATAATTGCACTCACCCGTTGCTTTAGGGGCTCCGTGATCTAATTCCTGATGTCTGCAAAGGGCTGGGAGAGCCTTGGGTGGAAGGCGGAAGGCTTTGTCCAGGGTTTTGTCATCCCTTTGGTCAAAGCCAGCCTTCTGCTTGACGGCTGTGAGGCACATTGCTGTGGAGGGGGGTAAGCAGAGGTCGGTGATGCCCCATGGCCTGGGGGTGGCTGTGGGCAGCTCCCGCTCCCTGTGGGTGCCCCTGGGTGAGGGACAGTAGCTCTTTGTGGGGAGCCCTGGCTGCAGGCAGCCAGCAGGCATCAGTCCCCTGGCAACGAGGAGCTTTGGACCTCGTCCCTCTGCGGGGACAGGCCCTGGGGTGACGCACAGTGTTGGCTCCGACCTGCAGCTCATGTTCAGCAGGGCTTGGCACGCCGTTCCCGAGGCTGCGCACACTTAAGCTCACATGGACGGACACACGTTCATCTTGGCATCCGTGGGGCATGGACTCACACTCCTGGTCATCCAGAAGTCGTGCACACACACACACACACACGTGCACATCCTCCTCGGCATCTCCTGCTGCCTGTCCCAGCACACCTGCCTGGAGGGATGCTCAGCCGTGGGTGCACGCGAATCCAGCACACACACACACACATTTGCTCCAAATTGGGACCTCACCAGTGTTTACTCAGCATCTGGGCACTCTCAGATACGTAGGGCACACACATTAAATATTCCTCTTGCTCAGATGTCCATACAGTTGCGACACAGCCTGAAGAAAGCCAGAACAGTGAAATGGGAGGGTAACACTCTGTTCTGAGCCCTCACAGATGCAACAACAACAGAAACACGGGCATGGGGTCATTTCTTCTGCTTGTTTCATTTGTTTCTGTGGAAAAATACCTACCTTGGAAGGCTCTGGCCTGGGTATAATGCTGATTATAGCAACTCGGCAGGGACCTGTGCTTTTCTCTAGGCTATTAGGTGAGCACGCAGAGTCTGCAGCACCAGAGCTTTTCAAAAGCAAATGTTTTTGCATGTTCAGTAGTCTAAGGGTATCACATACACCGAGAGAGGGGACTGTGAGACCGTGGAAGTCTCTTCTGCTCTGTAAATGTGTCAGACATCCTGTCCTTTTTCTTCTGTAGTACCTATGGCAATTACACTCTGCTGTTGACCATTCGTTTGGAGGATTACCAGCCTGAGATCAAAGCTGGGCTTGAGCATGAAAAACAAAACCAAAAAATGTTCTACAAGCAAACAAATAAACACAGTCTGATTGATTCCTCTGCTTTAGAGACTTCTGTAATTTCAAAACATAAACTAACAAAAGGAGAACTAATTTCTTTGTCCTTTGCGATTTCAGCCTGAAGAAAATATGTTCCCTGTCAGCCCTTTTCGTTCCCCTGCCTGTAGTACATCGGGGTTGGGATGTTAGTCCCTGCACAGAGGGTTTGCAGAGGGAAAGTATTTCATGTCAGCAGCAATGCACGTGCTCTATACGCCCGTGCACACGTGTGGACACTCCTGATGGTCTGTCAGATGTGGGTGCCCATGTGTGGGGTCCGTGTTCCAGTCACGTGAATGTGCTCACGTGCACACACACAGGGACGCTGAGGATGGTCCTTGAAGACTGTCAAGTTTGTTTTAAGCTCTTCAAAGACAAAAGTCTTATAATTCTGGCAAAATGCATCACAGGAGAGGGGGTTGTTGTCCCCTGAGGTCAGCTGGACCACAGCGGTCTGTCAAGCTTCTTCCCTGGTGGATCTGGAAGAGGATGGGGTGAGGAAGGTGGAGGGAGAGATGTCTACATGTCTGTTAAGTGCTCATCTTGCATGGACCAGTCAGTCCCGACAGCGGTTCATGCCAATCAGACTGATGGTTTGGGATCTTGGGAGCACCATGCTGTGATGGGCACCTGGTGATGCACCAAGCACCAAACACCAGTCAAGATAAAGCACTCTGGCTTCTCTTGGAGGTCAAACTCACCCCAGAGGACCAAACTTACATTGCTTATGGCCCTTATATAGCTCAGCACCCTATAAACCCAACTGAGCTCTTTGCTGTGGAGAGAGGAGCTTCCCCTGTGCATCCCGTAGCCTCCCTGAGCCTTCAGCCCAGCTCATCCACCTCCCTTGTTCATCCATCTTTGCTTCTCACCCTGTCATTCCCCAAGTGCCTGGTGATGCCTGTTCACTGAGCTGTACCTGACTGGCTGCTGGAAAGCAACTTTGCCAGCCCAGCACGTTCATTTTGGATACTTGGGGAGACACCAAGTATCCCTCAGCCAAAAAGGGAAATTTTGGAAAGGGAAGTGAAAACCCCCTCCAGCTCCTCAATGGAGCTGCAGTGCAAATACACCAACTTCTCTGCGCCACAGATACTATAATTATAGATTAGATTAAATCCCAATGTTTCACTTTATTTACATTCCTGACCCAGCCTATTCATTTCCGGTGTTTGTGCCAAGAATCAGCACTAAATTTACTGGAAATAATATGGAAGTCATCAGGATCCCTTCCAGAGCCTTTCCTTGGAGTGTGTTCATGTGCTGAGAAGGAGCCTTGAATTTACATTCCCTTTGCTGGCTCAGACAGGGCTTCCCCTGGGTGATCCTGAACCAGCCCGAAGGCTCTGGGAGAGCACATTGCAGGAGCGTTGGAAAGATGGAAACCCCTTCTTAGAAGATGAAGATTGGGCACTGCCGTGGGATGGAAGGGGATTCAGTTAGACCTCAGCATGGCAACACAAGGCTTCCATCTGCAGCCAAGACCCACCAAGACCTTCCTGACCAGCGTCATCCCCTGGTAGGGTCTGGAGGCCACCGCCAGCATGGCCAGGCTTAGCCTCTGTCATCACGTGCTGGTGAACAGTGAACATACTTTATTTTGGTGGCCTTAAGGAAAGAGGCAAAGGCATTGAGTGGGGGGAAACCCATCGTAGCACAGGGAGGCAGCGATCGCGGCTCAGCAAGCTGAACACGTTAAAGGAGCTGGCCCAGAACAAGGCTGATTAATGTTGACTGACCCCTGCCTTATGCATAGCAGGGATAAAAAAATGGAATGGAAACCCTTGGTGCTCAAGAGTGTGCGAATGCTGGCAGCAATCCGCTGCTCCTTATATGATACTAATTGTTATTGTTGGTCTTCCGTCAGGAAGACACGTGAATGAGCACTGGAGCAATCGGAGGCAGATCCCAAATAGCTCAGTGGCATGGGTTAAAACACATCTGTTACAGCCCTTGGCTGCATCCCCTGTGTGCACAGGAGCTGTGCTGCTTCATTGAATCCACCTCTTCTGAAGCCGAGCAGGGGATGGCTGTAGTTCCTTCTCAGGCATTCCTGGCTTGCGGAAGCTCAAACAAGGCGAGTCAGGAGTTGAACAAGTGTTTGCTAAATCCCAGGCCTGTGCTCTAAAGGCTGGCTCATCCTTCGTCAGCAGTTCAGGGTTGTTTCAGAACCAGGCTGCCCAAATGCTGGCTTGGGTGTGGTTTTGCCGAAGTTGAGTCCAGCACCGAGCGGTCTGGGCCCATCTGGGTACGTGGGGATCCCTGCGATGGAGGTGGGTTGGCCCCATGAAAGACAGCGTGTACAGGGAGGTCACGGGCTCAGCAGGAGGAGATAGTCTGTCTTTCTGCTGATGTTAATGAAGTCCTGTGCATGGAGGAAGGTTGGGCTCTTGTTGAAGTTTCCAACATCAGGACAGTATGCATATAGAAGCCATGGAAAAGATGTTGACGCTTTCTTCATGACCAATCAAGATGCTGGAGGTTCTTCCCAGCTTTGCCATTTGCTCTACTGAGTAGATGTGAGCAGATGGCTTTTCTTACTTTAATCTTCCTCTCTTTGCCTGTTCTCTTTATAAGCTCAGGTTTTAAGCTCTCTCTCAGTATCTGTGTGTACAGCCCAGCCTAGGTGGGTCTGGTCAGGGTCTCCAGGAGTTGCTGTACTGACAGTTTGCCATTGCCCTTCTAAAAGTTGGGTTTGTGCCTACGTTGACTTGGTTCTTACAGTCAGGTTTGAACCCTCTCCCCTTCCAGGACACAAGGAATTCATTGCGTGGAGTGGGTGTTCCTTTTATCTTGTAGGGGAAAAAATGGGTGAGGAGAAGGGAAAATAATTTCTGTTCTTGTTGGCCATGTCCTAGCTAGGGAAACTGAGGCAGGGAGAGGCGATGTGACATGCCTGAAGCTCTCCAGCAGGCTGGAGCTGAGCACTGTCGAGGGATACCCTTGCTCACAGCTCACATAAGCCCCACTTCAGAGAAGCACTTCAGAGAATTGCTCTTTTTCAGGGGATTAAGCAGTGCCTCCTGCACAAAAATGCTCTCCTCCTCCTAATTTCCTCATGCAGTCTGGGATCTAGGTACCTGAGAGCTGAGAGGTCAAGTTGAGGAAGCCATGGCATGGCCTGGAAAACTCAGCTTGGTGTCTCACACTCTCCCCTCTCTCATTCTTTGTTCTCAGAGTGGTGGGGTGTTTTGTTCGGGATCTAGGTACCTGAGAGCTGAGAGGTCAAGTTGAGGAAGCCATGGCATGGCCTGGAAAACTCTGCTGACTGGCTTGGTGTCTCACACTCTCCCCTCTCTCATTCTTTGTTCTCAGAGTGGTGGGGTGTTTTGTTCCCACCAAAGCCAATCTGGCAGCAAAACCATTTTTTTTTTTCCCCTTTGCACAGTGCTAGAGCCAGTGGGTGATGCCCCTTCTCTGGCTGGAGTTTCCCCTCTGTTGCCAGAGTGGAGCCGAAGTTCCTGCCGCCGCATCTCCATCCCATCTCCATCCTGCTCGGAGCAGGAGCGATGCTGGGCTGGCCTTGCTGGGGGCAGCACCAGGGCTTTGACACACAGAGGCAGTGTTACCTCACGGCTGCGGCTCCGGGTCCCGCTTGCCTTCTTGCTGGGATGGCCAAAGCCCAAAACAAGCTCGGCCCGTGCTCATCCTGGGATTTAAATTATGGGAGATGATGCAGGGGGGAGCCATCCCACGCCAGACGCAGTGTGGCCACCTTCACTTGACAGTCCCGTGGCTTTATACAGAATCACAGAATCTTCTAGGTTGGAAGGGACCTTGAAGATCATCTTGTCCAACCGTCAACCTAATTTTGACAAAAATAAACACCCACACAACAAACAAAAAGCAACACCATCACTAAACCATATCTCCCAGCGCTACATCAACCCGTCTTTTGAACACCTCCAGGTGTTGAAAATCCTCTCTCCCAAGCCAAGAGGAGGGCGAGGGGGGTATCAAACCGGGTGCAAGCCCGGGCTGGCAGGGCTGGTCTGCAGCAGGATTGGAGCTGGTGCCTCACATAGTATGGTGCTGGTGGTGTTTTCCTGCCCAGGTCGCTGTTAGAATCAGAGAATCATAGAATTAGGGTGATGGTCCCTTCACTGTGGGTTGTTTTGAGGCTGGGTGGCTCTTGGACACCCCGGGCAGACTTTGTCCCTGCAAAGCGATGGTTGGATTTGCCACGTGTGGGTCACTAGCCAACATTTTGATGCTGGATGGGAAGTTTCTGCCTCCCCCTTTGACTACTTCCCTGCAGCCAGTAGCAGCTCAACCTGATATTTGCAGACAATTTGAGTTTTTAATAGGTTAATTCTAGCTTTAAGGAGTAGCCAGAAGGAGCTCAGCTGTATCCGTAAACAAGCCCCAGGAAGGATGCAAGAAGCTGCTCTGGTGCCCAGGTGTTCAGCTGCTAGTGCACCCACAGGTCATATCTGGAGATGGAGCCATACCCACAGCCCATGGAGCAGATCAGCTCAGACAGACTATGGATGGGACCCCAGATCCCAAAAGCTGGAGATACTGGGCCCAAAAGGTGATGCTAATCCAAATAAAAAGATGAGTCACAAACTGATCGTACCTGTCCGTCATCTTCTCCACACTCCAGAGGCAAAGTTTGGGTGCCATTACCTTACGAGATGTGTCCCAGCTCAGACCAGCAATGTGCATATATCTCATATATTGCCTGCAATTCCGCAGAACTAGCTAAACTTTTTTGTTGTTGTTGTTTCAAAAGACACCTGCAGCACATCCCACTCCATCCTTTTCTTGTAACAACAACAGCACAGAGTTTCTCACCAGCCATGTCTCCTAGAGAGCACTTGGTTATTTTCTTTTTCCTCTTTTTTTTGGGTTTTGTTTTTTTTTTTTGCTATTTAAAAAATACAAACTTTATCTTTTACTCTTTGGCTTGTGCATAGCATTACATCTGTAAGCACCCATCTCCTGGTCGTGCCACACTGGATCTTACCAGCACACAGCAACCCCTTCCAGCTCTGCCACCCCTTCTCCTCCTGAAGGTCATGGGACAAGGCTGTTTTCCTTTTAGTGGGCTTTTCTGTGCTGGTCCCATCTTACATGGTGTCGAAGGGAGGTGTTACTCCCCTCGACCTAAGGCAGCCCTGGGTTCAGATGATGGAGCAGGAGTGTGGTAGGGCATGGTCTGCAATTCCTCCGCTGCAGCTGCTGCTCCTTAGCTCTTTTGCTTAAAAGTGGACTGGTCAGGAGTTTTGGGACCAATTTCAGTTGAATGCCCTGAGGCTTTAGCTGGTGATCCCCATTTTGGAAGCATCATCTTCAAGGCTTCACTGGCAGAGCCATCGCCCTCATTGGCTTCAGCTGAGTTTGTACCAGAGTAGGGTCAGTGTAAAATGGGGACACCCAAGGTTAGCAAGTAACCTCAAAGTAGCTGCTTCTTCCTGAGTTTTCCCACCTGTAAAACAACCTGAGGAGGTGGGACTTGCCATGGGTGGTGCTCCCTGGGGGAGCTATGGCCCACTTGGTCTCTGCTTGGTCTCCCTGGTCTGGTGCCACCTCGTACTGCCAAGGATGTTTGCCCTGAGTACCTTCAGAGTGATTGCTCCCAGCACACATGCCCTCAGCGCCCCTGGTCACCTCGCACACACACTCACTTCCCTCATCAGGAACGAGATAAATTCGATTATACAGCAATATGGTTTCTGTTATGAAAAGGGGAAAGAAAATACCCTGGCTTTCACTGAAAACCCTCGGAGCCAAAGCTTATGTCATAATTGAAATGTTTCTGAAAGAAAAAAAAAAAAAAGTCGTAGGGTCTGAGGGTTGTGTTTTGT
>NW_015090961.1:3014150-3018259 GCF_001431845.1 Calidris pugnax | reverse complement strand
TGGTGGGGCAGGGTCCTGTCTTCACTAGATGAGCTGATGGAGCTGGGTGTGGAAACAGACCCACTCTCCTGGCAGGAAGGGGTGTGAAGGGAGCCCCAGTTCAGGTGCTGGGTTGCTGGTGGATGTTTGCCCAAACACCTGGGGCCACTGGCCAGGTGAGGTGGGTGCTTACCTTGACTCAGCTCTGGGCTGTCATACCCCTGAATCAGGGTCTGCTGCTTTTCTTCCATCTTTTCTCCTCTGAATTCCTGCTGAGGAAGCCACAGGGAAGCCAGTACCCGGCAGCAGCAACCTGAGCTATGTCTGGAGAGCGCCAGACCCACGTATTCTCCTTCCTTCTGAGCATCTCCCACTGCCTGCAGCTATGGAAATAGCCTCTTAATCACATTGCACAACCCCAAACAGAAGGGCCTGCCGCCGGGCTGGGATGCTTTCATATTTTTCTATCTGGTTTGCATCATTGCAACATCTCAGTCTTCCAGCCTTTCAGTGGCAGGGTGTGGGGGCAGTAGGTATCCTCCACACCGGAGGCTCTACACCCACCAGTGCCAGTTTCTCACATGTGCTGGGGGATGCTGGGGTGACTCTGGGACCCCAGGCTGCTGGGGGAACCTCCCAGAAATAAGTACCCCGAGCCAGAACGTTTCTTCAGTGCCCTCTGGCATGTCACCACTGCTGTAAGGGAAGGGATTTCAAGCCATCACAGCTGCCAGGAGTTGGACTCTTGGCACCTCCCTTCTCGTGGGAGCATCCGTCCTTCACGGGCAAGGACTGACACGTGTCCCCAGCTTGGGCAGCCCATTCTCCAGGGGAAGCTGCCGTCTTAATTAACAGCATCTTCTTGCTTAATTGTGAGCTTAGTTGTCTCAGAGCAAGTCTGGGATGATGCCAAAGAGTCGCGTCAAGGCGGCTCTCCCTGCTTTATGCCCATAAAGTAGACCAAGAGAGAAACAAGGACCTTGCTTCATCCCAGCCCTCTGCCTTGCCTGCCCACCTGGCCTCATCCCCATCAGGGCAGTACGTAGGGGACTGGTGGGGACCTGAAGGTGCCTGGGGTAATCCTAGAAATCCAAACTTTGGGGACCTGCCCCAGCTGGGATGTATTAACCCGAGTGACGGGCATCAGCACTACCAGTGTCACCTTCTTTGTACTCTTCTGCTTCTCCCCTCTGGGTCTGGGGGGGTTTGCTTGGTTTGGGTGCATTTTGCAGTGCTGCCCTTTGGCAGTGGTGGACCTGATTGCGTGGAGACGTGTGGATGAGGACCAGTGTGTATTTCTGTCTGTAGCCTTTATGGGTTTGGTTCTGGGCACTTCACTTTGCTGGGGGTCTTCCCCGTACCAGCAGCAGGAACATACACCTTAGTGCTGTAGCCCCATAAACCCACCATCTCATAACCCTTATCCCGTAGCCCGTCTGAGGTGAAATCATGGCCAGATCCTGCTGTAAATAACCCCTGGGTGGGCAGGTGTATTTTGAGGTGTTTGATGAGGACACCAGTCAACCCTTGGCAGCGCACCCCATACCGTGCTCCCCAGGTTTGTGGTGACATCCTTCTGGCTTTTCCATTGCCCATCCAAACCTGCCTCATGGCTGCTCCATCGGAGCTGCCCCGGTGCAGCCCACCCCATGGCATGAAGCTCACCCCATGGGGTGAAGCTCACTCCATGGCATGAAACCCACTCCATGGTGTGAAGCTCCCAAGCTCTTGAGGGCCACCTCCAGCTTTCGGCTCCATCCCTGTACCTGCTCCACTGCCACACACCAAATTGTTTTCCAAGTGGAAACATGAGTGGAAGTATTAACTCCACAAGGGCCTTTCTGTGCAGTGCGCCGGGATTAAATATTTATGTTGGCAAAAAGCATGTAATAGGCAGCTCAAGATGAGAGATAATGAAATTGAGGTGTGTGGAGAAAGGCGGGGGGAGGCAGGGGGCTTGCAGGAGCAGAAGGGAGAAGGACCCAAGGGGGCTGTAGGATGAGTGCATGGGTGATTGCTTTTTGGTTTTATTAATTCCTCACCTGTTTGCGGGGGGCCCAGCCCCATGGCTGGGAGCTCTGCGGTGTGTGAGGGAGGGCAGAGATCAGCCATCACCATCCCTTGTGTGCACAACAGCATCGGGCAGGAGCAATTGTCACCCGGGTGACTTAGAGCCACCTGAAGTGAGGTGGGACAGGGACCCTCCTGCAGAAGATGCCTGAGCGGGGAGTAGCAAGGGACAAGACCCTCTCTGTGTCATCTGCAAACGACGTACCATCCTAAATCATTAATCGTGGTGATATAGGATCCCTGGCTCTTCCAGAGCGCTGCAGTCAAGGTTATTTACCGGTGAGTGTAGCCCATCAGGCAGCAATGTGGTTTGGATTATACGGAGGGTTCCCGATGGGGTCATTAATCGTGGTGATATAGGATCCCTGGCTCTTCCAGAGCGGACAGGGACCCTCCTGCAGAAGATGCCTGAGCGGGGAGTAGCAAGGGACGAGACCCTCTCTGTGTCATCTGCAAACGACGTACCATCCTAAATCATTAATCGTGGTGATATAGGATCCCTGGCTCTTCCCGAGTGCTGCAGTCAAGGTTATTTACCGGTGAGTGTAGCCCATCAGGCAGCAATGTGGTTTGGATTATACGGAGGGTTCCCGATGGGGTCAGGAGGATGCTGATGGCAGCTCACCGAGCGAGGAAGGCCCATGCAAGCCTCCATGGTGGGTGTGAACCCAGAGCCCCTCGAGGATGGGCAGCAGGGGTGGGCAAAGAGGAGGGCGCTGGGCGATGCTGGAGGGAGGGCCCGCTCCGCCGCCGCGGGAGGAAAACAAGGAGCGCACGCAAGAGCAACGGGCGCTGCTCTTTCTCAATTCATTATCTTTATGAGACAACAACATCTCTCTCTTCGCCTCCTCCCCACCCCCCAACTCCAACAACAAATATCGTGGAAGGCGGCGAGGGGAGGGGGGGTGTGGGTCCCGCGCCGTGCTGTGGGACCACGGCCAGTGGTGGAGCCTCCGGGGAGGTATGAAACGAGGCATGAATGGAGTGTTAGGAGAGAATGGAAACTCTCCACTGGCTCCCAGGCCGGCTCTCTTGCGGGGGGTCCCTCGCTCACGATGACAGCGCTGCCTCTCATAAACACGCATTTCCTCATCCCCGTTTGTTTCTCTCTCTCTTGTGCAATCTCTTGTACCAGGCGGGATTGGGAGTGAGTCCCAATGGTACGTGAATGTGTTACAAAAATCCTTCCCACCCTGCCACCAACGAAGTACTGAGAAATAACAACAGGGTTTAAAAGAAAAAAAAAGAAAGAAAAGAAAGATGGGGGGAGCCGGATGGATTTGCTACTGGCCATGAGTTATTATTCTGAGTGTAAACTCAAGGGCATGGCTGCGCTGGTAGTTTGCAGCATCAAGCAGCACTCGGAAGCCCCTGCTCCGCTCGGTGCTGTGCATCCCTCTGGGAAAAGGAACTTCCTTCCCCAGATGACTTTCCTGGGTGAAAAACATGGGACAGAAATAGGGGCAAAATAACTTGGCTGAGATCACATAGTGCTCAAACCAAGAGCCAGTCCCAGCTCCAGCCTCTCTGCCCAACCCCGTCCTCTCTGCTGGGTGGTTTCTCCTGGGATGTCTGAGCAGAGCAGCTACTACCCTGCTGCCAGTCTGGGGGCATCAGCCAGGCTTGCCCTTCTCTATCGACACACCACAACCAGGGTGAGGTGTGACACTACGGTGTAGGAGCGATGGCAAGTCCCACCATCAAACACAGAAAGTCTCCTGGACTGGTAGTAGAGGTTAGAAGGTCCCCTAGACCTGGACTGGTGGAGCAAGGATGGAGGATCTGTGTGTGAGCTCTGGCTGCAGAGGAGGAAGAGCTGCTGGGAGCTGAGATCCTTCCACACAGAGGGAAAAGCAAAGGAAGAAACCTGCAGGGAGCGATGCCTCTGGAGCAGCATCTGCACCTCCGCAGCCTCGCAAGCTCCCGAAATGCGGGGCAGCGGGTCTCCGGTCCCGGCGGGGGCCTGCTGGGGGTAGCAGGGCTCTCGCTCAGGGCTGGTCGGCTGCATAGCCATCATTTCAATAAAGAAATGATTAAAAGGGGCCCGGGGGTTGGGGGGC
>NW_015090961.1:2990193-3014097 GCF_001431845.1 Calidris pugnax | reverse complement strand
ACCCACCCTCCACCTCCCTCCCAGCTTCATCCTTATACCCTCCACCCTCCCTGTCTGCCTGCCGGAGCTGTGAGAACCTCCCGCCCGCTGCCAGCCCCTCGCCCCGTCCCCACAACCATTCGGGGGCCTCAGGGAGCCAGCGGCCACCGCAGACCTGGCTGGCATCCTTCTGCTGGGGTTTGCTGGCACGCAGCATCCCTGCCTCGCCACCGTCCTCCCCCCATCTCAGGGACTCCCCCCGGGATGCCCTGGCTGGTCCCACAGCCCGGCACAGGGTGCGGATGCCTCTCGGTCATGTTGGGGTCCAGCCTGGGATGCTGTGAGCACGGCGAGCAAAGGGTGTCCCCGTCCTCCAAGCCCTTGGCCTTGCGTGCCGTTATTGTTGTCGTGCTTTGTTTGGCTTTGATTCGTGCGGAGGGCGAAGCTGGGGCTTGGCCAAGGGTGCTGGGGACAAACCCAACCAAGATGGATAGATAGATCGCCAACCTCTGCTCCTAGGGGTCCATCACCACCCCTCTGTGCCAGCTTATTAAGGTGACTTGTCCCGCACCAGAGGGACCACCCTTGGGGCCAAGGACAGGCCCCATGGCCAGTGCAGCCCTTCGCCTCTCCTCAGAGGCTTTCGAGCAGGAGGCCCTATTGTGGTAGCTTAAGAGTCAGCCATGGGCTCGCTTGAGGTGGACCACCCACTACTCCTCAGATGACACTGCCTTTTGAAGTCACTACCAGCCTGGGCTGGATTTCAACCAGCAGCCCAGATGGAAGCCAAGCCCCCAGGAGGATGAGAACAAGCCCTACCAAGGGGATCTCCTGGGGTAGCAAACTGTGGAGTGTCTGGTTCTTGTTTAGAAGTGGCTGTGAGGTTGGGAGGGGCAAACGTTTCCCAATTTGCCAAGGGTCACAACCTTCCTCTCCCCCCATCTCCCCAGGGCCGGCGATGGCCAAGCTTTGCAGAGCATTGGTAGGTTGAACGGCTGGTATGGTGAGCTGTGAACATTTCCATTGTGGAGCTCACTGCAGGGGTCCAGGGCCTCGCTCGTCTCTCCTTTCTCCCTGGCACAACTGGAGGAAGAGTTTGATTTATGCCCTCTCTCTCCTTCTGAGCAGCCTTCTCATCTCCTGCAGCCGCAGCCTGACGGAGCCCTGCTGTCTCTTCATGCAGGAGGACAGCAGCCGTCCCAGGAGCAGCCCAAGGAGGGTTCTAAAGCCATGTCTGCCCACCCTGCACGCAGGACTAATGCTTTCAGATGAGTCTGAAGCCACCCATCCATGGATGTGCATGTGAAGAAGACAAGCAAAACCTCAGAGTAATGACTTACCCCTAAACACGTAACCTTCGTGGAGCCAGGGCTGGAGGCTTCGGGGTGTCTGTGGCTGAGGAACAGGGACAGGGCTGTCCCAGTGCTAAGAGGAGAGCAGAAGGTAGGGCTGGGGGTACCCTGGCCCTGGGAGCAGAGTGGGTTGTGAAGAGCTGGAGGGATGGAGGGGTGTCGTGATGCCTGTGTGAAGGCTGCGGCAGGACCTGAGATGTGGGATGCAGAGCATGGGGAAAACCTTCCTTGGCCATGCTGCACCCAGGAGAGCTCCATCCATCACCAGCTCCTGCTGACGCTCTGCAGCTGGAGAGGGACCAGCTCCTGGGGTTTGCAGCCTCGGGCACCGATCTGAGCCATGGGGGGAATTGTTCCAGCAGCACGGGGAGCCGGAGGCCACTCGTTGGACCTTTGTCCAAGGGCTTTGTTTGGCATCTCCTGGTGAGTCCCAGCAGAACAGGGACTCTGATGCGTGACAGACTGATAGAAGCTGCTTTTGCTTCTCTGGAGACAAAAGCACCACCCCATAGTGGCTCAGCATCATCTCCTTCTGGTTCTTCATTCCACCAAAGGACGTTAGGATTCACATCCTGGGTGACCTGGGATTTTCCCTGGCCTTGCCAGGCAGAGGGGGGAGACCTCCCTGTCCCCAAGCCCTGAGACAGGCAGTGGAGATGGCGAAGAGCTGGGCCAGTTCTTGCTGTGTCGCCTCTGTAGGCACATCTGTGAGCCGTCACCGTCACAGCCAGCAGGACGAAAGCACAGACACAACTGCCAAGAAATACAGACCCTGAGCACTCTCTGTCCCTCCTCCCCAAAGTGGATAATTTCACAGTGATCCTGCTTTTTCTGCCGTCGTCCTGTTCCTGGAATTCAAGATCCATCCCTGTGGGACACCCCTTCAAGGGTCTCCTGGACATCTTCAAGCCAATAAAAGACCAAGACTTTCTCCTTGGAGCATGCTTGGGAACTGGAGCCCCAGGGTGCAACCACAGGCTGTGTTGACATTAGCTGGTATCAGGGTGGCATTTTTGGGTGTGCTGTCCTCCTGCCATGCCAAGGACCTGTTCTCTCAACCCCATCTCTTCTCCCTCAGAAGCTTTGTGCCTGCAGCAGCCCCTCTCTCCAGAGAAGCTTGCTCTGCTCTTCCTTCATCAGTGGCGTAAAGCTGCTCCTGAAAGGATGTACAGGGGAAACAGAAACCTTATCAAGGGGGTGGGTAATTATCTGCTCCTTGCCAGTGGTTGCAAGGAGCTGGGGTGACAAAGGAGAATATCTGTAAGACATTTTCAGCCCCGGGATGGTGGGGGCACCCTGGGGACACAGGGCTGGGAGGGCTGCTCTGACCATGCTGCACCTTCAGGGTGAAACCAAGGCCCCGCTGAAACCCACTGGCATTTTTCCCTCGTTTCCAGTGAAACACGTTTTTGCCTAAGGCAGTCTTGGCACTGCCTCCTGCAAGGTGTCCGGCTGGCAAAGGGGCTCCTTGTGGGATCTTGGCCCTCCAACACAGGTATCATTCAGGAGCGGGGCTCTAGGGAGCAGGAGGTGGCCTGTGTATCAAGGCCCTCTTTCACAGCCACGGCGGTACTAGGAATTGCTGCTCTGGTGGGGTTTATTGACAGGGTTTTGAGGGAAATCTTGGGAAATTGAGATGTTTCAGCCCAGGCTGGGAAGGTGAATGTCATACCAGGGATTTCTCTAGCAGAGAGGCAGTGGATCCAGGCAGTAGCAAGAAATGGTCAGGATTTTTAATCCGTTTCTTTCTTCCCTGTCCCCAGCCCCACAGCTGCTCCACCTGCCCTCACTCTCTCAGAAAGCAGGTCTCCTCTGCCCTTTTCTAGAGGTCTCTTTGAACAAGCAGCCTTCCTGTGCTCTTCCTGCTGCCAGGAGCATTTGATGGGCACCGCTTTATAAGCTTCCAAAAGGCATCAGACACCTGAGACATGTTGTGGCAGGTACATTTATTTCCCTCTTCTGACAACTGCGGTCTGCTATTGTTGGGAGGCATCTGTTGAAGGATAACGATTAGTCTCACAGCGTTTGCTGTCCTGGAAGAAGGAAAAAAAAAAAAAAAAGGTGCAAATGGTGAGAACAGTTTACTGACAGCCTCGTGGATGCATGTACCAGCAAAGCTTCAATACTCTGGCGTGGCACCAGCATTGCTGCTAACCTGTTCCTCCATCACGCTGATGGGAGCAGGGTCAGTTGTCACAGATGGTTAAAAGAAGCCCAGTTATAAAAGGTAATTTATTGGGCGGGACAACTGCGGGGAGAGCTTTCTACAAGATGTTTTTTTTCAAGATGGCACTATCCTCTGTTCCCTTATTGCAGTATAGGCTTCAGTAAGGTAGAGGCAAGAATGATGGCACTGCAAAAGAGAAGACACTGGTCCTTGTGATACATAAGCAGCAATTGGCTGGGTGGTGGCAGCAGGTTGGTGTCACCTCCTCAGTGCCTCTCCCCAGCCTGCAGCAGGCACCGAGCTGCTCAGAAACTCCTTTTCCACCTCCTTGTCCTCTCTGTGCCAGGACAGCCCCCGGTCAGAGCACAGCCCCTTGTCCCCTGCCCTGCCTTCCTGCCAGGCGTCAGATACCCCAACAGTAGCATCTGATTGCTGTAACACTTGTGACAGTGCCAGCCCTGGGGAAACAGCACGAGGACATCCACTTACCCCTTACAGCATCACCCAAATCCCAAACCTCCAGTGGCAGGGATGCAGCGTGGCCAGCCCCGTGCCAGGCTACCATCCCACCTCGCTGTCTGGCACCACGGACACTGTCACAGTGTGAGCCATCAGTCTGAAGCCAGGGCCCAACAAACAGACCAAGAAATCCTCTCCTTCCAAAAAAAAAAACCACTCCCTGCTCATTGTCTGCTTGGTATTTGCCGCAGAGACAGCGGGGGGAGGTGGGGGGGGTGGGTTGTTCTCATTTACCTTTCTTAATTATTTCAAATCACGGAGTCGCCAATAAGCTAAGCTGCATTCCTGTGGCTTGTGTGGATGGGCTGCTTTTTATTGGATTTTATTTCCTTTTAAATTGTAATGGTTTCTGAATTGGGAATGCTTGCACTAAACACACACGCCCCTTTCCGTGCTTGCCCGGACTGCTGTTGGCAGGCCAGCCCTGCTCCTGCTCCATGGCCATCAATGAAAGCAGCTGGGAGCCTCAGCAGGAGATGTACGAGTCCATGGTGGGGGGACAGGGGTGGGTGGGTGGCCCTATGGACCACGCACACCCCATGGCGTGTGGCTGGGGGCAAAACACCCCCAGCTCTGCTCCACCTCGCATCACCCCGGGCCCTTGCAAGAACAGTCTTTTGGGGAAGCTGTTTGTGTCAATTTATTGATGCTTTTAGCAGCCAGGAGATGCTGAGATGAAGGTCTGTTGCTGCTCACCAGACTGATCTCATCCAGGGAGCCCCTCACCTTGGCGTCTGGGAGCTGCAGGCACTAACAGACTGGGAGAGGACAGCATTTGCTCGTGGGTGGGTGCGAGGAGTGTGTTCACACCCGCGTGTGTTTGTGGCACCGTTCCTGGCCACTCTGCTCCACACGTGCCTGAGCCCAAGCTTTGCTGGCCCCGGGTCCCTCATGCCCAGGCCCCGTGTTGAGATCACCGGGGAGGGGGGAGGCAGGGATTGCCAAGAGCTGGTCCACTGAGGGCTTTTAAACGGAGGCCTCTGAATTGTTTTTCAGCTGGAACAGGAAGCGAGAAGGGCTGGCAAAGCAGGGGTGTGATGTGTCTGTGTCAGCACACTTGGACCAGCCTCAGCAGCTCTGGTTGCGTGTGAGCCCAGAGACCCCGGGCTGTGCAGAAATGTAGAATCATAGAATGGTTTGGGTTGGAAGTGGCCTTGAAGATCATCCAGTTCCCACCCCCTGCCCTGGGCAGGGACACCTCCCACCAGTCCAGGTTGCTCCAAGCCCCTTCCAACCTGGGCTTGAACCCCTCCAAGGATGAGGCAGCCACAGCTTCTCTGGGCAACCTGGGCCAGGCTCTCACCACCCTCACACCAAACAAGTTCTTCCTGAGATCTCATCTAAATCTCCCCTCTTTCAGTTTAAAACTGTTACCCCTCATTCCATCACACCACTCCCTGATCCAGAGTCCCTCCCCATCTTTCCTGGAGCCCCTTTAGGGACTGGAGGGGCTCTAAGGTCTCCCTGGAGCCTTCTCTTCTTCAGGGAAGACCTGGACACTGAACCCCCCCAGCTCTCTCAGCCTGTCCTCACAGCAGAGTGGTTCCAGCCTTCGCAGCATCTTCGTGGCCTCCTCTGGACCTGTTCCAACAGGTCCATGTCCTTCCTTTGCTGAGGACTCCAAAGCTGGATGCAGTACTCCAGGTGGGGTCTCACCAGAGCAGAGCAGAGGGGTAGAATCCCCTCCCTTGCCCTGCTGGCCACACTTGGTTTGATGCAGCCCAGGGTGTGAGTGGCTTTCTGGACTGCCAGTGCACATCTGGCTCATGTTGAGCTTCTTGTCTGCCAACATCCTCAAGTCCTTCTCCTCAGGGCTGCTCTCAGAAGGTAGGGATAAGCTGTGACTGACCAGAGGGTGAAGGCAGGATGTGCACATAAGACCCAACCTCAGCCAGGATGTGTGTGTTCATGCTCAGCACCACGGGTGGTGGTACCCGTGCTGCCAGAGGAGAGAGAATCCATTGCACCCTGTGTGCATGTCACCAGCCAGGTCTGCCCTGTGCCCAGCTCCTGGAGCCAGCACCAAACCAGAGTCTCGTGGCCACAGGAGCCATGTGCCAAGCCCAGGTTTATCAGCCAGGCTCCAGCCAAGCCCTAATGGCAAGAGCATCTTGTGATTGCACCACTTTGGAAAGCAGGAGGCCATTTTTCTGCACGATGCTGGAGTCTGGAGCAGCATCTCTGTCCTGTCCCCCATTTCCATGGTGCAGGGGTCCCCTTAACACAAATTTGTCACACAGCCATTGCTTTGGGATGCAGCCAGCTAATTGTAGGCACCCAGTTAACTTAGCATGGGTGCTTGGGAGCTGCAGGTGGTGGTTATTGGACTCCTTATTGGACCCTTTTCTCCGCACCTCATTTGTGGTGTGGCATCTCACTGAGAAGCCACACAAACCCAAAGGCTTCAGGACGGGCCATGCACAAGACAGAGCAGGAACACGAGTGGTGTCTCTGTAGGGTGTAAAGAAATCAGCCGCCGAGCTGAGGAAGGTCAGACACAGGAGTCCTTATCTCCCTTCCCGCAAATAAGGATCACGAGTAAAGCACTCGAACATCATGAGCATTATGAGAGGCAGTTAAAAAAACATGAGCCGATGGTGTTGTCTATAAATAAATAACACGTTCTGGGGTTTCATTCTCAGCCTTATGGTTTCGTGCCTTTAGAATCTTGTATTTTGTGTTCTTTTTTCTTTTTTTTTTTTTTTTTCTCTGCATTGAGAAGGGATAGAAACATATTGTTCTATTTTTTAATATTTTTTTAAAAAATGCAATTGACAATCTTCCACAATCATTGGATTCCAGGAACCCAAGCTTTAACACCCCCCTCCGCTTTCTCGTCCTCCCCCAAGAAGCATCTTGAGCCTAGTGATAAAATCCAGGCTTCAGCCAGTGTTGGGTGGGGTATCTACGAGGAAGGTGGTGTTGACATTTCCCGAGGCCACATGTTAATTGCTTTCTATCTCTTCTCTCTAAAAGTTCCTTTGGGTCCCAATGGGTTTGAATTCAGTGGTAAACATTTGCGTGGCGTGACTTTATAGAACTTCATACGCCGCCTTTTGCTGCAGAGGTGGCAGCGTTTCCAGGCATGGAGGGGCTAATCTCTGCCAAGAGCGTATGTGCTTCCCATGCTGAAATGCTTTTTGGGACTTGTTTGGGCAAAATACACCTTAGTATTTCTAGAAAAGCAAATGTTCATGTATGATCTCTACTGAGGGCGGCGGGTGAAGAAGAGGATGAGCTGTGAGACAGTAGCAGGTAGCCCCGAGCTCCTTTGGAAAGCACAAGGAGAACATGAGAAAACGTCATGGGGAAAGTTTATTGCTAAACAAAACACCTCCGGGTTATGAAGGAGGCTCTGCCAGATCGTAGCTGCCATATGGCATTCCAGGTTGTCTGAAGTGGTTTCACGCACTGCATGGGAGTCTGGGACCTCTTCGGTTCTGGCTTTGACTTTACCCCAGACATCCTCTGCCTTGGGTAAAGCACTCGGAACCACTCTTTGGCCTCATTATTTTTTTTACGAATTATCAGGGTTGGCGTAATCAGGTGCAGCTCCATCGTTGTCGGTGGGGATGCTGCCCGCTTTGGTCCTTGGCCCAAAACGCTGCATGTAGCTGTAAGTATGGCAGGAGGATCTCTACGCAGCATTCAGAGCTGGACTGCAGCCCACCATCTACTCTGTGTAGCTCCCTCCCTCAGTCCTGCTTGCTCTGGTTTTCCTTTTATTTGTCGTTCAGCCCTCCCTGTCCCTCTCCTCCCACCGACTGCCCTCTTCATGCCCTGTTGGGTCCCAGGCTGGTCCCATCCCTGCATCTGCTGGAGGTTGCTCTTGGACCTGGTGAGCAGGAGCTGCCTGTTCGTGCCGGGTTCACACCAAGTGTCAGATCTTTGTGGCACCAAGTGGCAGATCTTTGCACTCCCTTCTTTTAATTGTCTGTTTCCGGGAATAAAGGAAAAAAATAGCCCTCAGCACTCTGTGTGGTGCCATTAACTGGCCGCAAAAGTGTTTTGCCGCAGAGGGGCTGGGTGGTCAAGTGGTTGGAGAACAAGATTGGAAACCATCATCTCCCAAGTTTCCAAACTGTTATGTCAGTGAGCCTCTCCGGGGCACGATGCTTCACCCCGTGTGTCTCTGTTTACTATCGATAAAAGAGAGCTATTAATACCGCTGTGCTTCAGGGTGATCTTTTGGACCACAATTAATGTTAAAACCCTCTGAGATCACCGGTTGGAAGGAGCTAGAGAGGTGCAGTGGGCTGCGTACCACCGGGGCTGCCAGCTCCCACCAGAGCTGAATGGGAATGAAAAACTTTCCTCTAAGGTTCTTGAAAGAGGACTGGTTTCAGGTGAGGTAAAGCCATTTTTATCTTTTTTTTTTTTTTTTTTTTTACCTCAAGAAAAGGATTTTTGACCAGATCAAAATCACATTGATTCTGATGGGTTTTCTATTTATGTTTTGAATTTTTTTCCTATGTCTTCTGAAAAAAAATAATGAAATAAAGGGCTTGCTTGTTGATGTATTTCTTAACCCAGACCTGACCACTACGGACGCTCTTGGTCTTGGCAGCTGGGTGACTTTGTGTGTGCTGGGCAGAGGGGAAAAGTGCAGTCGAAGGGCAAATGCAGGTTTTTAACATCGCCCGAAGGGCTGGATGTGCTTTAAGACCCTGCCAAGCTCCCTCCTGACCCTGCCGGCGGTGGAATAGGTGATGTGGGCACTAATTGCCGAATATTACAATTGCGTTTTGATAAAAGTCTGCCGTTTTTCAAGGAAAGTGCTCTGGCACCGATTGCCCGGGAGCTAATGGAGCCTTCCTGACGGAGCGGGCAGAGCAGAGGTTACGCATTAGCTCTGCTCACCCATTTAAAAGCAGAAAAACACACCATCGCAGCCGCTGTGGCTGAGCCGGTGACCCCGGGATGGGGATGGAGCTCAGCTCCCAGCAGTAACCTGCTTGTTAATCCCTCATCCTGCTTTGTTGTGTTTGTGCTGATGAGCAAGACCAGCGTTGGGGTTGCTGAGGTCCTAGCTGGGTGGCAGGACTCCAGGGGTCTCTGCCCAGCTCTCCCACTGTAGGGTTCCTCATCTTGCTGGGGCTGGGGTCCCCCCACCCAACATTGGGTGCCTCTATTGCTGTTGCTTTTCCAGACCTGGGAAGAGGGGGATTGATGCTGCCAAGCTCCAGAGACACACACCGTACCCGCTCCCAGCAGGAGATTCCTTCTCACCATGAATGCCCCCTCTACTGAAGGGGGGATGAGGGATGGTGGCACCTCCAGGGTGGGAAGCGAAGGCCTGAAGTTAGACTTCCTGCCCTGAATTCAGTCTTACCCTATTGCTCTGTCGCTGTCCCTTAATTATAGCGGGAGAACAGCCTGTGTGTGGTACTTGTGAAGTTGCACAGTTGCGGACGTCCTTCCTGAGATGCTCCCACTCTGAGCAACGTTCCTGGTAAATTAAGGAAAATGATGTCATGCCAAGGAATTAAATAGCATCTCCTTGGGTGAGCTCAGCCTGTGCGTCCCCTGCCTGCCCCAGCTTTGTCAAAATGGGAGTTGTCCCTCCACACAAGTGGGTTCCTTGGCACGCTGGCATCCTTGCAGACGGCAAGTATTGTTAAGGAACTAACGCTAATTGCTCGGGGAGGATATGTCCTGTGCTGGGAATTGCTACCGGGCAAATGTCAGCTCTTATCAGCTGTGTGTGGGGTGTGTGGGGCGCGCAGGGCCTCAGGGAGGAGACGGGGGGGTGCTGGTGTGTGGGGTGAGGAAAAGGGAGGCATCGCTTCTGTCCCCGCTGGGGCTGCTGAGGAGTTAGGACCATTCCTTAAGTAAACATACCTCAGGGTCTCAATCCCATTTAAGCTGCAGCTGCTTTTATGGGACTCATTGAACTCTCTTGCAAGAGCTGCTGGGTTTTACCTTAGGATAAGGAGCGAGGCTGTGTTATTTCCTGGGAGCTGGGTACCCCACCACCAGGCATCTCGGACCTCCAAGGGGTTCAAGCCAACTCCTGCACTCTGTCACAGCCAGCTCGGGTTTCCATGCCTGGCTCAGAGTGAATAAATACGAACTGATTGCCTTTTGGGAGAGTGGACCGAAGATTGTCGCCCCTGCTGCGAAGAGCCTTCTCATTTTGGAGCTTTGATATTCTGACCAGGACTCTGAGCTCAGCATCCCGGGATGTCCCATGCAGCCACAGCCTGTTTATTCAATGTTTCATCCGGCACAAAAGCCGTATTTTACTGTCAGATGCTCTCCATTAGCTTCAAGTGTGAAATTATCATTCCCACCCTTTTACCGACCCCACCCTGGTGAGGAAATGAGGGAGAAAACAACCTCAAGGGCCGTTCACAGGATGTGTACGAGCTGTCACTTGTCAGCACAGAGCCCGCTTACGGCAGGAATTACTGCTCCGCTCTCCGGAGGGCCGGAGAGGAGCCCAGCTTGCAAATGCCACAGCATTAAAATGTGTGCATCGGTGCCTGGCAAAGCAGCCCCAGAGATGTTTGCGTCCTTTTGCAGTCGGGGGGCTGCAGGGTATGGCCCCTCAAGGCTCCCAGGGGTGGTGGGGGGTGATGCTGCATGGGGACAGAGTGGCCTGTCCCCCCAGCCCTGGCTCCTTTCCCTAAGTGCTCTCCTGGTCTAAGCCCAAGGTCGTCTCACCATCTCCTTGAGATGCCAAAATGGCCTGATAGGAGCCTGGACCACATTTTCCTTTCTCAAGTGAAGACCGGTTCCCATAACAACCTGACGGTGTGGGACTGAGGGATAAAGACATTATTTCCCTTTTCCTTCCTGCCTTCCAGATTCACCCTCTACGCGGTGGATACGCGAGGGAGACACTCAGAGCTGAGCACGGTCACCCTGAGGACAGCCTGCCCGCTGGTCGATGACAGCAAAGCAGAAGGTCAGTCTTCAGGCACCCCATTTTCCACAAGAGAAGACATTTCCTGCTAGTTCTGCTTTTCTCCTATTCCTCGTACTCCTGCAGGCCTGTCCAGCCCCTCTTCTCCCAGGGTGAAGGCTCCTGTAAATTCACCCACGGGCGCAGGGACATGAATCTGGGGAGGGGTGACAAATTCCAAGAGTTTCCAGTAAGACAGTCCCCTGGGCTGGGCAGCCAGTGTCTCCCATGGTCCTGTGCCACCCAGCGCCACAGCATCCTTCCCCGTGCGTGGCTGTGGGAGCTGATAATGAGTGTTTGATACATATTTTCTGGGAAAAGAGCAATCTCTTCTTGCAGAAGCAATGGAGGCTGCCCTCGCTGTGCCGGGGCAGTGAGTGTTGGGGTCACTGTCACCTCCAGGTGTCTATAAGGATGCTGGTGGCAGCTGGTTGGGTTCTGAAATAGAAACACCGGTAAAAACCCAACCACTTCTGCACATTTGCACTTTCCAGTTGCGAAACCAGCCCCGTTCCTTCTCACACCCAGAGTGCTTTGCTGCTTTTAAATTTGAAAGGATTCCTCTAAAGGAAAGGCGGGTTACCTGTTTTCTTGGTTTGCTTTCTATTTTGAAAAGCACGCAAAGAAAGTTTTCGTTAATGCTTTCGTGTTACTGCTAAGCATTCCCAGGAAAAATGAGCAAACGGGAGACTATAAGAAAAGGAAGGAAATGGGATTTTGTGCATTTTTCTTCTCCAGAAAGAGATCCTTTTCTACAGTAGAGAGTGCTCCCTCTTGTTTAACACATCTCAGCTGCTCCAGTAGATACCCATAATGCAGTATTTGCTGTATTTGTGGCTCAAGTACCATGTTGTTACCAGCAGTGTGATACTCTTCCTACACTTTAGCATCAGCAGATTGATTTTGCAATTGCTTTTGGTTTGGTGAATCTGGGAAGAGGTTGCCTGCCCTACCTGGGGGGATGAGGCTGCGCCTGCCCGTGCTGGCAGCCTCATCCCCTCCTTCTCCCCTTCCTCCATGGAGTATTGCTGGAGTGTTTGTGGCTGCTGCTTTGGGGCTGCTCCTGCAGGGCACTGGCTGCAGGATTAGCCCGAGGAACTGCTAAATGCTTCCCGGGTCACTAAACCCTGCCGCTGGCAGCCCCAAGGGACTGGCAGCCATCCCAGACGCCCGCCCCTCCTGCCAGCCCTGCCAAGGGCTTCGCTCCTCCTCCTCCTCCTCCTGCCTTAGCACCTTCTGGCCGTTCATTAATCCCGTCCCCCGTGATCCTTTCCAGAGATAGCTGACAAAATCTACAACCTCTACAACGGCTACACCAGTGGGAAGGAGCAGCAGACGGCCTACAACACGCTGATGGAGGTCTCGGCTTCCATGCTCTTCCGAGTCCAGCACCACTACAACTCCCACTACGAGAAGTTTGGAGACTTCGTCTGGCGCAGTGAGGACGAGCTGGGGCCCAGGTACCTGTCCCTTCCCTGCATCCCCCCCCCAGCCCCACCACCTGGAGTACCCCTCTGCTTGGCCACTGTGGAAGTCAACCTTGTTGCCTTCTTGTAGCAGAGACAAGTCCCCTTCTGGTGTTCACCAAGTGGTCCTGCCATCCCCTGAGACTGCCAGGTCCCAGTTGGTCTTTGGATAAATGTTTATGGGATATCTAGCAGCTGGGTGGTCTTTGGATGGATCCTGGTGGGACATCTCACAACCAGCCTGGCCCAGGCAGGTGATACTGCAGATGAGCTGAGTGTGTTGGCAAAGCTGGGGAGTGAGGGTCAAAGGATGCCAATGAGTGCACAGCACCACAGCTTTTACCTATATGCAGATTTATGCCAGAAATATTTCCTCTTTACTATACATCCGATGCTCTGAGGAGGGCTGGGAGAGGAGTGTTCCTGGGAGTTACAAAGAGGAGCCTTTCCAGAGGGACTGCACCTGCAGACCCCCAGTGTACAGTGAAAGGGGTGGTAGGACTCTGAGAGAACACAGCTCAGGAACAACAGATTCATGGACTACCTTGCATCCAGGGGGCTGGCAGTGTCCCGGCAGTGTCCTGGCAAAAGCCAAGCTGCCACCCAGCCCCTTGGGAAACTCTCAGCAAGAAATGCTCAGAAGTAGCCATATCCTCCTGGGCATCTTGAAATCTCTTCCAGGATTCAAATTGCCTTCACCTGCTTTTAAGCTTTTAGGGCTTTAGATATTCATCCAGAGTCCTATCTAACATGTTGTTCTCTGAGAAACTGAAGCAGAGGAAGGTAGAGAAATAGGGTTTTGCAGTCCATTAATAATTGGAAAAGGTTTTCCTTCTCTCCCTCCTGCTCCTATCTGCTTGTTGGACATGGCTGAGGATCTGCCTGTACTACCAGGATGACAGCTCCTCACAACAATTTACACCCCTCCTGGACATAAATCCAAGCTGGTCTGGGGCTTGCTCTCCTCCAGAGATGACCTTGGTCATAGTTTCTTTGGTAGTTCATTAGCCTCTGGCAGGGAGCCACTCTCCTCCTTCCCACTGCCCTCCTCCTCCTTTGATGACACTGCAGACTTGTTTGTCCTTTTCAGTTGCTCCTCTATAGATCCCTGGGAACCATCAGCCTCTTCTCACACATCCCTATTTCCTCCATTATTTGAGACCCAGCACACTTATTGAAGGATGCCATCTAGCCTGATACCTACATCGAGCCATGAGATTTGCAAGGTGACATTTAAAGTGCCCCACTCTGTACCAAGCTACATCTGGAGTCAGTGGTCGATTCGGCTGCTGCCTGTCTTCCTCACCGAGCCAGATGAGCTCCTCGCAGTGCTCAAATGCCCCTGCTCTGTGCTTGGGAAATAGGTGACTTACAGCCAAGGAGAAGCATCTTTAAATGCCGTGGCAGCCGGTGCCAGGCTCTGGACAAGAGCAAAGCTCTGCCGTCCAGCCTGGCTTCTCGGGGAGCTTGGACAGAAACAGAGGCACTGATGTAGCGGGAGGGGAGTGAGGCTTTGCCAAGGGAGACCATCCCGTGACACGATTTTAATTGACAGACTGTTCTCTTTCCCAGGGGGACATTCATTTTCATACCTTGAAATGTTTATCAGATGAGCCTCAGCTTCACAGTAAATGTCCGCTCATAAAACTGAGCGACAAGAGGGAAGTTGATTGCCTCCATGTAATAAATACATCACACTGGGGTCCTCGTGAGCCCAGTTTCCATGAAAGCCACAGGTTACTGCAAACAGCTGCTTGCGAGAAGACACACTGACAGCCAGATGTCCCAACCAGACGGTTTACATTAAGGAGACATTAAAAACTTAGCTCATAGGTGGCCCTAAACCAGGACTTTCTGTGGTCAGCAGCATCTTGGCACCTGGCTCGCCTCATCCTGCTGGTCTCCTGTAGCAACAACAGCCCCTTTCCTGCTCCCCCCATTCCTCTTACAGACACCGAGCGAATCTCGCAGAGTTAATTTGTTCCAACAAAACAGAAGAATCTGTCTAAACCAGTGAGGGTTTAATGCTACTGTGCATTCAGACCTCTGGATCCGTGCAGCCAGAGCTCTTCCTGACACAGCGACGGGGAGATTTCTCTATTATTTTCTCATACTATATTTGTAGGACAATTCTTTCGACCACTGCAAGCAGGGCCTGGCTTTTAGGAGGAGGCGGGACAAATTAAGTTAAAAATCTTCCTTCCGTGCCCCTACTTGTGGCTACCACCAGCAACAATAGGGTCAGGATGTGGCATCAGCCCTGGGCTCGCAGCCTTTCCCTTGCTGAGCCACTCGCCCAGTCAGGCAGCTGGGACGGCCACAGGAGACCAAGTGCATCTCCAGAGCAGCTGCCTTCTGGTACCGAGGGGGAATGCAATGTACTGATGGGAGACTGTGATAAGAGGCCATCGAGTCCTGGACTCATTGTCCTTTCAGATGAGGGTCTAACAGACCCAGGTCACTTCTCAGCAGAGTGGAAAAATCTGAATTTATGACAAAAAAATCACTCCATGTGGGAACACAGCAGCCAGGCAGCAGTCCTGGGAAGCTCGTCCTTCCCTCCAGCCCAGGTATCATGTCTTCTTTGCTTCTTCATGCTGGTATGTTCTCCTGTAGCACCTTCCTCCTCGGTGAGATAGGGCAGTGTTTTGCTGGCTCTGGATATGTTTTCCTCCCACCAAGGTGAGTGATCACCATCCCCCGTGCAGCTGGGGGATAAACAACCCCACAGGAGCACACTGAGAAGAACAGGAGGGAACGTGTCTCCTGCTCCTAGGCATGTCCTTGCAGATCTGGGGCTGGCAACCAGGGACCTCGGTGCCCTGTCCCCTGGGCAATCATTGCACCGCGCTCCCCGGCACTGGGGCTGCTGGTTCATGCACGAGCCAGAGTATCCTGGCAGCAGACACCCATCCTCTTTCCTCTCCCCCACAGTTCATTCCATAAGGTACCGCAGCCACGTAGAGCCATCACTATTTTTAAATCCCCCTCTCCATCATTTGTGACTGCGTCTGTGACTTCCGAAATCCGTCACACGAGCAGAGAACAGACTCATGCCTTGGCTGGCACCCACTTCCAACAACTGCCCCTGCAGCAGCCACGTGGGAAGGCACTGCTGGCTTGTGCCAAGGTGGGGGCACCCCCTGTATAGACTTTAGGGTGAGGGGGCAGGGGGCTGTTTTATCCCTGTGGGTGCTGAGAGCTCGGGGTCTGGCCACAAGCAGCCGTGAGAGTGACTCCCCCCTCGCTCGCTCCCCTGCCGTCCTCTCCCAATTCCTGCCCTTTAATAAGGTAATAAATTACTGCTTCTGGCAGGGATGAGGTTGGTCAGCATTTAGGAAGATTTCATTTCCAGTATTTGAAAAGGTGGTCGTTCTGACCCGACAGCCCTCCGCAGGGAGCACTTGGGTAATACCCAGGGCTTGATTTATGGTGTTAAATTGGCAGCCCAAGAACTGCTCCTGTAATTTATTACCCAGCCCTCACCAGAAAGCCTCTCTCTCTTTCTCACCCCTCCCCTCTCCTGCTCTGTCTCTCTTTCTCCTTATTTTTTTTAAGAGGGAACAGCTGACAGCTGAAAGCTAAATCTAACATTTACACATGACTTCATTACCCCACTATAATAAATGACTCAAAGCGGTGAAACCCATCAAAACTGGGGCTTTGGCACCAGCCACCAAAAGCAATTGGGCCTGATTCCCTCCCTCCCCATCACCCTGTCTCCTCCTTGACCACGGTGCAGTGTGTTTTCAGCTTCCTCGTAGGACCAACCCATTGTGTGCTGCATCCCACCCTAAAAAATCAGTGCTTTCCTGGGGCTGACTACATCAAGCACAACTCGGATGCAGGAGGTGTGTGGAGACCAGCTCCATGAGGAGCACACCACATGAGGCATCAGCAGGTCTGGATGGGTTCACTTCTGGACTTTTTGTCACCTTGAGCTGTTTCTCACACGTAGGAATGTTTGCCTGAATAAGAGACCTGAGAACATATCAGGAAGCAAGGACAACACGGTGATTTTTAGCAAAACCCAGAAGATCATGGAAGTGTGGTGGAGCAAGTAATGAAAATGGGAAGGTGGAGAAGATCAAGGGAAGTGGTGGCAAAGGAGTGAGCAGGTTGTGCAGGGGAGAAGTGAGAGGTGGGTGAAGAAAGCTATGGAGGGGAGGGGAAAGGTGAAATGGTGAGAAGGGAGGAGAGGAAAAGAAGAGCTTGCCAGCAGGGATGTGTAGGTATGTGCTGGGGAGTCCACCTCTTGCCTAGGTTAGGGCCAAGTCATGGTTACCCACCACAGGGGATTGCCTCGAGGGCTGGTCATGGTCAATCATTGTCACTCCCCTCTTGCTGTAGCTGGGAAAGGCAAGCTGGAGTGGGAACCAGTCTGAGGGAAACTCCATGGGTTGCTGGGTTGGCCTTTGGATGGACAACATCCCCATGTTGACCCCATTGGCACCTGCACAAGCAAAAGGGCAGGGACAAGCTGGGGAAGGGGCAATAGAGATGGTTTATGGTAAACAAAGGTGACCATGGAGCTGTGGCCTTAGGGAGATGACAGTTATCCTTTCTGAGGAGGAGGGTGTTCTGGCCACATGCTCTCCTCCCGAGCACTGTCAGCTGACATAAAAGTCCATCCTGTGAGCAGACCCTGGGCCCTGTGCTTGCTCAGCCTTCCCTGAAAAAAAAAAAAAAACAACAGGGAAAATCAGCTCAGATGTTAAGAAACAATTTCTCAGCATTGGGATGAGTGGAAGGGTTGCCAACTCCTGGCTCTAAGAGCAGGTTAGACAGATACTCATCAGGGCGGGTTGATCCCGGCGAGGAAACGGCGCAGATGATGCCTTTTGGTCCCTTTCCTGCACCAGTGACTGATTTGCTGGAGTTCGTTAACTGTGGTGACAGTCACTACAGACTTTGATTTGCTGCTGAGCTTAGCTTTAATCAATCAGTCTTTGCCGAAAGCGTCTAATGCCGTCGTAGAATTTCATAACTTCTCCACGGCAGGCGTCCAGCGGTGAAGGACCTGTTCTTGGCAGCGCGTCAGCTCTTGATGCGCAGTGGGAGCACCAGATGCTGGAGAAGGTGAGGTGGCTGGTCTGGAGAGCAGCACGGGTAGAGGTCTTCTCTCAGAGCCGGGCACAGCTCAGCCCATGACATCATTACTATATATGCGTGTGTATAGCTAAAGAGGCTCAAATTGCCTCGTCAGGCTTGTTTTTATGGGTTAAATACATGGATACCATGGAGCGTTGTCCAGGAAGGACCAACTCCCTCTGCTCTTCCCTTCTCCTGGAAGGCCGACCACCCCTGGGGAGGAGCTGGGAAGTTTTCCCCGTGCATCCCTGGAGGAGCAGTGGTTTCCTACAGCCTTTCATCCAGTCTTCCCGCTCCGGAGGGAGAGGCATGGGGATGCTGGGATGCCCTCTCGCCTCCTGCCACCACCTCTGCCCTCTGCTGTGGCGCTGGGGTGGCTCTGGTCACCCCTTTCCTGGTGTCCCACCCCCGGGTGCGCAGCCACAGTGGGCTCCCAGCTCTCCCCCCCTTCCCCTTCCAGGCTTGGAGCTCCCAGCCTGGTCTGAAACACCACTCAGCTTTCATAATCAAATAATCCCCGTGTTTATGCCTCGCTGACTGACAGCGCTGCCCCGGACATATCATTATCAGGAATTTACATTCCTGCAGGAACTGCGAAATCCCCTCGCCCCGAATCCAGAGCTTTCCTGTGGCACCAGAGGGAGAGGAAATAATCTGTGATCTTGAGACTTTCAGACCACTGAAGTAAAAACCTCTTCCCCTCCCTTTGTTTGATTTAGCACTTCACAGACTCCCACGAGGGGATTCTTGGTTTCTTACGGGTTTATTTTGTTTTGTCTTAATGTGTTGTGCTTTTATTCCTCGCTCTTCTGAGTGTCAGTCCTTTTGGGCCATTTGCCTCCTGGAGACTTGGGAAAACAGGAAAGGGAGAGCTGGGCTCAGCAGTTGGGACCTGTAGGGTGCTGGGGGGCTCACCAGGGTGCATGGTGGGGGGCAGCACATGCGCTGGAACCTGCCAGGAACACGTGGTGGTGACCATCTAGCCAGGGGACAGGCAGTGTCCTCAGGGCACCCGAGCTGCTCAAATGGGTCAGACCTGAGATCACAGAATGATAGGGGTTGGAAGGGACCTCTGGAGATCATGAAGTCCAACAGCCCCTGCCAGAGCAGGTCCACCTGGAGCAGGTTGCACAGTGGCATCCAGGTGGGTTTTGGGTCCCCCCAGGCCCATTGACCTATTGCTGCAAAATAGTGGATATACCCAGAACTTTTGGGCAAAACAGAGCTTCTCTCCACCAGAAACAGGAAGGACATCATCTTAGGCAACAGGTCTTGTCCATTCTTGTCACAAGACGGAGCTGGTGGTAGAACACCGGACTCCTGGCTCCTGGTCTCCTCTTTGCATTGCCCACCCTGCTCTGTCTCCATCTCTGTCTGTCCCCTCCAGGAAGGCACACCTGATCCTGCGGAGGCTGGAGAAGGTCAGCAGTCACTGCTCCACCCTGCTACGCAGTGCCTACATCCAGAGCCGCACCGAGACCATGCCCTACTTGTTCTGCCGCAGCGAAGAAGTCCGGCCGCCCGGCATGGTCTGGTACAGCATCCTAAAGGACACCAAAGTAACGTGTGAGGAGAAGATGGTCTCCATGCTGCGCAACACCTACGGGGAGTCCAAGGGGCGGTGAGGGAAGGTGCAGGCCTGGAGCTGTGGGAGGCCAAGGGACTCCGAGGAGTCGAGAACTCATGATGTGCTGAGTGGCTGGTGGGGTTCGGGGTCGGGTGGTGTTCGGAGGGGGTGGAAGGGGACAGCGAGGCCAAACAGGACTTTCTCACGCAGATGGCAGAGAAACGAGAAATGAGCAAGTTGGACTTTTAATTTCTTTTCCTTTTTTTTTTTTTTTTTTTTTAATTTTTCAAGAGGAGGAGAAAAAAAAAACAAAAAAGAAGAAATTACCTAATTTGACTCAGCATAAAAGCCTTCTCCTTTTTAATCTTTTCTTACTGAATTTCCTGGACTACACGCTCCACAACCCTGGGAGGAAGGAGATACCCGCTGGAGGCCAGGCGGAGGGGAGCTGCTGGGCGCAGGGTGGCCCCCTCCCTGCCTGCCCTGCCTGCCCTGCCGCCGGGCAGGAGCCGTGGGGCAAGGGGCCCCGGTGCCGTGGTGGCCAAGGACGACAAGAGGAGGTGGCACGGGTGGACGGTGACACCGTGCTGCCAGCGAAGGTCCCGGAGGGGGATGCCGGGCAGGTACGAGGACGCTGCAGGCAAGGTGGGCTTTTGTACCACTCCGAGTTGACGGAGCAGCTCCGGGCACAGCCTTGGTTGGCAAGGCTCCCGGCAGCTTGTTCTGTGCATTAAAGAGTCATATCAAGTCCATCTTCGCTGCCTCCTTGGTGTTTCTTCCTCCATCTCAGCACCACTTGGGTGTTCCTAGGGTTTAACGCCCACCACGGATGGCTGTCCCCATGCTGGGACGGGGTTGAGATGAGGAGGCCGTGTCCAGAAACCGGTGTTGACCCCAAGAGCTGGACATGAGGAGAGGAGGGGAAAGTGCAGCCTCTTTGTGTAGGGTCCTCTCCCTCCCCAACACCCAGCCCGGCCACCGGCCCCGGTGGGAGCCGGAGACGTGTGGGAAAGCCCAAGAAGGAAGCCAGGGGCTAAAAAAGACATGGAGAATCTGGTTTCTTTTACTGTCAGATGTGGGTTAGGCTGGCCCGGGATCCCTGTGGGTAATGGATTTCTCAGCCTGGTCGCCAAACCAAGGAGTGCGGGAGGGTGAGAGGGGAAATAAAAAAAAAAAAAACGAAAAAACAAAAAAACACACCACCAACAAAAATCAGATCAGCTCAAAGCTATTGCTTTTTCTTTTTTTAAAGCAAAACAATGAACCTGGAGGGGGGAAAGGGAACAGTGTGGGTTGAATGAATCGGTTTAGTCAGCCCAAAGCAAATAGTTTTGTTTAGTTTTTTCAGGTTATTTAACCCTTTAATGTAAAAGCAAACAAGCAGGAGGTGAATTTCAAAATGAAAATGTTTTGAAACCAAACAAAGGCGCAGGATTTCATGTGGAGGAAGTTCAGCCAGAGACTGTTTTTCTTCTTGAGCTAAACCTATTTGCCTGATTTGCACCCACTGAAATAATTATGATTGTTTCACCCAAACTGCTCTTTCCATTCCCCCCCCCCGTCCCTTGGCTATGTCTCTTCATTTGTCATGAACCACGATGCTCTTGTACATTCAGAAGAACCTCCAGTACCTGCTCAAAGTCCTGCTGGAGCTCACAGAAAACTTTGCCTTGATGTAATAGCCTGTGGCGCAATCGCCAAAGCGTTGAAGGTTGCCTGAGGTCTTCATTTTTAAGCTAAATCCCTTTTTCTGATGGGGAGGATGGTGGCACTGAGGGATCTGGGCTATGGCCACTGTGTCACGAGAGCCATGGAGCTACCACGATGCCATGTGTGTTAAATGCCCATTAGCCATCCTGTTGCCCATCAGAGGTGGCTGGTGGCCATGGGGTTTGGTTGTGGGCATGAAGGAGGTGACTGTGACTTGCAGAAGAAGGTAGACTTTGCATGAACTTGGCTGGAGGTGCCAAGCCCTGTCTTGGCTCTGAGCGCCCATCCAGCACCCGGGCACCAGCCAGGATGGGAGCTCATGGGTCTCCCACCTCACGAAACGGGAGATGCCGGTGCGGAAGGAGGTGAGGTGATATTTGTTCAGCTCTGCTGTTGTGTAAAACAAAACACAACACAACCCTTGATGTGCAGTGCCCAGACTGGTGCTTCTTGGCACCACAGTTTTACACGGAGCCCCTCGTTTCGTGTCCCACCACAACACATACTGCTGGGATATGTCTGTGTTGTGTACCTGCACTGCTTGGGGGGGGGTGGGGGTGTGGAAAACCCCCCAAAACTCTCTCTGCAGCCACAGATGGAGATTGATGGGGACTGATCCTTCCTTCCTGGCAGCTGCAGAGAGGACAGATCCCCCCGGTCACACGCCAGGGCCACCAGCAACCACACGGAGCCCAGCTGGTCCCAGGCTGCTGGAGGCACCTCCGGGGGCTTTGAAGCCACCTTGTTTTCTCCAGGCTCTGGCCGTGCCTTTCCCTGTGTTTTACAAACAGGGCGGTTTGTTTTGTTTTTTTTTTGTTTGTTTTTGCTCCCGAGATGATTCATTTCTCTTGAAAGCCCCGTGCTGCCATGGGGAGCTGCTCTGCGGTTGCGCTGCGGGCCAGGGCCGGTGTTGACCCAACCTGAGGGACAAATCCCTTGTGTTCTCTGTAACGTGGCGGAGGGAGCGGAGGCGGTGTGAGGTGTGACGGGGCTAACGCTGCTCCCGGGATTCCTGCCCTCCGCGGGTGTGCTGCTGGGCATGAGGAACAGGAGATGCCAGCCAAAACACCGGGCAGCTGGCTGGTTGCCCTTCAGCATGTTTTTCTCCACTCTGATATTCTGGGGTGTCCCCCCACCACCACCCAGTGGCATTTTGTGCCCCTGGGACACCCATCCCAGCTGCCTCCCCTGACAGAGCTCAGGGGGAAGGGGCAAACCCCACAGTGTGGGGCTGTTTGGCTGCAGGTGGGGATGGAAAGGAGACCTTCAGCTCCTGCAGCCCTCGTTGCTGCAGGGACCAGGGGCTTCATCCTCACTGCTTACCTTGGAAAGCTGCTGGAGAGCCTCACGTCGCATCCTTGGTGGGGCGGGCTGGTGCGTACGGGTAGGTGTACAGAGCGAGCTGTGTGTCAGGCTGTGTTAATATGTACACAGCAGGTGGAAGAGTCTAGACTCCCGGGGTTTGACGGCTGTTAACCCCTCGAGAAGCTCACCTAGCTCCCAGATCAAAGCCAGAAGAGCCTCTGGCCGGGGATGCTACCCCGGCACAGCCGTACCCAAGCCAAACAAAACCAAGGAATTTGTCGAGGTTACACATCCTTCGGCGCACAGCTGAAAGGAAGGGTCTGTATTTTCTCCCTGGAAACTTTGGAGGCTGTAACCCTCCGGCTTTCAAGATAAACAGTTGTAGTCACAGCCTTGCAATGCTGGCAGAGGGACCCGTGCCCTGTAGTGTGTGCACGCACACACACACACACATCCCCCTGCTTTTCCTCTGGCTCCCGCAGGGAAAAGGCATCCTTGCTCCAAAGCAAGTCCCTGCTGGCCCAGGAGCTGGTTCCTCTTGCCAACCCCTGACTTTACTGTGCCACTGGCCGGGCTTTGGCAGACCAGGGGCCAACGCTGTCCTGGGAAAAGCACCAAGGGGTGGATGAAATAGGAAAAGGGAGAGGAGGAAAAAAGATGCCATCATCCAGGTTTAATAGATAAACTACCCACATCCATTTGCCAAGGTGAAATGGTTTGCCTGATGGCATGAAGCAGGGAAAAGTGACGTGGCATCAGTGGCTGCTGGATGGTAGTTGGCAGCTTTGGGATGAGTTCAGGTCAAAAGGAGGAACCTTCTCCATGTCCCTCTGCAGGGAGTTCATGTGCAGGTGATGGCATCGATGGGGCAGTTATGGGTTCCTGCTGGGCATCTGCTGCTCCCTGTGCAGCCTGGCCCTGCTCCCACCATCCCTGTGCCCCCCAGCATCCCCCAAACTCCAGCTCGGCACTGGGAGGTGGGTCCTTGGTTTCACTTCTCCTTTCAACCAACACATTCACTGCCACTTTCAGCATCCCCTGAATACCCCAGCGGGCACACACCCTTCTTGAAGGTGTGTGGCACCCCAAATCTGCCATTGGCTTGGCAGCTGGGAGCTGGTGACAGCAGCAGGTCCCCTCCCAGGGCTGCGTGAGGCTGTCCCCTCCCGAGGAGCAGAGCTGCCCAGAACAATCCCTATTGTCCCCACGGCCATTGTTCCCCACCACCCTCCTCCCCGGCTGGCACGGGGCACAGAGGGGCTGATTGTTGGGGTTGCTGTGCTGCTGGGGACACACTGCTTTGGGACAGCTGCTTCCCACGGCAAAAGCCTCCGGAGTCAAGTGCTGTGTTTGCTCCCTTTTTTATTTGTGTGGTTTCTGCTTTTCCTCTATATTTTATTTTATTTTTTTAATGAATTTTTGCTTGGTTGGATGAGGCTGGGGAAGAAGCCAAGGGAGTGCCCAGCACAGGCAGCCCAGGTCCTCTCCATCACGGGGACAGGTGCCAGGGATGGACAAAGCCTGGCCGTGACAATGCCCTGTGGTGTGACAGACACCTGCCAGCTCACACCTTGTCTCGCTGGGAGGTTGGAAGCTGCACGTTGTACCTGCTGGGCCAGAGGCAGGATTAGCTCTCCCCAAGCTGAGCATCATCAATGGGGATTAATTTGGGCACTGCAAGATGCAAAGAAAAAAGGTTTCTGGTTGTTGTTTCTTGTTTTCTAAACACACATAGCCTGTTTTCCTCCCCTGGTGTTGGTGGCTGTGACATTAAGCCCCAGGAGGGACATGGTTATGAAGTGGGGGGACATGCCATTCCCAGTGCCGGGCTGGGACTGGGG
>NW_015090961.1:2962606-2974536 GCF_001431845.1 Calidris pugnax | reverse complement strand
CTTTTTTTTTTTTTTTTTTTAATTTTTCAAGAGGAGGAGAAAAAAAAAACAAAAAAGAAGAAATTACCTAATTTGACTCAGCATAAAAGCCTTCTCCTTTTTAATCTTTTCTTACTGAATTTCCTGGACTACACGCTCCACAACCCTGGGAGGAAGGAGATACCCGCTGGAGGCCAGGCGGAGGGGAGCTGCTGGGCGCAGGGTGGCCCCCTCCCTGCCTGCCCTGCCTGCCCTGCCGCCGGGCAGGAGCCGTGGGGCAAGGGGCCCCGGTGCCGTGGTGGCCAAGGACGACAAGAGGAGGTGGCACGGGTGGACGGTGACACCGTGCTGCCAGCGAAGGTCCCGGAGGGGGATGCCGGGCAGGTACGAGGACGCTGCAGGCAAGGTGGGCTTTTGTACCACTCCGAGTTGACGGAGCAGCTCCGGGCGCAGCCTTGGTTGGCAAGGCTCCCGGCAGCTTGTTCTGTGCATTAAAGAGTCATATCAAGTCCATCTTCGCTGCCTCCTTGGTGTTTCTTCCTCCATCTCAGCACCACTTGGGTGTTCCTAGGGTTTAACGCCCACCACGGATGGCTGTCCCCATGCTGGGACGGGGTTGAGATGAGGAGGCCGTGTCCAGAAACCGGTGTTGACCCCAAGAGCTGGACATGAGGAGAGGAGGGGAAAGTGCAGCCTCTTTGTGTAGGGTCCTCTCCCTCCCCAACACCCAGCCCGGCCACCGGCCCCGGTGGGAGCCGGAGACGTGTGGGAAAGCCCAAGAAGGAAGCCAGGGGCTAAAAAAGACATGGAGAATCTGGTTTCTTTTACTGTCAGATGTGGGTTAGGCTGGCCCGGGATCCCTGTGGGTAATGGATTTCTCAGCCTGGTCGCCAAACCAAGGAGTGCGGGAGGGTGAGAGGGGAAATAAAAAAAAAAAAAACGAAAAAACAAAAAAACACACCACCAACAAAAATCAGATCAGCTCAAAGCTATTGCTTTTTCTTTTTTTAAAGCAAAACAATGAACCTGGAGGGGGGAAAGGGAACAGTGTGGGTTGAATGAATCGGTTTAGTCAGCCCAAAGCAAATAGTTTTGTTTAGTTTTTTCAGGTTATTTAACCCTTTAATGTAAAAGCAAACAAGCAGGAGGTGAATTTCAAAATGAAAATGTTTTGAAACCAAACAAAGGCGCAGGATTTCATGTGGAGGAAGTTCAGCCAGAGACTGTTTTTCTTCTTGAGCTAAACCTATTTGCCTGATTTGCACCCACTGAAATAATTATGATTGTTTCACCCAAACTGCTCTTTCCATTCCCCCCCCCCCTCCCCTGGCTATGTCTCTTCATTTGTCATGAACCACGATGCTCTTGTACATTCAGAAGAACCTCCAGTACCTGCTCAAAGTCCTGCTGGAGCTCACAGAAAACTTTGCCTTGATGTAATAGCCTGTGGCGCAATCGCCAAAGCGTTGAAGGTTGCCTGAGGTCTTCATTTTTAAGCTAAATCCCTTTTTCTGATGGGGAGGACGGTGGCACTGAGGGATCTGGGCTATGGCCACTGTGTCACGAGAGCCATGGAGCTACCACGATGCCATGTGTGTTAAATGCCCATTAGCCATCCTGTTGCCCATCAGAGGTGGCTGGTGGCCATGGGGTTTGGTTGTGGGGATGAAGGAGGTGACTGTGACTTGCAGAGGAAGGTAGACTGCATGAACTTGGCCGGAGGTGCCAAGCCCTGTCTCAGCTCTGAGCACCCGTCCAGCGCCCGGGCACCTGCCAGGATGGGAGCTCATGGGTCTCCCACCTCACGAAACGGGAGATGCTGGTGCAGGAGGAGGTGAGGTGATATTTGTTCAGCTTTGCTGTTGTGTAAAACAAAACACAACACAACCCTTGAAGTGCAGTGCCCAGACTGGTGCTTCTTGGCACCACAGTTTTACACGGAGCCCCTCGTTTCGTGTCCCACCACAACACATACTGCTGTGATGTGTCTATGTTGTGTACCTGCACTACTGGGGGTGAGGGTGGAAAAACCCCCAAAACTCTCTTTGCAGCCACAGATGGAGATTGATGGGGACTGATCCTTCCTTCCTGGCAGCTGCAGAGAGGACAGATCCCCCCGGTCACACGCCAGGGCCACCAGCAACCACACGGAGCCCAGCTGGTCCCAGGCTGCTGGAGGCACCTCCGGGGGCTTTGAAGCCACCTTGTTTTCTCCAGGCTCTGGCCGTGCCTTTCCCTGTGTTTTACAAACAGGGCGGTTTGTTTTGTTTTTTTTTTGTTTGTTTTTGCTCCCGAGATGATTCATTTCTCTTGAAAGCCCCGTGCTGCCATGGGGAGCTGCTCTGCGGTTGCGCTGCGGGCCAGGGCCGGTGTTGACCCAACCTGAGGGACAAATCCCTTGTGTTCTCTGTAACGTGGCGGAGGGAGCGGAGGCGGTGTGAGGTGTGACGGGGCTAACGCTGCTCCCGGGATTCCTGCCCTCCGCGGGTGTGCTGCTGGGCATGAGGAACAGGAGATGCCAGCCAAAACACCGGGCAGCTGGCTGGTTGCCCTTCAGCATGTTTTTCTCCACTCTGATATTCTGGGGTGTCCCCCCACCACCACCCAGTGGCATTTTGTGCCCCTGGGACACCCATCCCAGCTGCCTCCCCTGACAGAGCTCAGGGGGAAGGGGCAAACCCCACAGTGTGGGGCTGTTTGGCTGCAGGTGGGGATGGAAAGGAGACCTTCAGCTCCTGCAGCCCTCGTTGCTGCAGGGACCAGGGGCTTCATCCTCACTGCTTACCTTGGAAAGCTGCTGGAGAGCCTCACGTCGCATCCTTGGTGGGGCGGGCTGGTGCGTACGGGTAGGTGTACAGAGCGAGCTGTGTGTCAGGCTGTGTTAATATGTACACAGCAGGTGGAAGAGTCTAGACTCCCGGGGTTTGACGGCTGTTAACCCCTCGAGAAGCTCACCTAGCTCCCAGATCAAAGCCAGAAGAGCCTCTGGCCGGGGATGCTACCCCGGCACGGCCGTACCCAAGCCAAACAAAACCAAGGAATTTGTCGAGGTTACACATCCTTCGGCGCACAGCTGAAAGGAAGGGTCTGTATTTTCTCCCTGGAAACTTTGGAGGCTGTAACCCTCCGGCTTTCAAGATAAACAGTTGTAGTCACAGCCTTGCAATGCTGGCAGAGGGACCCGTGCCCTGTAGTGTGCGCACGCACACACACACACACACACCCCTGCTTTTCCTCTGGCTCCCGCAGGGAAAAGGCATCCTTGCTCCAAAGCAAGTCCCTGCTGGCCCAGGAGCTGGTTCCTCTTGCCAACCCCTGACTTTACTGTGCCACTGGCCGGGCTTTGGCAGACCAGGGGCCAACGCTGTCCTGGGAAAAGCACCAAGGGGTGGATGAAATAGGAAAAGGGAGAGGAGGAAAAAAGATGCCATCATCCAGGTTTAATAGATAAACTACCCACATCCATTTGCCAAGGTGAAATGGTTTGCCTGATGGCATGAAGCAGGGAAAAGTGACGTGGCATCAGTGGCTGCTGGATGGTAGTTGGCAGCTTTGGGATGAGTTCAGGTCAAAAGGAGGAACCTTCTCCATGTCCCTCTGCAGGGAGTTCATGTGCAGGTGATGGCATCGATGGGGCAGTTATGGGTTCCTGCTGGGCATCTGCTGCTCCCTGTGCAGCCTGGCCCTGCTCCCACCATCCCTGTGCCCCCCAGCATCCCCCAAACTCCAGCTCGGCACTGGGAGGTGGGTCCTTGGTTTCACTTCTCCTTTCAACCAACACATTCACTGCCACTTTCAGCATCCCCTGAATACCCCAGCGGGCACACACCCTTCTTGAAGGTGTGTGGCACCCCAAATCTGCCATTGGCTTGGCAGCTGGGAGCTGGTGACAGCAGCAGGTCCCCTCCCAGGGCTGCGTGAGGCTGTCCCCTCCCGAGGAGCAGAGCTGCCCAGAACAATCCCCATTGTCCCCACGGCCATTGTTCCCCACTGCCCTCCTCCCCGGCTGGCACGGGGCACAGAGGGGCTGATTGTTGGGGTTGCTGTGCTGCTGGGGACACACTGCTTTGGGACAGCTGCTTCCCACGGCAAAAGCCTCCGGAGTCAAGTGCTGTGTTTGCTCCCTTTTTTATTTGTGTGGTTTCTGCTTTTCCTCTATATTTTATTTTATTTTTTTAATGAATTTTTGCTTGGTTGGATGAGGCTGGGGAAGAAGCCAAGGGAGTGCCCAGCACAGGCAGCCCAGGTCCTCTCCATCACGGGGACAGGTGCCAGGGATGGACAAAGCCTGGCCGTGACAATGCCCTGTGGTGTGACAGACACCTGCCAGCTCACACCTTGTCTCGCTGGGAGGTTGGAAGCTGCACGTTGTACCTGCTGGGCCAGAGGCAGGATTAGCTCTCCCCAAGCTGAGCATCATCGATGGGGATTAATTTGGGCACTGCAAGATGCAAAGAAAAAAGGTTTCTGGTTGTTGTTTCTTGTTTTCTAAACACACATAGCCTGTTTTCCTCCCCTGGTGTTGGTGGCTGTGACATTAAGCCCCAGGAGGGACATGGTTATGAAGTGGGGGGACATGCCATTCCCAGTGCCGGGCTGGGACTGGGGTGGGAGAGGCTGTTCCCAAAGGGATGGGCACTTCCCAGCCCCGGGAGCTGCAAAGGCTTCGAGGAATGGTTTGAGTTGGTGTGATCCATGCATTTCGCGTGGTGCTACGGACATCAGGAAGTTTTCAGTGCTTGGATGGAAAGTTTGAGCACTGCAATAAAAGGATTCCCTTTCCTTCCCCTGCTTCTGCCCATCCTCCCACCTCCCTGAGCCCTTCAGATGGAGCCTTCACGCCTTAGGGAAACAGCAGCCTCAGGGCTTGGGAAAGACCCTGTTATTAGGGTGACATTTTGAAAAGCACCTGCTTATTTTCAGCCTGTCTGTGCTCCAAGGTGAGTGCCCAAAAGACGGAGTTGGGCTTTGAAGTTCAGCCAGAACCATCCCCAGATTTCGACTCTTTCATCAAAAATGCCAAGGAACCTGAAGCGTAAGTCGGTTCATCCTGGTGGGCTGGACCATGATAAAGGGCAGCAGCCGCCAGCTCAGATACGGGGCTCTTGGGCTGCTTTAGAAAACTATGAGTGGGAGAGTGATTTATAAATGGATTAAATTGGCAGGTAATGTCTTAAGAGCAGGGCAGGGGGATGGCTAGACGTGACCGTGTTGCTGTTTGGACTGATTCTTCATTTGTCGTAACTAAAGCAATGAAGAAGTTGTGAATCACATTTTATCTATCTATCTGCAAAAAAGTATTAATTTTTGTGAAAGCTGTTTTTAACCACTAACAATCCTCCCCAGGCCCAAGAGGAGTCAGCCAAAAGATTCTCAAGACCTTTAAAACTATTTTGACACAGTATTGCCTCACTTGTACTTAAAAAAAAATTAAGATCCTGGCCTTTTGGCTGCATTTTATCAGAGAACTTAGGCCAGTTGTTGACTCGAATGATGCAGACAGCGGTTATTTCAATTCAGGGCAGAGGGAAAATCTAGGGCCATCGTAGTGTTATGGCAGTTAATGAGGAGCAAAAAAGAGAATTCTGGCTATGGAAGGTCTCACTTTTCTTCTACTCCCAGGTGTGCACCTTAGAAGCTGAGGAAGTGGGAGCAATAAGGCCAGGAAAAGGTAGTGCTGGACCACAATGCTCCTGCTTACATGGAAATACGGTTTCTTTTATAATTGTGAGTAGTTTCCTTTATGTTCTAGTTTTTATACAGAAGCTTGTTTTAGGCCTCTGCATCTTTTTAGGCCAAATTGTTCAAAGTTGCTAACAGCTTCATTTTCCCATTACCACAATTACCAATGCCATACTTGTTCGAGAAGCTGTGGCTTTCAGCTGGGAGAGGAGGCTTCGCCGTACGGATTCAGACCAATTTCCTCCACTTTCATATACAATTAATGCAGTCAGCTCCTTTTGATTCAATGCAGCCAACAGGAACCGCATCTGCTGTCCCAAGTGCCTGGCAGTCCCCCCAGCACGTGGGCCAGCCCGGGTGACTCTGAGTGAGTCCCAAGCCCCCCTGGGCTGGCCACCGCACGCAAGGGGACCGGTGTTACTGCCATGGGGCTACGACACCCACCTTCCTCCCTAGCTCTCAGCCAGATTTCACCTCAGCTGGTGGCCACGAGCCCCATTGCCATCTTGCAAGACAGCGGCTTCCGACTTTGCTCAATGCATCGATTGATATTTTTTCCCCCCTCTCTCTCCCTCTCTTCACCAATTGATTGGAGGGCAGACATAGAAAGTATTGTTTCTTTTATTTTTGTATTTCAATTGATCACGCTGGGGGGGATGTGTGTGTTGGGGGGGGGACAGAGCTGAACACAGCCCAACATGAGTGAGCAGCCACTGGTCCTGCTTCCCGGGGTGCTCCCACCTTAAAGTCCTTATTAATGCTTAATAGACTGTTCAACACACAGGCAATTGATTTGTATATTGCTATAGACACCATCCATTTAATACATTGCTTATGGGCCTTTTTATCTACAGTATGTTCTATTGATAGGGCTGTCTGTGACGCTCTGATTATCCTCTATTAATAATGCATTGACTGGAGACAAGGATGGTATGGAAAGCACGATGCACCCTCGCTTCTGCTATATCTGTCTTTCTCTCCCTGCTCAATATATTGCTGTGGATTTTGACAGTTAAAATGCAAAAAACCCACTTTTTTATTGACTCACTTTTGCCAGTGTAAAAAAAATAAATTAATTTATTCTCGCCCTTCAGTCCATTGCCTCCAAACAGCCCATGGATTGTCTGGCGTGGAATTAATTTACTGTTCAATCCACAGGCCATTTACACATGATAGTCTTACTGGCACATTTTTAAGGGGGGGCAAGGTGGTACCAGCCTGTACTGTAACCACGTCAGGACGGCAAATGGAGCTCTCTGGCTTTATAGCCCAACACTGACTACAGCAGATGCAGAGAGAAATGTGTAAGAGGGAAAGCAGAGCTGGTATTTAACACTCCTGCCCCCCCGGCACCTCCTCGTCCTCTCCCCACGCTCCCAGCATCCCTGTCTTATCAGGGTTTCCCTGGGCAGTTAAATCATTAATGAGTTTGGGAGTTAACTGGGTTAAAAATGACTGTCTTCAGGATCAGGGGTCAATAACTGTCAGGGCTAAATGGCACCTTTCCCCACGGCGTGTGCAGCCTCAACGGGTGGAGATGTCGATGCTGAATCAATTCACATTTGGAAGCTGAATCGATACAGATTTCTCTGTGCAACAGCACAAAGTCCCTTTCCTTCCCTGCTCGAGCAGCCTCCCAGTGGGGTCCTGCCCCACGGCTCCAGAGGGGGTCCCATGAAGCAGCAAGGGAAGGGGGGTAACACCAGTGATGGGGGGGCAGGACCAGCAACGGGGGGACCAAAGGGAGATAAAGCCTCAGAGGGAGGAAAATCAGCAAAGCTGGTGGGCCAGAACAGCTTCAAATGACGTTACTATTAATGATCATCAAGTTAATTGGCCAGGGAAGTTGCCCTTGGCTGGAGGCAGGAGGGGCTGTGTGGGACTGAGCCATTGGGCTACCACGGGCTTTGGTGGAGCTGCAGCTCCACCAGCCCCCCCTCCCCATCCACAAACAGGCAGCAAAAAGCCACATTTCTGGCAAGGAAGGACCAAAAGTTGCTGAATCCTTCAAGTTCTTTTGCTCCTTAGCAAGAACTGAGAGCCTTGGGGTTTGAATCCACCCCTTGCCTTTCGGACCCAAGACGTGTCCATCCCTGTGCTGACCAGAATGATGCTAAAAGGGTTGAAGAGCCTTATTCTGTGGGAGGAACCAGCTCTGAGCAGGGATCTGGACTGGGATGACACTGCATGGTGTCACGTATGTCTGTGTGTGAGTGTGCACCGGGCACGGGGCTTTATCACCACCAGACGTGCACCAGCTCACCGTGCACACCTCTGGCGTGGGGGGCTGCAGGCCCAGCTATCTCTCGATCACTGGAGACATCCTTATCTCTAACTGCATGTTTTCTTGTGTGTCCAAAGGCTTTGTCCAGCAGCACGTCCAGCTCCATGGCTGCATGGAGCTTTCAGCCTTCTTTCCCACTTAGGTAATACCCCTGAGACAAGGCAAATCCCCCCTGGGATTCATTTTCTGGATGGCCGTGTTCTGATGGAGAGGGTGAGCAGAAACCATGGACAACTTAAAAAAAAAATAAGATTCTTTTTAAAATTAGAAGCATCCAACCTTAAAATTTTCAAGCATATCTCACACCCAAACATACCCTGGGGACCTGTATGCCCCGAGTGAAGCAGGACACCAACACCCTCGAACCAAACCTGCCAGAGGTGAAACGGGCTCTTGGGCTGACACATGGCTTTGGCCGGTGCTGCCCCCCTCCACCCCCCACAACCCTCTCACAGAATCACAGAACGATATGGGGTTGGAAGGGACCTCTGGAGATCATCCAGTCCACCCCCCCCCAAAGCAGGTCCACCCAGAGCAGGTTGCACAGGAACGTGTCCAGGTGGGTTTGAATGTCTCCAGAGAAGGAGACTCCACCACCTCCCTGGGCAGCCTCTTCCAGGGCTCTGCCACCCTCAAAGTGAAGAAGTTCCTCCTCATGGTTAGATGGAACTTCCTATGTTCCAGTTTGTGCCCGTTCCCTCTTGTCCTGTCCCTGGGCACCACTGAGAAAAGACTGGTCCCATCCTCCTGACACCCACCTTTTAAGTATTTATAGGCATTGATCAGATCCCCCCTCAGCCTTCTCTTCTCCAGACTGAAAAGCCCCAAGTTCTTCAGCCTTTCCTCGTAAGAGGGATGTTCTAGTCCCCTCATCATCTTTGTAGCCCTCTGCTGTCCCCTCTCCCCCAGTTCCCTGTCCTTCTGGAACTGGGGAGCCCAGAACTGGACACAGTAACACTCTCCTACCAGTGCTCTGCCAAAACACCACCATTTCCAAAAGCCCAGCCCAAACCCAACGCGCCGGAACTCATCAGGAGCACCTGGATGGGGTGGCCCTTCCAGATGTGCAGCAGCCAGATGTGGAACCCCACAGCCACATTCCCCCCACCAGGTACCTGACCGAAAGCAAAGGAGACGTGGCAAGAGGAAGTCGTCCAGTTCAGAACTCTTTAATACAAGCTTATATTGTTTGTGTTTCTGATTCTCTGTTCTCCCAACATCTGGGGACATTAACCCTCATATGTGTGTGAGCATGTGTATGAAGATATATACAAAATCACACAGTTAAATATTTAAGCATACAAGGTATTATATATTTATATAATATAGAACTTTAGGGTATAGGAATCAACAATGGCAAAATATTTCTGATGAATCTGACATAACTTTTTTTTTTTTGGAGTGAAACATGACCTGTTTTTGAAAGACCAGAGGAAGTTGTTGTTTATTAAAAGAAAGAGGAAAACCTGTATAAAGAAATTCTGTGAAAATGATTTTAAAAAACCTCATGAACCAAAAAAAGGACAACTGTTAAAAACTGTATTGAAAAACAAAAATAAATTAGATGAACAATTGTGTAAATATAAATTAAAAAAGATGACAATCTTAATAAATAAGCTTTACTATTTACATCTTTATATATTGCTTGGAGACTTAAATTAGATCCGTTAAAAACAAACGAACGCAAAATAAAACCCAAAATCGGAGCAGCAAACGTACAGGCGTGAGGTACAGAATTAAGGGTTGAACTGTATTTTGCTTGTTTCTTTTTTTTTTTTTTTCTTTTCTCTTTTATACAGTAGACCAGTAGAATTCTTGTGAAAATAGATCCTCAGCACTTCATTGGAGTATTGGTTGACGTGGCTTCCAAAAGGTGCCAAGAAAGATTCCATAATAATAATAATAATAACCATAATAATCATAATAATTATAACAATAATAAAAAGATACAATATGATACATAAATATGGAAGAGCAGTTGGTAATATGAATACATTTTTTCTCTAGACGAGATCACAGTTTTATTTGTAAATATTACACTGATATATATATATAATATTACACATATAATATTATATATATATCATATATATATATTTATATATATATTTATATATATAGTACGGCTCAATGCTGCTCCCAGTGAAGTCAACAACAACAACAAAAAGCCTCGTTGACTTGATGGGAGCAAAATTCAGCCTTTCATCTGCAGACAGGTAAGTAATTACAGAGGCCGTACAATGCAAACTCCGCAATGGTTCCAATTCCCTCTTTAATTGCTGGTGAAATGTTTCGTTAAAGCCCTGGTTCTTTGCACTCAGAAGATGGAAAAAAAACCAAAAAACAACTGGTGGCTGAATTGTGGCCTCACCAAACGAATGAAAAACCAAAAGGCCAAACCAGAATGGGAACCAAAGACAACTTGGACTCATCAGCTCCTCGCCTCGACCGGACAGGACTAACACCACCACCACCAAGTAGCACCAAGACTCCTCACCTGACACCTGAAGCCACCCCAAGCTCTTGTTTCTGGCCTCAGAGGAAGCGATTATTACTCTTACTGAATCTTGGATGTGTAGATCAGGCGAAAAGGGGACAATTCGGTTTGCCAAACTAAGACAGAAACAAAACGTTAAGCCCCACTTTGCTCCTGCTAAAACCACGGGGGGTTTTGGACACTGGTTCCCCAAGTGACAGGAACCCCCCAACACCAACTCCCTGTTGCCTGAATTGACCATAGCTCCGAGGAAATACACCTTGGGCCACCTGGACCTGCTCCTGCTGATGTCTTGGTCATGCTCCCACTGAACTCAGTGCTCAAGGTCCTCCAGTGGAAAGGAGACTGTCCCAGGAGCTCCACTGGACGCTTGGGCGCTTCCACAGGGAGCAGGGAGATGGCTTTGCCCAGGGGATGGATGACGTGGAAGAAACACAAAGCAACTCAGCCTGGTTGCACCACTGAGACCCAAATGGGGCCCACAACCACGAAAAATTGAAGATCGTATCTAAGCCAGGCATAGGGTCCTCTCCCAGTGACACGAACATGCCCATTAACTCGCACTGGGGCATCCAGGGAGGGCAAGGCGCTGCCAAAAGGCTGGGAATTCCCATGGCATCCCAAAAATTCCAAAGGGCAAATCACCAGCTCTGAAACCCCTTTGAGCATCCCAGCCCCGGCTGATCCCGTCCCCTCCTGTCTTCTAGCTTGGCCTGGAATGGAAATGCCGGGCTGGAGAGCGGGAAGGGGCTGGTGGGCTCGCTCCCTGCTTCCCACAATTCCCAGGAATCCCCCCATCTGCTCACGTAGCAGCTTTCTCCTTCCCCCCCCTCCCCTCCCCAAATCCCAGCCTCTGGCAGCTCTTGGGGATTCCGACTGTGCAGTGCTTCCGAGTGCAGTAATTCGAGCACAGTGAAATACTGGTTAAATGCCTTATGTACAGTTGGATAATGTAAAAATAAGCACAAATACACACTTAAAAAAATAATCTGGAAAAAAAAAAAAAATTAAGAATAACCTCCGCCCCCCTCCCCCCCTCCCATCCCAAACGACAATATATCAGGGGAAAAAATACCTTAGCCTTAGTTCCTGGACTTATCACAAAGCACAAGGAAAACAAAACCGGACAATGTTATAAAACCTCACGGTACTTCTAGGGAAATCTACACTTAAGTATCTAGCGCTCTACTCAGCTGGCAGAATCAGTGTTTTCCTTTCAAACACACAAAAATAGGCTTCGCTCTTCTTGGATTTGGATTATGCGGGTTTTCTTTTCTGCTTTTTTTTTTTTTTTTGTGGTTTTATTTTTCTTTTCTTCCTCTCTGTAAAGCCTCACTTGCTGTTATTTTTTTTTTCCCCCAGTTGAATCAGTTGCAGCAAGAAACTTTTGTTGGCTATTGGGTTTTCCTTTTTTTCTCTCTCTCTCTTTTTTTTTTTTTTTTCTTTTTTTTTTTTTCTTTTTTTCTTAAAAAACGGTAAAACCTAGAA
>NW_015090961.1:2930355-2961118 GCF_001431845.1 Calidris pugnax | reverse complement strand
CACTCTGTGGCAGGAAAAATACTGGGAAGGTCTATGTTTCTCCTAATTCTTTTCCTTTTGTTTGTTGTTTTCCTTTTTTTTTTTTTCTTTTTTTCTTAAACACAGGTAAAACCTAGAACAAACCGACAGTTACAACCAAGTGAAACCGAAACCGGAGGGGAGGTAGCTGGAACCCGACTCCAAGAGTCCTCTGGTGCCATCCTCCTTTCTCAGCCTGGGGGGGACGGGGGACACAGCGGAAGATGCAAGAAAAGCAGGAGGACACCAGCTCAGCCCATCTGCCAGAGGGTGGGGAGGGAGAGGGGTAGCAGCTGATAGGAGTTTCCCACCCCACCATGCACCATTGACTGCTTTCTGCTCCAGCTTTCCCTCCCGCTGGCCTTGGACATCCCTCCCCCATAGCCAGGGGGCTGGCTGGTGGCCCCAGGTAGGGTGCAGCCTTGGCTCACTATCTGTGACGGAGAAGATCTTGGCACTAGTGTGACCTGGACTTTATGAGCAGCTATATTTCATCCATATGGTCCCCTCGCCTGTTCTCTCTTCTTGTTGGATGTTGTCCTACACCACTGGCTCGGTGGGTGGAGGTGGTGGGTCATGTCCCTCTTATGTCCCAACCAATGGCCATCACAGTCATGAAGGGTCTTTCCTAGGGACTCCACCGGGCATTTAAGGTCCTTACAGTGGTAGATGCTGCAAGGCCACCCAGCTGGCCTTGCCCCAGGGTGGGGGAAGAGGGGACAGGAGCTGGGCAGCTGTCCATGACCCACAGCTCCCCTCTGCACCCCCTGGGAGCAGCACCTGAAAGGCAGAGGGCAAAGCTTTGCCCCAGTGCAATCTTTTCTCAATGGATAAAAAAAAATAAATGTTGGATTTAACACGACTCCGAGCAGCACTTCTGCTCCTGGTTCCGTCAGCCCCGTTGGAGAAGATGGACAGTGCCAACATGGCAGCTGGAAAAAAAAAACATCAAATAGCAGCATGGAAAAGGGAGTTGGGTCTCCCACAGACTGCAGGAGCCAAGCTGAGGTGTGAGGCTGTGCTGGCAAGAGGCCACCATCTCCCTTGAGCTGAGAAAGACTCCAACTCAGTGAGCAGAGGAGCTCAGTGGGCCCTGAGCTCTTAGGAGCACAGAGAACCAAGTGGCAATAATGCTTTTATAGACCTGTCTCTGTCCTAGGTGGGAAAAGCAGGTAGAAGATCTCCCCCGTGCTGAGCTGCATGACCCAGAAGGGGATTTTGCAAACTGAGCTGCCACCAGAATGCATGCAGGACCCAAACTGGGGCTCCCTGCTGGGGCCAGGTTGGGTGGATGGGGGAGATCCTATCAAGATGCCCTGTGCACCGAGGACATGATGTGTTGGCAGCCTGAAAGGCTTTTGAGGTTGTGAGCTCTTCTGATGGGCTGGATGGCACATGAACAAACTGCCAACACAAAAGGGCGGGATAAAGGGACCTGAAGGAAGCAACCTTTTCATAATTATTTACTTCCATTGTTAATTAGGTGGCAAGGGGCAAAAGTAGAAGTTTTGCCCGGGCCCAGGGTCTCTACACTGGAGGACGTTCAATCTAACTGCACAGAAGGAGCCCTGATCCCACTGCACCTCCCTTTCCTGTATCCCCCCACATGGTGGGGGCAGAGCCAGCCCCCGTGGCCAGGCCCTCTCCAAAATAACAAGGAGCTTCAAAACAGCAAGCTCCTCACCTTCTTATGACAATCACCTCGCCAGGCCTCTAAATTTTAGTTCTTGAGATTCATCTATGGTTTATTCCAACAGAAAAACCACCCCAACGGTGGGTGACAAGAGCCTGGCTCCTTGCACCCACAACTCTGCCAGTTTTCCATTTGTAGTTCTCTTACCCATTTTTACATCCATCTCCATGACACACACCCCCTTACCCTTCAGCCTTGCTCCAGTGCCTAAATGTTCAATCAAGGAACAGGGAAAAAAATCTTTCCAACCTGTCTCTATCCAATAGATTGTACAAGTCAGGAGAGTCCCAAGGAACAGACTTAACACTTGGAAGGACACTCTTTTGGATGTTCTTCCCAGCAGGAGCCTGAAGCAGCAGGAGACAAGCCCAAGCCACACTGGGATTTACCTGGGATGGGTTGTAGCAGCAGCACTGGATGCACTGGGCACCTCAGTGACTCAACGGGATGAAATGAGTCCCCAGGGGTCTGGCACCACACGTGTTCCCCCCTGGACTGAAAGAGGAGGATGGAGCTACACAACAGGGAAGTATGAGGTCTGCTGCAGCTAATGCCCTTCCTTCTGGACGATTACAAGCAGCTAAGCTCCTGGTCTATCAAAGGTGTCCAACCCACTGGCCTGGCAGCTTAATACTGACAAATATGGCCAAAATTCTAATACTGTCTCCCATGGTCCTTTCCCCATAGCACGTGCCTCCTCCTCCTCTTCCCTTCTCCTGAGAAAACAGGAGCATGAAGCGGTTGTCAGATATATACCACCCCACGAGGGGGGTGGAGGAGGCCTAGAGAACCACTCGGCTGGGTGGAGACCAGAAAGCAGACCCCTTTGGCTGGCTGGTGTCCTGTTTTCTTGCCCCAATGCTGAGGAAGAGACCAGAGGGTTTGAAAGGCAGGTTTGTAGGTAAGCTTTAAGGCAGACTATTTGGTTGCATGGGGTTGTTTTTCACCCTGTCCTGACACAGTAAAGAAACAAGTTGTACGGGACATAGCAGCAGGAGTAGCAGCAGCAGATATGCTCAAATGACAAGTGCGGGGACGAGTTACCCTCTCTGCTCCTCAGAAGCAATCACCCACCTTCCTCAAAGCCAGTCCTTAGACTCCCCATTCCCTGATTCCACCATAGGACCACCTGCCCACCTCCACACATCAGCGTCCCGGCAGCCTTGCAGCTTTCAGGCAGGCTACAAAGGGGGCTTTTTGTTGGCTTTTTGAGGGCAGGGGGAGAAGGAGGAGCCGTACAGAAAGGCCACTGCAGTCTGCTGAGCTCCCTGGCTGGAAGTAGAATTCCTGGGAGGAGCAGATGCATCCCACGTCTCGAGCTGGCTGGGCGTCTGGCAAGTCACTTGCCAAGAGGCACAGCCCTGTGGAGATCCCACCCCGACCTCAGTGCCCCGAGCATGCGATACCTTGGCATTCAGCATCAGAAAAGGCTCGGCTTGGAGTCCTCCAAGAGCACAGCCTTTTCCACGAACGGTCTGAGTTGTGAGTGCTGGAGAGGGGAAAGTGTTTTTGCGTTGATCATAATCTCTCACTCATTCTCTCTTTCTCTACTTATTTCTATAAATATGTGTACATAAATAGCTTGTTTCTCGCCTTGAATCTAGATATGAACTGTTCAAATTAGGTGGGCATAACATGCTGTTTTGATACATGAAAGTCTTCTCGACTTGACTCTTGGTTGTTTGTTTCTTGTCATCACTATTTAAGATATAGTTAATACATAAACCCCTACTTTGAGTTCTCCTTGGACAAAAATTAAAGGCAGACTGGTTGAATTCTAAGGGTCCCTGGTGCAGAAATGCCATCCAGTTGAGCAGCTAAATGTTAAAAACGATACCAAAAGGGATGTGGTGTCTCTCCTAGCCTGCCTTGAGCAATGTGGTCCTCCATTCCACGTCGCTTGGCGTTACCCAAGACTGAAGCCACGGAGGTCTTTCTGATTGTGCTCTTGGGCGTTGGGGTCCCGGCAAGCACACTCTCCTTGTAGGTCACAGGACATAGGGAAGGGAGTAACCTGGAGGAGGAAACCAGAGACACAAAGACATGAAGGAGGGAACACACCTACAGCACCCTGGAGAACAAACAAGAGCTCTGGATTGGTTCAGAGATCAGCTGCAGTCTTCAGCTGTCTTATTATTCTGCTGAGATTTATTTTAGTGCTGAGCTGATGGTGCACTGAGACCTGTCCATAAGGAAGGCTGGGAAAAATGCAAAGAAGAACCTGTTCAACTCACGCAGTTACTGGTCAGCAGATACTCAACAGTTCACACCAAGCACATGAACATAGCTGGTTGGGGAGACATGCACTTCCCAGGCAGCTCTGGGGCTTTTTGGGGTACTTACCACAATGCTTGGACCACATTACACTGCCAACCTCTTCTGAAGAGCTACCCTTACCCCAAAAGGCTCTAAACACTAAATGACAGCAAAGTTACAAACCCCTCATCTCACGTGACCAACTCAAATGCTCACCAAACATGATGGTCGAGCAGGTCCAAGCTCCAGCCTCCCTGTAGCACTCCTACCCACCTCCAGCTTGGGGGTTTTGGTGAACCCTACTCCTGGGCCATAGTCTCTCCTCTGTGGGGTATCATTCTGCAGCAAGGCCCTGTGGCTTGGGTGCTTCTGCCGTGCCCAAGTCCATTTGTGAGCTTAATTAGGAACGTTCTGGGTTTCAGTTCCTTGGGGCAGGAACTGAGGCAAACACCACCTAGCAGATCAGTGAAGCTGAAACCCAGCAGAGAGACTTCTCTAAATACCTGTTGTGTTTAAGGTCAAGAGATGCAGCTAACGGGCACTGAGGAACAGCAAAGGAATGCAAGTAAGAGCCTGCTACGTGCAGGATCTGTCATCTGTCCATGATCTCTCTGGAGAAGCGTGGGAAGGAGCAGAAACAATAGCCTGCAGTGCCTGGCTAGCGGAAGTTGATTTTGGCCGATTGCATCATGGTATTTACATAAAGAGAAAGGGGGGTGGTGGTGGAACAGTGTCTTGCTTGCCCTGAAGTGAATTCCCAAGAATTTCTCCCATCTGCACAGGCTGAGCAAATGACCTCATTCCCCTCCTTTCCACTCCTTCCAAGACGGTGCCACAACCTGTTCCAGCGTTCCCGGCGAGGGCTGCACGCGCGCGCTCCGTCTGCTTCCCTTGGCTTTGCTGCCACATGTTTGCTCTCTCTTTCATAAACACTTTTCTCCAGGCTACGAAGCCTGGGTCTGCCTGTTCCCCATGTATCATCACCGGCACATCTAGGAATGCGGACCCAGCGCCGTGCGTGAACACAGAGCTGTCATTTCCACCTAGAACTTCCACACGTGTCCTCGCATGTCCATCCCTAGCATGCCTTTCTCCTGACGCACGCAAGAATGGGATGGAGGGGTGCGGATCTTGATTTCACAACTGGAGAGCCTTAGGCAGGGACATGCTGACAGAGACATTAAATAGCCAACGCTCAACACCAAATCAGGGTTTAGAGAGAGCCCCCTCCCCTTGCGTTTGACTTCATTCCCAGAAGACCTGACCCTCCAGGTAGAACAGGGTGTTGACTCTTCATCAAGCCATGGCCTTGGTGACTTACAAACTAAATAACCACCCAGTGAATAATCTGAATCTACAATTGTGCAAATGTGGAGGTTGCAAAGACGAGATAGTCTAAAAAGCTAAAAGCAAATAAATTCAAAGAATTGGAAACTAAATAAGTTTATGAACTGCCGAAAACAATAGGAGCTTAAGGGTCACTCGATCCAACAGAAGCCAGCCAGAGCAGGACTGTCTCATATCACAGTGTTATGAATATTCTTAGATAGGAAAACAGAGACGTCTGCAAACAATGGGGTTTGGGGAGGAGGCTGAGGAGGGATTGTTTAATGACTGCATTGAAAAACTGGGAAGAATAAAAAAGAAAACACACATGACAAAAAATATTTGACTTTTCTTGTTCAATGTAGAAGGAAACGTTTTGATTTAGATTGTCTGCTGCAGTTCAGGTTTGACATTTCCCTCCAAGATATACAAACAAAAAAGACTATTTCAGAGCAAAAGTTACGTCTTGAAATAAAAACTTATTTCACTTACAAAATGCTCAAACCAAACTTTTAAATATGTCTGGAGTGTTCCCCTATTTTTATTTTTTATCCTGAATCATTCAGTTCAATCTGGATTTGGCAATGATTTTGACTTTAAAAATCCTCCCTGTCGTACAATGAAGCTACTGGTTGGAGGCGAGACCTGGGAACCTGATTCTTTCATTTGTCTTGATGGAACTTTTTCCTCTCCCTCCCTGGCCTGATTCCTTGTGTTTGTAACAGTCTAACAAAGGCGATTAAGAAGCCCCTGCATTTAAAGAAGAGAGACGCGTCACGGAGAAGGTGGATACACATTTTGCAGCGAACATGGGACAACCACAGCCCCAACTCAGGCATTTTAGCGATAGGATGAGGGGCAATGGTTTTAAACTAAAAGAAGGGAGATTTAGATTAGATATTAGGAAGAAATTATTTGCTGTGAGGGTGGTGAGACACTGGAACAGGTTGCCCAGAGAAGCTGCGGTTGCCCCATCTCTGGAGGGGTTCAAGGCCAGGTTGGAGGGGGCTTGGAGCAACCTGGTGTGGTGGGAGGTGTCCCTGCCCAGGACATGGGGTTGGAACTTGATGATCTTTATGGTCCCTTCCAACTCTGACCATTCTATGATTCTATTATTTCAGTAAAGTGGCTGAAATTAGCCATGACATCCCACTGTGCTTTGTCTCTGCTGCTGTCTGTGCAGAAGTAGGGCAGTGAAACGTGCTGCAGGCATGGAGGTTCCATAAATGCTACCATTTCACTTGCTACCATTTCATCAGAGCCAAGAGCAAAAGCCCTTCAAGACTGTGTCTCCGAACTACCACCTCATGTTCTTCTAACCTACTCTGTAGGCCCAAACTGGCATGAGTTTGATGCTGCCTTGAAGTGATCTACCTTCTACATTCCCTCTTCTCCCCCATTTCTCCTCGTGAGTCCCTTGTTTTCCCCATTGCTTTCTTACCGGTCACTGGAAGCGTGTGCTCGTCACTGGAGCACCCTGAACAAAAGCTGCACAGAAGAGACTAGATCGGTACTGCACTGCAGCCAACTTCTGGGGAGAGGGAACCACTAGAGAAGAGAAGTCTTGCCATGTGTTGTCCTCTAGAAACCCTCCAGTCTCCCAACGTGAACAAAAGTGCCGAAGTTTTCTCTCTGGGGCAGAGCTGTGGCCCCGAGAGCAGAAAGTTCCGTGGCTCAGCAGCAGTCACAGCAGTGGGTAGCCTGAGTATGAGAAGGCTTCTTCCTGATCAGATTAGTCTTATTCACTTTATGTCCCTTACAGAGTTTTTTTCATGCAATTTGATTTTTACTGTGCTATTGTCCAGATAGAGGAATTGTTTTGCCTGATGGCAGCGAGCTCCAGAGATCGGTTTTCTATTATGTGAAAAGGCAGAGATTTCTACAGGCAGTGAGCACATCCGCAGTCACATTAGACAAGACAAAATTCTCCAAACACTTAGCTGCAATACAGGGTTTCCACTTTAAACAACACCTACAACAAATACACATTTGAGTTCCCCAAGGATCTGATTCCCAAAGATATTTAGGGAATCAAACCCACATATAGCACCTACTAGGACTGTAACCAACTCAGAGAAACTGTAAAACCCCTTAGAAGAAGGACTGTCTTTCGCCTTGGGCTCGTCCAGTGATAGCCCTCTGGAGTACAGAGCCATGAATAAAGCTGCTGGATGTCCTAGAAATAATAAATGCTGAACCTTTTTCTGGAAGGTAGCCCATTTAGGTGTGGAGCCTGGATATATATACACCCAAGATTAACTGCTGCTTTTCTTTTTAAATAGGCTTGTGAAAGCCCAACCCATTAATGGAATATATGACCTGCACTGAATTTCCAGGTATATCTGTTGTAATGCCAGTATTAAAGAATCAGCTCTTCTTCTTTCACATGCCAAGTCCTGCGTTCACCCTGCACCTATCTCCACTGGTTAAACTGGTGAATATTTAGGAGGTCAGGGAGAAAAAGCTAAAAAATAAGCTTAGGGCCTGGCTTGGTCATTTGATGAAGTAGTGCAGGATATCGTTTCCTCAGTAACTAAAATAGGTTGAAAAAGGCACAACTGAAGAACACAGCTCCGCACGCCTACACGCACCCCCTACACACACATCTCCTGGAGATGATCCAGAACAGAGCCACGGTGTGGATCAACAGCACTCGGGGGAATGGGGGTCACACCTGAACCACGCCAGACCACAGACTATCTATCTTCAGGAGAAACCAGACACAACCTAAATCACGTCTGTGATTTTAAATCACCTCAGGGGGATGCACTGCTTGACACGCCGTGCTCTGAACCTAAAGGAGAAATGGCAGCAGGCGTAGGCTCCTGGGCTAGGCAGGAGGTTAGCATGGACATCTGAGGTGTTACACACAGGAGATTGGAGACATCTCCACCTCGACCAACTCACCACCCATGCTTCACAGCATCATGAGCCCATACTTCTACTCTCCACAAAGGTACGGGAGCCCTAAGCACCCTCTCCCATGCTGGGTGATGAGACCTTGGATCAAACCCAAGCTCCCTCTTGCAAACAGGGCGGCATTTGTCCTTGATGCCATGCTCCTGACTGTGGGAACAAAGACAAGGATACAACAAACCAGTGCAAAACGGATCCAGGTCATGAAATGCGTGAGAGGCCACAACTCCTCGCTGCACGGCACCTATCTAAAGAGGCTGGTGACATCCCAAGACAGATCCCTGCTGAGAAAGGCCAGTCTATAGGGAACTGGTGGGAATGTTGACAGGAGAAATCCCAGACAGGTAGAGGGAGGGATGGGAAACAGTTCTGCGAAGGGTGGGAGCCCATCCCTCACACAGGCTCGTATCAGGTTGACCCTCTGTACCTTCACTCCAGCCCCACTTGGGGGGTTCACAGCAGCACCGGGGCAGTGGAATCAGGCCCGGGGAAGGCTGGAAGTGAGGGGGGAAGCAGGGGAGGAGGGCTGCAAAGTGTTGGGAAACAGCCTGTTGTTAGATTTCAGCCCCGAAGTGTTTGGGAAATCTCCCAGACAAGCCTTACGGGAGCTCTGAAGGCCGCGGTGCAGCCGGAGCCTCGGCGGGCGAGCGTGGCCGGTGGAGATAAGCCTGGCAGGCCGCGCCGAGTCTCACAGCCCCGTGCCCCCCACAGCTCAATCACCGGGGAGTATTCTGTTCCCTGACAAGGCCCTTGTGGGACAAAAATGCATCTTGTAAAGGCCTTCTCGGTGGTTTTTGGCATTTAGGTCACCAGGGCTGTTTTTGAGATAATGGAAGAAGAGCGAGCCCCCTTTTAACTCTGGGGGGTGGTATGCAGGTTCACACCTCGGGCACCGCTCCAGAGGGCCTGGGAAAGGCGAAGATGAAGCTCGCAGGAAACCTCCTCTCTGTGCAGCACGTACAGTTTTAAAGGCTTGATTTTTTTATGTTAACCACCCCCACCGTAAACCAGCCTTTCCCCCACACAAGGGGGGGGTGTAACGCGACATCACCCAACAAAACCCAAGAGATCATAAAATCATAGAGCAGTTTTAAAGGCTTGATTTTTTTATGTTAAACACCCCCACCATAAAATAATCTTTCCCCCACGCAAGGGGGGGGTGTAACGCGACATCGCCCAACGAAACCCAAGAGATCATAGAATCATAGAGTCACAGAATGGTTGGAGTTGGAAGGGACCTTAAAGATCATTGAGTTCCAACCCCCCTGCCCTGGGCAGGGACACTTCCCACCAGACCAGGTTGCTCCAAGCCCCCTCCAACATGCCCCCCTCCTTGAACCCCTCCAGGGATGGGGCAGCCACAGCTTCTCTGGGCAACCTGTTCCAGGCTCTCACCACCCTCACAGCAAAGAATTTCTTCCTAATATCTACTCTAAATCTCCCCTCTTCCAATTTAAAAACCATTACCCCTTGTCCTATGGACAAGAGATGCTCCTCTCCCTCCAGATGGCTGGGGGTAAATCGGGAGCAGCCTTGGTGGGACTGGGGGGAGCAGGATGGCCCAAAGCCAGCCAGGATCCCCGGGAAAGCCCTGCCCGCCCGGATCCCCGCATCCCTCCGGCCCGCAAAAAACCATTACCCCTTGTCCTGTCACTATGGACGAGAGATGCTCCTCTCCCTCCGGATGGCTGGGGGTAAATCGGGAGCAGCCTCAGTGGGACCGGGGGAAGCAGGATGGCCCAAAGCCAGCTGGGATCCCCAGGAAAGCCCTGCCCTCCCGGATCCCCACATCCCTCCGGCCCGCGTCCTCTTCCAATTTAAAAACCATTACCCCTTGTCCTATGGACAAGAGATGCTCCTCTCCCTCCAGATGGCTGGGGGTAAATCGGGAGCAGCCTTGGTGGGACTGGGGGGAGCAGGATGGCCCAAAGCCAGCCAGGATCCCCGGGAAAGCCCTGCCCGCCCGGATCCCCGCATCCCTCCGGCCCGCAGAGCCGAGCGAGGGAACCCGTTTGCCAAACCGCACGGAGCTCACTCGCTCAGCAATCAGCTGCGCTTCCTACCCTCGTGCTACTGATTGTGCAAACATGAATGTAATTAGTCTAAATAATCACCAAAGATTTAATAGGAGCCAGACCACCCAGAGGCCAAATAGCTGGCGGTGGAGCAGGGAAGGTTTGTTCGCTGGTTTTTGTAACACTTGCTAATGAAGTGAGGTCGGATGGCAAAGCAAACACCCTCCACTAGCACGTCCCCTGGGAGCGCCGTATGTTGTGGGAAGCCCCACGTCCCTTGAAGCCAAGAACGTTCTCTCAGGATAGGCAACATGTGCTACAACCATCACTGCTTTTAATTTACCGCCGCCTGGAAAGCCTCCCTGAACCATTACGAAACCAAGTTCTGAGCCCCAAAAGAAGCTCCCACCCCAACCAGCCATGACTCAAAAGGCTCCTCAGGTGGCAAACAGCTAGCCACCAAGGCTACCACCACCACAACCTCCTGGTTCTCCTACACGCCTGGGTGACCTGGCATGCTCAGAGCACACAGCCTCTTCCAGGGGCATGAAGCAACACAGTGTTGTATCCTTCCTTCCTCCCTGCACCATTCGTTGTATCTCACCAGCTAATTATAGAGCTGACAAACACACCCAGCCGGGGACACGCGAGTTGTTGGGAGCAGCATCGTGGTAGGAACATCACTTCTGGTTAAGCAGAGCTTCCTCAGCCACAGAGGTCACTTAGATGGCTAATTGGGCCTCAAAACCATGTTCTACTGACAGAGCAGGACGTGAGATTCCCTGAGACAGGTCTGTGTCGCCATCAGAGAGCCGGGAGAAGGCACCTATTTCTCCAAAATACCACAAAGTGGTTGTTTCTGTTTTCGTAGGGGGAGGACTGCAGCAGATCCCCCTTTCTGGGGAGACGGGGACAGTCTTTGGAAATCCCTGCTGGAGCCAGCAGCAGCCCCTCAGTTCAAAGCTCCTTTCTTTAGGCCTTGAATTCTCGGCCATAAAGTCTCTGGAGAGGTTTTGATAACTTGCCTATCTTTTAGATAAGCAAAGCTTTGGATGAATCCCACACAGTCCTCTATCTACTGCAAGTCCTCATTTGTTTTCCGCCGAGGCACTTGCTGGTTTTCCTCTCCAAGGTGTTGGACAGAAATGTCAAGAGGCTGAAGGGGCGGCATTTGAGATGGGAATTTTTGCCAGGACAATTTTTCTTTTTCTTTTCTAAGTGCTATGGGGCAAAGCCGTTGAGGGAGAACCCGAGTGATAACTGAATGAGACAGGGTTTTCTCACGGGAGCAGCAGGTTTACTCCTCAGGTGATGAAAAGGAAAGGCAGAGAGGAAAGACAGATGAGAGGTTGCCCTTTCAAACAGTTTAAGTTGGGGGAATTTTAAAACGACAAATTCTATTTAAATTTGCAGGTACCAGGTTGCAGGGACTTCAACCAGGCAAATAGAACAAATAGCAGAGCCCAAAGAGAGAAATTTCTGATTTCAGCAAGGCCTCTCTAGGCAGCCTGGTTTGGGGAAAACTTCTAAAAGGGAAGGGGAAGAGAAAAGAAGTGAAGGAGAACAGTGACTGGAGAGAAGATTTCCTGAAATGAATCAGAAAGGAACAGCCATAACCTCTCTCCCTGCAACCTCGCACGCCCCAGGAGCTCCTGGCAGGCGGCCGCCAGCCCAGAGACAGCCCGTTATGCCCAGGTTATTTATTTTTCTCACTTTGGCAGCGTCACGTATTTAATGTTTTAAAAAAGTAGTGTCTTCTTTTATCTGCGGCAGGATACAAAGCAAGAAGCAGCTTCCTAGAGCAGCCAGGCAGAAGGGAGCTGGCAACCTGTGCTGGGTCAGGAGGGGAGGAAGATTAAAAGGAGATGGGATTTTGCTTTTGTCCTTCACGGAAGACTTTATCCCCTCCAGATACACAACAGAAGCTTTCTCTCCCTTGGAGGTTGGCCGGCAATGGCCTTTCCTGGCTCTGAAAGCTGCTCCTGGGTCATGCACAGGGCAAGCTGTGACCAGCACAGCCCCCCATGGCAAACCCCAGGGCTGTCCCCTCGGGCACCACGTCCTTGGGTGGCACTCGTCCCTGCGCCAGCCCTGGCTCTTTGCCCGCTGCAAGGGGGGACGCCGATCAATTAGCGCACAACAAATAATTAAGCTGATGAATGTGGCTTTTTCCCGCTTGCCGACTGCAGTTGCCTCGAATTTATGCCCAGGATATGACTGAATTTATCCGTCACCGTTTGTAGCATTCAAAAGAGCTGTTTAATGATTTCTTTTAAGCTCTCCAGCCTGATGGGGAATAGTGCAGGGCAAATACTCATTATTTCCTATCTAAGCAGCAGCGCTGATTAGGCGGCGGTTGGTCAGATAAGTCACACCGCTCCGTTCCCCCCTCGCTGCAGAAAGGCACAAGGTCATTTGCTGCTAATGCTCAAATGCAAAGGGAAAAATGTGGCCTAAGCAAACGCTGCAAGGAATTCTCTCGTGCATTTTCAGGGCAAAACCCCGCTCTAAGTAAGAGGGCTCAGAATTAAAGCAAATACGAGGTGGGATGATTCTGCTTTCGCGCAGCCTAGTTCACAGCAGTGAGTGCAGCTTGAAGGGGCTTTCGGGAGGGCAGTGGGACTGCAGTGAAAACTTAAGTCTTGTCAGTTTGCGGACATTAAAGATCTGAAGCCAGCTCCTACTCGACTGTTAACTCCTGAATCTTCACATGATGCAATGTTAATCTTCAGCCCTTTCCTAAAATAATGTGCGGAGTTGCTATGTTCTGTTAAATGTGAACCATGTGTCACCTCAGCAATGGCTGCAACGGTGAAAAGATGATAAATCTAAAGCTTGTAAAATGTCCTGTGACATTTTGGGAGAAAAACAGGTGTTGCATAAATGTTAGACATTTATGGGTAAACTTGCAGGGGCTTTAAAAGACTGACACATCTGCCACATAGTATGTAACCCTGAAAGAGAAGGAGCAAAGCGGCCTCTTTCATGTGTCTCGCTCTTTCTACAACTGTATGAAAATACATCCTCATCTGGTATTGGAATTAACCGAGCTGGACTTGCCCCTCCTTACGTCTCCTCCAGGTTTTTGGCTTTTACACCCAATGTGTATTTTAAAACTGTGCCTTTTTAAGTAGGTGGCAAACTGTGCTGGAAGGATTTGGTATGCGGAGTATTTTTATTCGGCTCCCTTTTCTCTCACCTTTCATTGTTTTTCCCTTTGGAATATCTCCCGTAACGCTCCACTCATAAACCTCTTCAAAGGCAGGGGCTGTATTTGAACAGCCTGCCCTGAAATCTGGTCCCAGTCAAAGGCCTCAGAACGGGAAAACAAGCGGCCGAGCCGAGCCCCGTGGCCCCAGGCGCTGCAGCCGCAGGTGTCGGTGGCCGCTTTGCAGGCAGAGAGGTGCCCCCTGCCCCCTCCTCGATTCGCCGCCTGGGTTATTAGTCCCCCCTTCACCCTAGAAGTGTAATAAACTGGGGCTTAGCATCTTGCTTTTGGCGTGGAAGGTCCAAGGAGAAGGTGGTTTTTCTCACCCCTCCCCAGTGCCTCGTTCAGCCCCTGGGATGCCGTCGGGTGTTTTGGGGGAGAGGAAGGGCTTTTGGAAGCCGATTGCGTGCCGGGGGAGCGATGGGCTGTGTGGTTCAGCCCTCAGATGGGGTGATCTCTAGGATGGGGGTTTGTAAAGTATAAGCCAGGGCAAGTCTAGTTTCCCCCGTCACAAAGATACAGATCCCAGTGAACACAGTGGCAGCAGACTTCTCTCCAAAAAGCATCAAAACCTCCCTCTCCATGGGGGAAACGCATCAGATGTGTGACCAGCTGCCTGTCTCTGAACCACTTGCCCTTTGCATTGGGCAGTTTTGGCACAGAAACCAGTAACCAACTGGGCTACAAAGTGCTTTCCCCCCTCTTGGGTGGTCGCTCTGTCTCAGGGTGGCAGCGAAGCAGCAGATATTTTGAGCGTGACTCGCCTGGCTGGTAAGTGCTCACGACTCTGTGCAGATCCCCCTCTGTCTCAACTCCCTGCCCAGCAATAAATTCTGCTCCCAAACCTTAATCCTACCCCTCTCCCCCTCAACTCGGCATTCACATCCCTTTTGTTTTCAGTCCCCTCCTCACTCCAGCAGTAAGATGTGCCCTTAGCTCCTGTCCTGATAGGGCTGGTTTGGGTCGGTCTCCTCCCAGCCACCTCACTTCCATTCCTCTGGCACCTCTGGGGATTTTTCATCCCCTGCTCTCAAGCCTGGAGGCAGCAAGATAAAGTTTCCCAGGCAGGCTGTTGGAGGAGGAGAAGACCTATGCCATGCTGAGCTACCGGGCACTTCCAGCTCTGCCCTCCCAGCAGAGACCAACGAGCAAGCTGTGCCTGCCCTTGGGCTGCTCCTCCCAAGGAGGTGGAAAACCAGCCAGAGATTGGAATCTTTTCTTGGAGACATCTCCCTTATGAGGAGAGACTGAGAGAGCTGGGACTCTGTAGTCTGGAGAAGAGAAGGCTGAGGGGAGACCTTATCAATGCCTACAAGTATCTCAAGGGAGGGTTGAAGGAGGATGGAGCCAGATTCTTTTCAGTGGTGCCCAGTGAGAGGACGAGGGGCAACGGGCACAAGCTGGAACATAAGAGGTTCCACTCAAATATGAGGAGAAACTTCTTCACGGTGAGGGTGACAGAGCCCTGGAACAGGCTGCCCAGGGAGGTTGTGGAGTCCCCTTCCTTGGAGATTTTCAAGACCCGCCTGGATGCAGTCCTGAGTAACATGCTCTGACAAGCTCTGGGTAATCCTGCTTCAGCAGGGGAGTTGGACTAGATGATCTCTATGGTCCCTTCCAACTCTAAAATTCAGTGAAAATTCAGTGAAATTCAGAGACACGCTGAAGACAATCCGCTGTCTGTCACTGGGCTGGTCTCTGCAGTGGTTGTTCCAGGAGAGCTCCGTTATGGGCTCTCCATGCCCTACTCCAGCCCCAGGGAACAGAGAAGCTCACCTGCCCCTGCTCACAGGGAGACTCGCAAAAGAAACACAGCAATACAGGGGAAAAAATGTCCCAAAAAGCACATTTAGGAAAACTACCTCTTCCCCCACCTCCTACACAGTGGAGAAATGAACTCCTTCCACTTGCCAAGACATGTCCACTTGCCTTCCCCAGTGGTCCCAGATGGGCCAGAGACAGCTCTCAGGGCTGTACTGGTAAGAGATCTTTGGCTGAACCAAGGAACAGGAGCCTCCAGCCAAAGCTGTTTTAGAAGGGACTGCTCCCTGCAGAGAGGTCTTCAGTGCCTCAGCTGCAGTAGAGAGGACCTTCTTCCTTGGATGGGTGAAGTCATGTGCTGAGCCCCAGCTCCCTCTCTCTGCTCTCAAATTTTGTTATTTGTTAATATATATCAGGCACTTAGCATAGCTGGATTTTCTTCATTTTGAGCTACACTCAAATCTTGAAGACAAGGTAAAAATCTCACATGACAGCGGCTAAAATTTTCCTTCTTTTCTTTGGGAAACAAGTTCAAAATCAATCCTGGTTAGAAACATGAAATTGCTTCAAACTACAAGCTCCATCACTCATCTCCTGTCCCTAACAGTGGCTAGAAATGGGTGTTAAAGAAGCATAAAACGCTATTCCTGAGCCAGAAGCTGCATCCAGATCACAGCATTTAATAGCCATGGCTGGAGCTAAACTCCACAAATATGCCTATTCTCTTTTTGACTTCAAATCTATATTTGTTCTTAATAATACTCTGCGGAAACGCATCCTATCATTCAAACACACATTGTGCGAATAAGCACTTTCTTTTACTTGTTTGGATCCTGCTTCCAGGTAATTCCCATTTCACCCCCTCACTGCGGCGTGATAAGAAACAGTGGATTTCATTTTCCTAAGCATCCTCCCTGCATTAAATAATGCTTTTATAAATCTCTGCCACTAACCATGCCCACTGTCTCTGTTGCAGGTCCCAGTCTGTGCAGAAGATATCTCACATCTCTCTCAGCCCTGCCCCACACCCAGCTCTGTCCCTCTCTGTCCCTTTGGAGGTGGGATGGTCAGTGCTCCATGTGCACGTGGGCACACACCGATCAACATACAGACCTACAATGATGCTTTTGTTTTGCTTTCTGCTCTTTTCCTAATGGCTCCTAACCTTTAGATTCCCTTTTGAGCACTGAGGGTGGGGACCAGGATGGGCAAATATCCCCTTCTCAGTGCTTCTGTGTGAAGGTTTCCTGAGAAGTAGGTGCAGCTTTTCTGCTGAACATGCCCCAGGGTTTTGGAGCCAGCCTCTGTCTAAAGAGAAACTAGGGTTTATTTTCAATAAGAAGGAACAAATGCCTCAGACTACTGTACCTAAGCACCTGCCTTGCACAGGAATAAGGCAGGTTATGATGAAGAACACACATGTGTATCAAGAGAGAACTTCAAAATGAACCAACAAGAACTCAGTGCCTATGGGGGGACCTGATGCTTGGACTGAAGGTCCTTCTGAGACCTTGCGCCTCCCCTGTTCTACCAAAGATAACATTTTGCCAAGCCCAGAGCAGCACTCACCAAGGAATTCCCAGTGAAAAGAGGAAGGAGCATCCCTACCTTTTTGGTCTTGACTGTTGAGGCACAGCAGTCCCCACCATCATAGTTGCAGAAGGCTCTGTTGTTGATGGAGTCACAGTAGTTGTCCCCCATGAAAGGCTGAAAAAGGAAAAAGAGCAGAAAAAGTCTGAGAGCGTGGACATGGATAAAACCTGTAACAATACGTCAGCAGGAAAACATGAAGACTTGAAGGAGCCATATAGTTTGTAACATCACCAACTGCCCTGAAAAGCAAGAGATAATTATTCCCCTCTCCCTTCAAAGCAGACAGAAAAAAAAAAAAAGGACACTAGAATGAAGGGAAATGAGCCCTTGTTGACTTTTCAAATCCCACATAAGATGATGCTTCAGGAATATTAAATTGACTAGGCTCAGAGACAGCACCAAGGCATCTAAAATTGTGGCACCTTTTGATAATTTTAAGCTAACCTTCCAAAACTATGTGGGATAAGAAGAAGGTTATGTATAGCTGCAAAATCGGCTTGCTTTTAATAGCTGTACTTCCCAGCACAGTTCTCCTAACCGTGCAACAAGTGTCAGCAATGAGGGCACAAACCCTGTCACAAAGAGAGATGGAAGTGGTCTGAGCTCAGCACAGGGACCACCAGCTCTCATTCCCTGACCAGCAGTGACTACATGTGACTTTGTCCATGACATGTGATGTCCCTCCACTCCACAGCTCAGATCTGGGGTAATGGCAACTATTCAGAGCAGAGTTCTGGAGAGCTGTTGAGTAAAAATTCACAAACCACCTTGAAAAAGGAAATGTGGTCAGTAATCTGTGCAATGTGATCACCAGTCTGTGCGCTGCATACGACCTGAAGAAAAATCGTGATTCTGAAGAAAGGGCTTGAAGTCTGGTTTTTCATTACATGATGGAGCCTTCTTGGTCAGCAAGCACGAAAACCTTTCCTGGATGTCAAAAAATGTGTCTGATACGAAAAAAAAAAGCCCATGCCAGGTATGAGAAACCCAGGCAGCACTGCAAGCTCAGAAAAACGGATGCTCAGCAGAGAGCACAGTCATATCTCTGTAAGACTTCTCACACTCACAGGCTCACGGGGCCATTCCCATTTTATCTGCTCTTTGGAAAATTCATATATTCTGCGCAGTGAAAAACACACCAGGGACTTTCCTACAAGAAGGCATCACTGCAGAGCGGGTGGGGAGGCTGGTGGAGGTTTCCTGGGGGGATTTTGCAGCAATTGCAGTACCAGAGTCTCCCTGATGATTGATACCTGAAGAACCAGCAATGGGAGCTCACCATGATGTCCCTGGAGCCAGCCATGGCCACGCTCAGCAGTGTTGGGATGGACACGGGCTTTCACTGCTGATGTTTTACAAATTTAAATATTTCTATCAGGGTGTAGGAAATCCAGGCAATGATGGCAATACTGGACCACAGCAGGACTACCAGGAGGTGACTTGCTCACTGCATGTCACTTGTTTGGCTACATGCAAATGCTACAAAATGCTGACAAGGAAAGCAGAGTTACAGATTGAGGCTCCCATCCCTATAAACTGGCTCAACTCCATTGACTTCCACAGAGACTAACTTATTTGCACAGGCAAAGCCTTTGACTTGCTAATGCCCTTCCAATTTAATTAATATGCCAAGAGTTAAAAGGGAATGATTTATAAGTAGATGGAGAGATATTTTTATGCCAACCTGGTCATATTCAAAAATGTGAACTTTGCCCAATCCGAGACATTTTGTAGGCTTCTCCCCGTTTCCCTTGTCTTGCCTGGCTGTGCCTGCTCTTTGAGAAGGGCTTGCCTTTCATTTCCCAAGCCTGTGCCAGTACTCTACCCCTATGAACGCTGGAAAATCAGTAAAAGAAACTTGTGGAAGAATTTGCCTTTCACTTGCATTGGCAGAGTTGGCAAGTCAGCCCTTTGGAGGAGAAGAATGGGCTAAATAGCATCTATTCTGATTTGGGACCAACATCCCTGGAGACCTTGGAGGCCTGGCTGTGGAGGGTGAGGTCTCTACAGGTCTCCATGAATACTTTGGGTGTTCCTAAATTTTCGGAGGACTCTACAGGTAGCCCAAAGGGACTAGTTTTCTACTGAAACCCCTAAAATAGCTGCCGAGAAGAACAGGGCTGAGTCATAAACCTCTGTTCCTGCCACTAGGGAGCGACAAAAAATCACATTGCAGCAGGAGTCTGGGTCACCACTGTGCTCGCCAAGAGCGAAATAATGCCCCGCTTACAGCCTTCTGTTCAGGGAACCCTCCCTAATGCTAAGGACATTAATACATTAGGGATTTTATCAGCTTAATGGCCCAGTATTATTGACCTACTGGCTTATTAGTCCCTGATTCCACAGTCGGGAAAAAAGGCTTGGTGAAGATGGCGTTTCTTCTGAAATCTTAATGTCAGAGAACAAGCCCTGGCCCATTCCTGGATCCTGGAAGCATCATGCTCTAAAAATGATGCTAGAGGCCATTATCTGGGCCAATTGTCTGGGCAAAGCCTTCCAAGATGATAGATTGCGATGCAGTGACACTGCCGAATGAATGATGAAAAGAAGAAAGTTCCTATTGATGCAGAGGGGTCTGGCAATTAACAATGATGGAAGGGAAGAAAATGCTGAGAAAAAGCATGTCAGTAATAATGGCTTCTGGTAAATTATTACATCATTGCAAAGTTTGCCTCAGTAACAACTATCCTTAAACAGCAGGAGAATGGATACCCAATGGTGCATCAGCACCTGAATGGCATTTCTTAATGGTCGCTGGATGTTATTTTAGCTCTCTTTGGAGAATAGGGGCGCCCAGCCAGGCTGCATGAATGTAATGCGTGAGATGGCTTATGACATTCAAAGCACTGACAGCAGAATGCTTTTCATTTAGGGAACAACTAGACAGAAACTATTACATTGTTGGAGAGTTATTACCCTCTTGGGCCCGACATTTGTATGCGAAGGAAACCTGTCTTTCACTTCAAGACAAATCACGTCGCCCAGCAATGTGGTCTAGAGTTTCGTGTCAGATTTAGGAGTTCTGTGCCACGTTCTGCCACTCCGGGCAAATAACTTCAGCGCGCTTGTAAAATTGGGTTACTGGGTGCTGAGAGCGCAGTCGGTGCTGCAGAAAGTCAGGAGATGTGGGGTCAAGATACAGCTCTTCCACTGCTCGTCCATGTAACCAAAGCAGCCAGCTATCCCTCTGCCTCTGAGCCACCTCATTTCTACATTTCTACAATTTCTATCCTTACAGAGATGCTACAAGGATTGACTTCTTGACCTGGCTGAGATACTCAAGGGCTGGTATGATGGAAACAGCAGGAGCACCATGACCCAGAGCGAGGTGCTCCAGCCCTGTTTAACCACTGGAAGCATCTTAAGACTTCCTGAAGACTGTTGCCAGCAGAAACAATGTCCTTCAAAATAATTGTGTTTTTTTTCAAATAACACACAAGACTGTAAAAACGTATCACAGCTGAAATGTAACTGCATTTTTCTGATTATTTTTTCTGGTTCAGATGGGGATGCACAGTGGAGGGATGTGTGATTCTCTCACTGTCCAGCTCTGCTGTCCACCCAGAGGTACCACTTCTGCCTCTGGCTTTCCTAAAGTTTATCTGCACAACCAAAGCCCAAAGCCTAGCTGGCCCTGGAAAGAATTGGCCATCTAATAAGATGTCAAAATCAAGGAAAAACAATTGAAGTTTTTTGCAACTTCCCAGAAATTCTCAGATCCTGGGCAATTCTGATGGTCTACCGCTGCTGTTGAGCCACTTGATCCTTTAACTCCTGGGAGAGTTGCCGAACTGTTGGCTCTAGGAAAACCACCAATTTCACCATTGAGTGTCGGAGCTGATGTAGGAGACCACAGTCTGTTGGATAGGACATTCAGGGCAAAAGCCTGTTTGCCCCACTTTAAAAACCAGTATTTACAACCCAGGTGACTGCAGTGACCGTTACCATAACGTTTGGGAGAGGGACCACCTGAGCCAACGCGAAAGCTCACCTCGCAGCCTTTGACGCAATGAATCAGGGAAGGGTGAGGGTACCACTTGAGTCCCGCCGTGCAGACAACGCTCTGGAGGGGAGAAGAAAAAAAAAAAAACACAACCACAACAAAACAGGTTAAAACAAAGAAATCAGTGTACAGAAAATCAGCGTGCTGGCTCCTACGGCTCTCCCGCACTTAACCAATGAAGTTCAGTTCCTAACACCTCTTGTGTTCTTAGGACCTGGCCGTCCTCCAGGTATTTACAAGAAGTGTTGGACTTGACACTTGCAATAACAGAACATTTGAGATTAAAATAATATTTAAGGTTCTCCTAAAATGTCATGTCCAATATTTCACTCATGGTGGGGAACATGGCTGGGAAAGGCAAAGGCACAGGTCCACTCTCCTGCTCCTGGGTAGGAGGGAGACATTTTAGGAATTAACTGAGGTATTTCTTTGGTGCTGCAAATCACTATTCTCTTTGGCTACCCATTGTATCTGTGCTTCTTGAAGATGCTAAAGGTGGAATTTCAGATACATTTTCGCACCATCCTTTAGATCTTAAATGGAAGCACCTCCCACTACTTGCCTGCAGAACAAGCCCCAGAAAGGACAGCATCAACTGCTGCATTATATGAGCTTTATAATACTGCCTGTATTTATAAGAATTTCTGGATTTATAATGAATTCTGGAGTGCCTAGTTTTGGGCAAAAGTGATGACCAAGTGATGAACCTACTCAACGATGACACACCCAGGGCAGCCATTGGTTGCCTGTAGACGTGGAAACTTAGATTTTAAGAGTGGATGAAAAGTCTGGCCACTCAGTGGAGATGGTAGTTCAATACCACAAAGGTCTAGGAGATAGGGCTCCCATCCATTCACCAGGACAGCAGGCACAATGTTCATTTGGCTTATCCTCAATGGGTCCAGTCCCACGTGGGACTACAATGTCCAGTTGGGCAAGACAAACATGTGGGCACTTGCCCAAGGGCAGGGGTTGGATGGAGGCCTGGTGAAGGAAGGGATTAACATTTGGGAAGACCTGACGCACAAGCCATCCCCTCCCCTGTTTATTTGAGGGCTAATTTAATCCATCTGCAGGGGAACCTCAGCATGTTTTTACAGTTTCTGTCATTTGAGGCTTACCTGGCGCGTGCTAGAAAAAGGACTTTTATACTATCTGACTCGGGCTGTTTATCTTTCCGATGCTCTCGGATTTTCCACTATTAGTCAAGCCTGGCTTGCCCCACCTGCCTCGCAACAGGGCCCGTCTGTGTGAGCGGGGAAGCGGCCGGGCGAGGGGGGAGGATGTTGTTTATCCCCCGGGAAGGGAGGCTGCAAGGTGCGGGGGCCCTGCGGTGTCAGACATTCCCCCAGCGCCCTCCTGACAGACAGCTGGAGGTTTCCAGGCTGTTGCCTGCCACAAATGGTGAGATGTTTTTTGTTGGGTTTGTTTTAAATTATTATTTTTTTTTTTCCCCTCCCTCTTCTGTTTATTGCACTTCAGAGGGAAAAGAAAGGAAACTTTTCTAGGTTTCAAAATAAACAAGGCCAGTCAACAGAGCGGGAGGCGGGGGAGAGCAAAGGAAGCAGTTCAAGAACATTTGAACCCAACAATTAAACCAAAGTAGAAAAACTCAGGCATTTGCCTCCTGAAGCCAAGGCCAGCCAGACAATAAGTAGAAGTGCACTTCCAAGGAGCATCTCATGTTCCCCTGGTAAGAAGCATCAATATTTACAAAACCTCTTGACGTGTGTGAAGGCGTGTGAGCGTGTGGAGCTAACAAAAGGAGCCCAATAGCCCTGAAACGGGCTCTTAAGAAAGGAGGTTTCCAAGTGAGAGCAATCCCTTGCAGAAGATGCACTGACTACTTTCCTGGCATTGAAAACCCACCACCCTCCCTCAGAGGAGCGGATGGAAGGCAAAGTCCCTGCTGGGACGGTGTTCTCCTCGGAGCTCTCGTTCAAGATCATCTCAATCCCAAGGGCTGGACAGCCTCCAGGGAGAGGGAGTACAGCCCCGTGCTGCTCTCCGCAGTGTAGGAAAGCCAGTTGACCTTGTGCTAGACTCATCACTGGGACAGCCACGTTGCTCTTGAGTTGTACCTTCCCTCTCCTGAGATGACACTTTGCTAGGTGAGTGGAGACCATTAGAGCTGCTCCAGCTGAATTCAATTTTTCTAACACCCATGGAGCTGGAAGCAGAAGAAGCGTGGGGAAGAGCCCTCAGCCATGACCCTGACTCCTCTCGGTTTTCCAAACCCTGAATTCCCACCACCCAGTCTGTTCTCCTACCCTCAAGCTGCTGCTGTGCTTTGTGTGAGAGGGGAGACAGGAGAGGGGTTGTCCATAAAGGGAGAGCCTGGGTTGGAAAATTAAGAAACTGGGCATGATTCAGGTTGTTGGGCATCATTCCTGCCTCTTGTGGTGCTGCCAGGCACAAAGGTGCCACAGGGTGCTCCATGGGGCAACTGAGATAAACAAATCAGTATAAAAAGGCAGCAGCACCGTGGGACGTGACCAGGATCCGATGGCACCAGTGTGTGCAGAAAGGAAGGTGGACTTACAAAGCCAACAAAGGATGCAGTAAGAGGTGGGTGGAAGGACCACATGTGACACCTGCCAGGCCATGCACAGGGCATAAAGCCCATCTGGCCACCACCTCTACAAGCCCCATGCCTTCCCCATGCCACCATGTGCTCCGAGCCACTGTGGTGACACTTGCCACCCTCATGGGACCAGCTCCTCTCGTGCGTGGGGCTCTGCAGCACAGCTGTCCTCCTGCACGGGCCACCCTTTATGGACCTTGGTCCTGTCCCCATCCCAGAAACGCCATCCAGCCACATCTGCGGTTCGGTGGCTGTGACTCCATCCGCTGCCAGGGGAGAGGAAGGCGGGACGCACGCCCACAGTAGGTGCCACGGAGCCAAGAAAGCAAATCAAGCTGTCATTTGCTCCTTGTGAGGGAAGACCTAGTGCCTCCGGTCACGGCGCTTCCCTCCCATGGTGGGACTAACACAATGATGTCAACCATCTGCGGGCTGTGGAGGGGATTAGGTTTCCCCAGGAGAGGCGGGTGGAGAGATCTCCTCCACCTTAGATGGGTCAAGTGTCCCCCGGGGCTAAAGCCCAGGGACTGGCATCTACTGGTCTCAGCTCACTCTCTCCACAGGCCCTAAATGAATGTGACAATTAATGCTGTGGTGGTGAGGGGATCTGCTGCTGCTGCCAAAGGAGGGGAGACGTGGAACTTTGTGGCTGTAGCTACAGATAGGGTGGGAAGTCCTGCCTTCCTGGGCACTGAGCCTCCACACTGCCATAAGTCATGTCACTGCTCTGTGACTCAGTTTCCCTGCCTGCAAAATGAGCCCAAGGAAAGAGGGGAGGGGAAGGGAAGAGGAAAACAGCACTAATGAAGAGAGGAGCATTTAAGAATTCCCCTTAATGACTTCTGGACATCCAGGGCTCGCAGTCCCTATGGGAAAACCCATCACCAGCAGTGGGGCAGAGTCCCAGGGGCACCCTCAGCCCTGCTGGTGGGCAGAGTTGGGGCACGCCGACCCTTTGAGGGCTACCCTGGGCATGCACGTGTTTGCGCAGTATTTGGCTTGTTCCTGAGGCAAGGACCCAAATTCAGACAACCTGAGAAATTCGGTGTCTGCCCTGTTCCTCTGCAGTCCCTGGGAAGGAGCTGCCAAGCCAGATTTCTGAGACATTCCACTTTTTTTCTCCCCACTGCACAGTCAGCCTTGGCAGCTCCATCCATAGGTGTCTTCAACTGCTCACGGCCCCGTGCACCCACCCAGGAAATGGGAAATCATGGGAGCAACAAGGGTCACTCCAACACGGCCAGCAGCAGAGCAGCAGACAGACAGATTTGAGGTGAATTGTGTTTTCCTGCTGAAAAGACTGATTCTGAAGGCACTGCCAACTCGCGCTGCTTTCGGCAAACTCCTTCAGACCCAACAAAGCAACTCAGCCTAAGCCGATGCCGAAAAACACAGCAATATTTAGACATTTTTCAAGATGAAATATCTGTTGTTGTTTTTCCTTTGAGAGGACATTTAATTTCTAAGGCTTTTTTTTTTTTTTTTCATTTTCATTAAACAAAACATTTAAAAAAAAAATCCCTGGAAATGAAACACTAAGTTATGTTCAAACCAACATGGTTTTTCCTCCAATTTTTTGGTTCACCAAAAATCACAACAACAAAAAAGTCACTTTGATTAGGAGAAAACATTTTTTTTTTTTTTTTTTTTTTTTTTTAATTTGACGGAACTTCCAGCGAACCGAGAAATCAAGTGATTTGCACAGCTCTGCTCTAAACAACCCTCAGAGGAGGGATGGGTCCCTCTTCCCACTTCGCTTCCATAACATCTGTTGCTTGAGCAGCCACACACAAATATTGTTGTTTTTTTTCTTCTTGCCAGTTCTCCCTATGTTTTATCTGCTCTTGTGCTCTCAAAGGTAAGCTCCAGAGATCGCTCCCGCCTTTATCTGCTCCTCGTCCTGCTCTCGTTTGTACGTTACTTGTGCCTGAAATTAAGTAACTAAAAGTGTTTCCTTTGCGTCATTCAAGTACTTTGAGATCCACAAAGACTTGCCGTGTAAATGCAACCAGCTGCTCGCTTTACTCGTACGGCACAACAAGCAGGCTGTCACTGCCCGTAATTAGAGCCACATATTATTAATGATATATAACACATTGCCATGGGGACCTTCCCCTAAGGCATCCCAGCCCCGGCTCTCCAGGCTCTCCCTGGTCCCACCAGCAGCAGCTCTCCCCCGGTGGCACCCAGCGAGGCACGGCTCCTGGGGGGTGACATCCCCTTATCTGCAGAGTTGAATAAGATGGATGTTTCACAGCTACCAAAAAAAACCACCCCTCCAGCGTGTCTCAGCATCATCCTAAAGGCTCCCCTCCATCTCCCAACGCAAGTTTGCAAGCCCAAATAATTACAAAGTGTTGGTGGGGGTCAAACCTTTGTCTGCCCACAGCCTAAAGCTCTTGCAAGATCCTCGCCATCAGGACAAAAGAAAGGTCTTATTTACTACTGTACTCTTGGAAACCATGATTTCTCCTCCATCCCTCACTCCCCTCATCTCCCCCTTTACTACTATATGTTTTCCCTGCTGCCTAATGAGCCCTCCAGAGACCTGCAGGTATAAAACTCGTTACAGCTCCCTCTGTGTACCCGCATCAATAAACGAAGGAGCGCAGCGGAGAACGGGAGGGAAGCTGTCACTTTATTTCACCATGAATTACAAAACCACTTTAAAGTCTAGCACTCGGGAAAGGGCCGGTGAGAAATTGCCCCTAATACAGAGATAGGGGTTTTCTTTATGTTTCATGCCAGAAACTTGGCAAAGCCTCAGCTTAGGCAGTAATATCATCTCGGGAGGCTGGGAAGGACACTGCAAGCTTGTCATATTCTCTGGACTTGGCTTCCCCACCCCTTTCCAGGATTTATTCTATTGCTCCATGTGAAATAGGGAAGTATAAAGTGGCAGAGCTTTTTGGAGCGGCTCACTAGCCACAGCCAAGGCCAGATTTCCAAAAAAGCCCAAACCCTGGGTATATATTTAGGCATATAGAGAAGCAAATGGACTGTCAAAGCCGCTCAGGACACGCTGGGGCTGCGTTGGCTGCTTGTTCTCCTCCTCAATGGGGCTGGAGTGTGTAAAACAGACTCCTGCAAAGCCAGGAGCTGCCTGTAAAAGCCAGCAGTGTTTGCCCAAGCACCCTGCACCCTGCAGCCTGGTGACAGGGGATGTGCCAGTGTCTTCTGATGTGCACTTGGGCATGTCCAGATAAACCCCTCCACCGCAGAAGAACCGCTCAAGCGCCTGGTTACAGGCGGCTCGGGGCAGGAGGGTGCGTTTGTGTCGATGGCACGAGGGTTTTCAGGAAGGTGGATGAGTGTGTCTCCCTCTGGTATCCGAGTGTAAGCATGGAACCACACAGCTTCTTGCTGCAAGGGGGTGTGTGTGCAGGGGTGAGAGTGTGTGCAAGGCACTGTACGTGTGTGCAAGGTGCTGTATGTGTGTATGAGACACTCTATGTGTGTGCAAGGCGCTGTACATGTGAGTGAGGCACTGTATGTGTGTGCAAGGTGCTGTACGTGTGTGCAAGGCGCTGTATGTCTGTGTGAGGCACCATATGTGTGTGTGAGGTGTTGGACATGTGTGCAAGGTGCTGCAGATGTGTGCGAGGCACTGTATGTGTGTGCAGGGCCCTGTATGTGTGTGCCAGGCACTGTATGTGTGTGCAAGGTGCCGTGTGTGAGGTGCTGCACACGCATGCAAGGTGCTGTACATGTGTGCAAGGCACTGTACATGCATACAAGGTGCTGTCTGTGTGTGCAAGGTGCCGTATGTGTGTGCAAGGTGCTGTATGTATGTGCAAGGTGCCATATGTGTGTGCAAGGCACAGTACATGTATACAAGGCGCTGTACGTGCCTGCAAGGCACTGTGCAAGTGTGCAGGGCACTGTATGTGTGTGCAAGGTGCTGTACGTGTGTGCCAGGCACCGTATGTGTGTGCAGGGCCCTGTATGTGTGTGCGAGGCACTGTATGTGTGTGCAAAGTGCCATATGTGTGTGCAAGGTGCCGTATGTGTGTGCAAGGCACAGTACATGCGTACAAGGCACTGTACATGTGTGGCAGGGTGCTGTACATGTGTGCAGGGTGCTGTACATGTATGTGAGGTGCTGTAGGTGGCACGTCCCCCCTGGCACAGACGGTGCTGGTGTGTGCTGAGGGTGCAGAGCAGCGGGTGCCGCCAGCAGCGGTGCCCCTGGCAGGGCTGTGCTGAGCAGGCAGCTCTCCCATGCGGGCACAGGGGCAGGGGGAGGACTCAGCCAGCTCTGCCCCTGTGCAAGGTGCTGCAGATGTGTGCGAGGCACTGTATGTGTGTGCAGGGCCCTGTATGTGTGTGCCAGGCACTGTATGTGTGTGCAAGGTGCCGTGTGTGAGGTGCTGCACACGCATGCAAGGTGCTGTACATGTGTGCAAGGCACTGTACATGCATACAAGGTGCTGTCTGTGTGTGCAAGGTGCCGTATGTGTGTGCAAGGTGCTGTATGTATGTGCAAGGTGCCATATGTGTGTGCAAGGCACAGTACATGTATACAAGGCGCTGTACGTGCCTGCAAGGCACTGTGCAAGTGTGCAGGGCACTGTATGTGTGTGCAAGGTGCTGTACGTGTGTGCCAGGCACCGTATGTGTGTGCAGGGCCCTGTATGTGTGTGCGAGGCACTGTATGTGTGTGCAAAGTGCCATATGTGTGTGCAAGGTGCCGTATGTGTGTGCAAGGCACAGTACATGCGTACAAGGCACTGTACATGTGTGGCAGGGTGCTGTACATGTGTGCAGGGTGCTGTACATGTATGTGAGGTGCTGTAGGTGGCACGTCCCCCCTGGCACAGACGGTGCTGGTGTGTGCTGAGGGTGCAGAGCAGCGGGTGCCGCCAGCAGGACGAGGCCGTGTCCCCTGGCAGGGCTGTGCTGAGCAGGCAGCTCTCCCATGCGGGCGCAGGGGCTGGGGAAGGACTCAGCCAGCTCTGCCCGTTCGGGAAATGAAATACCCTCTGTATCAGCTTCTTTTGCCATCCAAAAGCAGCGCAGGAAAATCCAGCCTGGCCACCCAAAGAATGTGAAATACCGAACAGGAGGAAGGAAAGAAAAACCACCCGGTGCTCCTTCTCTCACTGCCCATCACATCTTTCTGTGCAATCATTCCTGTTTCCAGATCAGACCCACCGTGGGTGCTGGGTGGATCTGAGCACACCCAGCTGGGGCCTTTACCTTGAACTGACTTTCACTGGGAAATCACAAGAGAGAAAGGAACTTCCAGAGAGAGCCCCCACGTTACCGGAACAACATGCAAAGACACAACAAGGACCAGGAATTCCTTTCTAAAGGGCAGAATTCCCCAGGAATTGGGTTCGTTGGATGAACCCCGGGTAACGCTGTCCACTCACTGCACATAAAGAGGCAAGAAGGGATATAGTCAGGGATGCAGAGATCACCCACCTTCACTCTCTGAGGGTTCATCCAGTACTGGATGTCTTGCACAGTCTCGTTCACACGCAGGAGGATGGGCTCGTGACTGTGGTCCAGACAGGAGGTGGTACACTCTGCACCTGCATGGAAGAGGATGAAGGTAACAGTTAAAGCTTCTGGCCCTTTCAACATCTTTCCAGCTGAAGGATAGGAGTAGGGTTCATTTTCCCTAAATTGCAATTAGCAGTCAACCATAACTATCACATATCTTCTAGCCACACGCGAAACGCTGAGTACGACCATAACTATCACATATCTTCTAGCCACACTGAGTACAACCCTGCATCCCAGCAGGAGATCGTGGGGGTGGCAGATACTCCAGGACCTTTTTTGTATGAACTGTGTATCTCGGTATTTCTCCGGTTATTAACTCCAAGGAAGGGGTCAGGTTTTGTGCTTTCAGATCATCAAGCAAATGAGAAGGTTTTTCCATTTCAACTGCTCTTTCAAGCAATGGGACTGATTAAGCAGAGGCTGCTGAACTCATCTCACCTATGACACGATGAAAACTTACCGTTTGATCTATCAAATTCACAGACCTTCAATAATAATCTTTCAGAGGGTGACCAAACCTAATGATACTGCAGACGAGCTATCACCTAAGTCCCACAGTCGATAAGACGTACACAGAGAGGTAATGATGGCTTTGTTCACACATAAACCTGCTTTTTCTCTGATTAACTGTCATGCCCAGTGGGAATCCTGTCCCTTCTTTATTAAAACATGCTGTGATACTCTGCAGCAATATCCCAGAGCCCTGTGGTGACACAACCGTAAGCCCTAGCGTGTTGGACCATTACCATTTCCCCCCTGGAAAATCACTCTTGAATGGCACAGCTGCTGCAAACATGTCATTAGGATTTCTGCACTCCAATCAGCGCTGGGGGAGGAATTAATCTCCGCACTGGTTTGGAGAGCTGAACCTTGGGCTCAACACACACCTCAGCCTGGAAGGGCAGATTAGGTGTCTGAGGAATTACCGAAGGTGTGTGGGATTCATAGTGACCATGACTGGATGCTATTATTTTCCCCACCTGCTTCTGCCTTCTCACGTGCTCCCCCACGGAGGAGTCAGCAGGAGCAGAGCAGACCCGGGCTGTTGAACCGGGGAACGCTTGGGGTTTGTTTTGCTTTCCCAGCACACGTGGTGGTGGCTCCACGGACCTGCTGGATGAGCCCCATTGCCACCAGCCCCATCGCGAGTGAGCGGCAGGAGAGCTCCTTCTCCAAAGGACATGGATCAGGCTTCCAAAAACACAATAAGAGAAGAAAACCCCAAGAACCTCATCCCGAAAGGTGGTGCTGGGCGAGCCTAACAAAGTGTGTGGTATGTCTCCATCTGCTGAGGATAAGAGCCAACGGCCGCTGTGCCCTCGCCGAGCTCTTCCTCCCTCTCCAGAGAGAGCCACACTCTCCTGGAGGATCTGGCCCATCAGTCCCTCACCTCCATGGCATCTGTGTGGTCCCACCACAGGATCAGGCCCACCAGACCACGCATCTGGGATGGGGACCTACTGCCAGCCACCTCAGCACGGCTGGGAGAAGACCCATCTGGCCGGCGCCTGCTGCGTGGGCAGCTTCAGACCCTCCTCCTTCCAGCACGGAGATGCTCCCCTCCAAACCAGGAATGGGTACTTCTCTCCTCGCAAAAACCTGTCTGGCTCTGGGAGGTAACCTCCTCTCAAGGGTAAAACTCCTCTCGCCACATGAAGAGTGGCTGCAGCCCTCCGGCCGCCGGCTCTCCCGCACCCCACCACGCTATTTACGCTGACGGAAAGGAGCGGGTCGGAATTGTTTTGATATATGATCTGTAATTGGCATCATTACAGAGCGGTGATCTCATCCAGGTCGTGTTCTCCTCCCCGGGGAGGGAACACAAGGAGGCTCGTGGTCCCTCGCATGGCTGCGATCTAATGAGGGAGCCGCGCAACCA
>NW_015090961.1:2767984-2930345 GCF_001431845.1 Calidris pugnax | reverse complement strand
CTGGGAGGGGGGCTGCAGGAAGGGGCCTCGCAGGTCTGTGTGGGCTGCAGCCAGTGCAGCTCCCCTTGCAGCCCTTACAGACCTCAAAAAAAGGGGGGGTGAAAATACAATATAGTGTGTGCACGTTGGGGTGCAGTCCATCCCTCCCTCTGCCTGGGGGACACAAAGAAAAGCTGAGCACAGCAAGTGCCCCAGTGCTCATCACCCCTTGCAGAGGGCCCAGGCACCTCAGAAAAAAAGGGGGGAAACATACCCTTACAACAGCTCCTAAACAGCTCACACCAAAGGGGATGCTTGGCTGGTCTCATATTCTTTCTGGAGAGACCTGAATTATCCTGGTGCTGCGCGTCCCTGTGAGCTTCCTGCCCTTCAGCCTCCGGGTGTGAGTGTTTGTGTGAGGCTGAAGGAGGGGGACGTTGTGAAAGTGTGAGAGCAAATGCAGGGACAACCTCTCCCTGTCTTTCGAGGAGGACTAGCTGCGTCTCTGGCATAGTCCGGCATGCTGGCTGCCCAGTAAAACCAGCTGGCCAAGAAGGAACACGACGAAACTTGAAGTGCTTCAAGGAGCAGGCAATCAGAGCACGTTACGTGATGCCCAGCCTTCTCAAAGCTTCACGTTTCCTAAAAGCAGTTCCCTGAAAAGCCTCCCGCAGCAGCCTCTCGCTCAGGTCCCCAGCAGAAGGTGACTTCAAGGACTGCAGGCTCCTTCCTTCTTCCCTCTCATTCCCATCCTCTTCCCCCTCTCCTGTTCCCTGCTCCCCACTCCCCTTTGACCCTCATCCCCCCGTCACAGACCTATTCCGTAGCCGCTGGCACACTGCAGCTTCAGGTGGCTGTTGAGCTGCGTGGGCAGCGCGCACTGGCCCTGCATCTCCCTGCAGAGATGAAAGGAGCCGCTCCAGGTGCCGTCCTTCCGGCAGTGAATCACGTTGCTTCCACGGCCCTGGGAAGGAGAGAAGGAGAGAAGGAGGATGGTCACAAAAACAGCAACGAGGACAGGCCGGGTGGTGAGAAGAGGGCAGAGCTGAGCTGGGAGCAATGTTCTGCCGGAGCTGGGAGAGCCCCCGTTAGGGCTGTCAGCCTCGGGGGCAAGAAGGAGTTTTATTCCAAAGAATAATAAACAAATGAAAGCATACAAACACCCCCACAAACCTTTTCTGTGCAATGCAATGGCTTTACAAGGTCTCTACCTTAAAACAGACCCCCTCTGGTTGCAATAAAGGTGCATTCACCCCATTTGCCTTCTCTGCTGCTGTCGAGAGGTTTGCACTGAATGCAGACCACCTCTCCCCTCTTCCCATTTTCTAACTGGTTGCATCGTCTTTGTCTCGAAAAGGAAAGAATCCCCAATGGCCCTCTGAAGGAGGAAGGAGAGCAGGGATGCTTAGCAGGGCAGAACGTGCTCTTTAGAGCTTGGCTGCCTTGAGTGACAGCGAGCGAAGGGGCTGAGACAGACACACACCGAGGCAGGTGGAAAGGAGGAAAAAAAAATCCTCTGGTGTGGGAATGGGCAAGGAATAGAATATGACATTTCTCTTACAGAAAAGATTCTCTCTCTGATACTGAAGAATGAATACCAAAGTCCGAGGGGAAATATCATGCCCTTTAGAAACAACAAAGGAGGGTACAGGCAATCTTTTGTCAGATCTATCCTCATGGCATTGGGGATTTCTGCACAAGCTGTTCTGCAGGATCTGCAAGCCCAGCTGCCATGGGGCAAACGTGGGACATTCCACAGGAGGATGGCTGGGGTGGCTGGGCTCCAAACCTCCCGCAGGGGGGCCTTGCTGGGTGGGAGAACCATGAAGGATCTCTGCTTCTCCTCACTCCTTTTACATCCTTTTACATCCATGCAATCAACCCAGCCTGTTCTTGGAGATCTTTGGGGATCCTTTGGGGTGCTGTCTATGCTGGGATCTCAGCAGGGTTGCTGAACTGTTCCTAGGAGCTCTTCCCCACCTCCCACACCCGTTGTGGCACAGCACAAGCCCCTGGTACTGGCATGGAAGACTGTGCAGCCTTCAGTCTTAGTCTCCTCCTCAATAGCCCAATGCTTTTTTTTTTTGCTCAGCTTTGTTGACGAACACAATGTTTAGTGAGATGCAAAGTGGTCTTATCAGCAGACTACTGCGTGGGACCTGCTTCCCCTTCTCTAGACATCTGGCCATTGCCAGAAGTAATAAGAAAATCATATGAAAGGATAATGGACCAGATGGACTCAGGGTGTGATCCAGCTTGGTGACTCTCACCTAAGGGCCAGTTTGGCAGAGACTGATTAATTTAGATCTGACTGTTTATATGATTTGTGCACAATATTCAGAAATGGAAGACCCTTGCTCTGGGTGCCAGGGGAGGAACCTGCTTAAATGACCATTACATTCCTGGTGATTAAGAGATGCCATATGTACAGCTGAGTAATGATCTTGCAGCGTGGTGACAAATACAGGAAGAGATCGCTAAGTGATAATTGAGCACAATTTGCTGTTCTAGCAAGTGTAGTGCACTTCCACTGCAATTTGCATGCCAGGGTTAAAACATGATTTTTAAAGGTGAGCCATGAAACCTGATTTATGTTCCTGGAGCTGGCTGGGCTTGAGGATACTATTGTATAGTTTCTGCAACATACCCAGAGATCCCAGGATATCCATTGCTATAGTAACATACTGTCCATCACTCCCTGACCTGCAAAATCTCTTGTGAAAATCCCTGCTGGGTTTCTTGCTTGGATGCAACGTGCATTATCACCTTATATAGCTGAGAGAGACTTAGTGGAGTTTAATCCTTAAATAATTAACACCTCTCAAGTGGTTCTGCCTTGTGCCAGGAGCCCTCCTTCTTTTCCTGCAGTCTACTTTCTGCGATATCTGGAAATACCTTTTTCTGCAAATCCCTTTCTCAAGATGTTATCTGCTCCTTTGCTCAAGGTGCCTTCACAGCTGGACAGTCACTGCTCCCTTCCTGACAGTGAATAGAGACATGGCTGTATCTCTCACTCTCCAGAGCTCACCTCATTATTGCTGTAACCCTGACTCTCCTGCTTGCTTCCTCTTCAGCTCATTTAAAAGCAAACACAGCCCGGTTACACCAGTTGTCATTGCCCTGGTGGCCCCAGTTGCCCTGCATGGCCGCGATGGTACGTGTCTTCTCCACGCTGACCAGCCCCAGCAAGTGGGAGATGCACAAAGCTCTGGGAGATGCATCCCAGGGCTCCCACCCAATCTGCACCCATGGGTGCTACTTCTCATTTCACAAGGCCCATAACCTCACGTCCGACTTAGAGAAAGAAGCCTTTTCCAGGTGCCCTGATGCCAAACCACATGGCTCCGCTGGTTGTCCCTATGAAGAAGACAGGCCAACCTGCCAGGGAATAGGGGCAGCAATTGGCTTTTAATGTTTGGAGCAGGCATCAGAGGTGTCTTGCAGGTCACTGGCCCTAGGGAAGGGCTGGTCCATTTTTAATATGTCCTCAGAATTTGGAATGACACAAAAAGGCCTTTGCCAGAGCACTCCCTGCCCTCTGCACTGCGTGTAGTAGCAGCAGCTTCTACAGCCCCACTTTCTCTTCCCAAGCGTATTCAGCAGCAGCAGCAGCAGCACTTCTGGGAGAAGTTACTTATCTCACAAACTATAATTACCTCTGGTGAGGACAACTAAGCATTTCAAACAAGATACTGAAGGCCAGACCTTCCCCTATCAGTGAACACAGCTCCTGGGAAGCCAATGGCAACACACTGATTTATGCCAGATGAGAATCTGACCCTTGATGCCAAATGACACCTTCACAGCCAGAAAAACATGAAAGGTTAGAGACAGTTCACCTGAATAGTTGTAATCCCTATAAAGTTAAATTATCCTATGGCACACATACATATAATGACAATGAGAAAAGAACTGGGGAGAAAAGCAAGGTAAAATGAAAGGAACAAACAGCACAAGTGTAGGTAACTCATATCCTACTTACTTTCATTCATGACTCTTTATTTTTTGCTAGATTTTCTAGCAGATTTTTCACTCACTTATTGTCCGGAAAGAGTAAGTTCCTCACTGCTAGTCCTCCACGGGCAATAATTAATACCATTACTACTATCATGAAAGTAATATTTCCAGGCTCTTCACGGTAGTTCTCTCCCTCTCCTTTAATTATGTCTTTCCCTCTTCCATTTCTCTGTCTCTGGTCTCAATGGCACTCCGTCCTTCCAAGATCAGGGTCCTTAGGGAACACCTCCTAAAACTGCGCTTGTATGGGGCTGAGATAACCCGGGCAAGAGAGACTCACCGACTGATTGTCATCATCTTCACACTTGATCCGACACTCGCTGTTGAACTGGAAGCCATTGGAGCACTGGTAGAGCCCATGAAACTTGGAAGGTGGAGGGTCACAGGTAACGGGCACGCAAGCGCCCGGCAGCCACGTGCCGTCTTGCGTGCACTGGATCTTAAAGGCTCGCCTTTTTGTGCAGGAAAAAAAAACAACAAAACAAGACCATTTAGTGAGTGGCTGAGTCAGCTCGGAGCCTCCAAAGCCTCTGAGCTCTGGTAGCAGGTTGCAGGGGATGGGCGTGCTTGAGCTTTTAACACTTGGGGAACAAGTCGTGAATCTGCGTCATGAGGTCTCGGAGCGAAAATAACGATTATTTGCAAAGCCAACATTGAGCTGCCCAGCCTAAACTCCTCTTTTGGCCTTGGACACGTCTCCCAAAAGCTCCGCTTCCCAGGCTTGTGGGCTGTGGTTGGTTTGAAGTGGGTTTGTGCAGAGTCAGAAGTATATGATAGCACTAACCCTTTCCTGCAGCGTTTCAAAGGGGACTCCCCAGGCTGAATATCAAAGGGGTATTTCTAAGGTAAGGCCTGTTTTTTGAGCACTGGTTAGGATTTTCAAAGAGGCCTGAGTGAGCTGGGTGCCTAAATCCCCTTGAAACCACACAATTATCTCCATGAAGGAATTGCTTGGTGACATTCCTTACAGCACATACAGCCTGTTATAAACAGCCCATCCCTTTCCCCAAATCATTTTAACCCATGGCTCTCTGAGTCACGCTGACCGCACGGTGTTACTCCTTCACGTACTTTCTTGCTTTTCTGGAGGATCCAGGGACATGGTAACCTGGTTTGCATTTGTACTTGCAAAAGGAGCCCACTTTGTGCTTATCTTCTCGGCAACGACTAGTCTGGAGATCCGCGTTGGGGACGACGGATGGTGCTCGACACATCAGCTCGCACAGGGCCTCTGGAAAGGACCACAGCCCGTCCTCCATGCAGGTCAAGTTGCTGTTGTTTCCTGAGAAGAGCAGTGAGCAAAGTTAACAACGTTCAGCAGGACTATTTTTTTTCGAGATGTCGTTACACCCATAATACATCAAAAGCCACCTCAGCTGGTTTGACAAATTCAACTGCGTATGTCCTACGCGTTTTCTCTCTCTAGATGATGGCATTAAATCATTAAGGACTCTGTTTTCAGATGACAGGCAGACAGTGCTTATTTCAGGAAATGCTATAGCATAGGGGAAACCACACTGGTTTTGTAATCTTTTGTATTTCTCTTCCTTATTTTGTTCTCCTCTGAAAGGAAGCTCGCTTCATACATCAACCCCCTCCTCTCCAAAGTCATGGCATTAACAGAGGGTTTGGTGCCATTACATTCTTCATTCTGCTTCTGTGTTATATCTCTTCCCTGAATCTGTCCTTTTCTTTTTCCGATTTTGAGCCTTTTGGAGCAGCATCTGTTAGTATTAGAGTCACTACTCCAACACAATGAGGAGCCATTCTCAGCTGGGGACTCTCAGTCCTTGGGGACTGGTGTGATAAATACGATTCATAATACTCATTAGAGACTCATTTTCCTTAGGAAGCTTTCTTGGCCAGCACCTCAAAGGTAAAAGGTACAATAGATCTATTTGCCTCTGCTATGACCTACTTGACTTCAGAAGGTTAAGCTAAAAGTAGCCTAGTCTCAGTGTATTTCACATTCTTTGTTATTTTATGCCGTATGTTGAAAAGGAATAAGCTTTTCCTAAGAAACAAAGCGCAGCTATGAGCCACTAACCCTTCAAAAATCCCTAATACTCTATTGAAATCCCCGAGCATTGCTGCAGGAACTCTTCTCAACCCACAAGGCATATTTTCGACAGCAAGCCAACTTCGGAGTTATCCAAAATAATACCGTCAAACTGCTAACCCCAGAGCAATGCCATCTCTCTGAGAGGGAAGGAAGAGAGCCGGGGCACGAGGCTGGAATTCAAAGAAGAAGAAAACAAAAGGCTCTGGAGGGCTCAGGGAGGTATGTGGAGGAGCCCTCCTGCCCTACCCACGAAGATAAGAGAAGCTGCATTAAATCAGCCCTGATTTTCTCCCTCCCCTCCCCGACTGCAGAGGATCGCAGAGGGATTTTGTGCAGAAGGGAGCTCTTTTCTAGAGCACCAACGTGCTCCTCTGCTCTGACTCATGCAGCAGCTCTGCAGACCAGCCGTGGTGATATCATACTTGCCACTGCAAAGTGATAAGCTGTGACATTACCAACAGTGGCTGTCATGACGTCAGTGATTGAATTAGGCATGAGTCATCCCAACGCCATTCTCCAGAAGCTTAGTGGCAACATCTATTAGTCATCACCGATGGCTGTACACCAAATGCTGCCTTTACCTCACAGCTCACAGAGTTTCTGGACAAAAGTGAAGTGATGCTACACCCCACAGCTGCCCACCCTGACCTGGGGGTTGGGCATCATCCCTCCAGTGACCCCCACCGGAGTCATCAGCTGAAGCTCGTGCTGGTCATGATGAATATTATCATTTTCACTGCCCCTTCAAAAAAATTCCAGGCATTTTCAAGGCAAAAAACACCCCTTGTTGAAGATGACCCTCTGAGTGTATGAACAGAAAAAGGGAATTCTTTGATAAAAATCTCCCCTTTGACCAGTCCTAACTTTCACTGTGTGTTGGCTGCTGTGTGGTTACCCTCCTAAGTCGGAGTTAAAAGAATTAAGCAATTTGGTTATATATGAAGAAATCAACATACCCTTTCACTGAAATGAAGAATACTCCCCATGTCTCTGCTGGGGTTTGCAATGAATCCTGGCAGAAAAGGTGATACCACATGTACAAAAAAAGCTTACACAGCGTTTGTACCTGAGCTGACAACAGCAGTGAAGATTACTCCACTGCAAGATGACAAGTTAATTTGGCTCTAATGTTCCTTCAAATTAACAATGATATCTTTTCTTGTTTCCTGAGGACCATACCAAAAAGGCTAATGTGGCAGTGAGCAGAAGAGTCAACGGTGCTGAGATGATGGGGACACTAGCAGAAAAGCAGCAGGGAAGAAGATGGGGAAGAAAAGGAAAGAGGGCAGCAGAGTGTGTTATTTTTAAGAAAAAAAAAATAAAATTGTACAGAGTCCCAAACAAGAAGAGGAGAGAAAGGTCAGAGGTAGAGCAAGATGAGTGTGGAAAGGAGAAAGGTGATGGATGAATTAGGAAAAACAGTGACAGGGGAATGTGCCACTGGGACACGGGACTTCAGTCTTCTCCTGCCTTTCCAAATACATGGAAGAGGCATGGAAGGGAGACAGACACAGAAAACAGAGAAGGCATGAGAAAGAAGATGAGAGACTTCAATTTGATTTATCCCCATGACTTTTCCATGTTTTGGTTGTATGGAAGCAATATTCACTGTCATTACTGCCTGGCCAGCCGTGATCAAGGAAAGGTCAGAGGAAGGTAATAGAGAGATGCAAAGGAACTTAACTTCTAATATAAATAAACCTTCCCATAGAGTCTCATAATTCTTCATACTTAAAATATCATGAATAATTCTAAAACAACAGCAACAGTACCATATATTACTGGGAACAGTCTGTCAGCGGGGCGGCTACCCCCAGGTCACTGCACAGACACCCGCCAATACCTTTCAGAAGAGCTGGAGGCCGGCAAGTGAAGGAGCATTTCTTGCCAAAGGTGGTCCCCTCGCTGCAGTTGAAGGTAGCAGGGTAGACATGGTACTGGTCTGGGACACCACAGTCCACGGGCTCGCAGGTCACCTGCTTGTTCCACTTCCCATCCGTGCAAGTCATGGTGATGCTGGACTCCGTCTGGAAAAAGACACATGCCTACAGCCACCACAGCCAGCAAAACCATGTCAAGCCTAATAACAGCCATTAATTTGGCTCACAAGTCAAGCAAAACTGAGTGTGATCACTACCATCATCATTTGGACAGGGGCTACTGAAAACACTGAGGTCCCACAAGAAACCAGGGGAGAGAACCAGGATGTATTTCCATCACCTCTGGTCTGAGACACCAAAGTGCTTCAATATAAGGAGTGGAGCACTACAAATAATCTGAGCTCTTGTCTGCGTTGCCTCCCAAGACACGCCGTGAGCCTCGTGCTTAGAAAAGAGTTCACAGGTCTGAGCTGTCTGGAGCTGACAGCTATCCCTCATCCCCATCACCTTTGCAGTGACACAGCCCCTCCGAGGGGATCCCCACGTACTTCGGAGCAGTCAAACTCACTCTTGGGTTTGAATAAAAGCCAACTTGATGTGAACCCATTCGGGACTCCCATCCGAGGCTCTCCCAAGAGGTGTCAGTCACCCCTGGACTGGGGAACCAAGGGAGGTGGCCTGGGCCACGTCAACATTGTGTTCAGATCCTGACAGCTGGTGGAACAGCTTCTGCTCTCAGAGTGCCCCGAGGGTCCAGATGAAACTGGGGACCTGCTGCCCTGGCACCAGGGACACGCATGCCGGAGAGACAGACTTCTGCCTGGTGGAGTTTGCCATGGATGGACCCAAGAGCATCCTGCCAACAGGTTCACTTGGCACTTGAGGGGTCCGAGTACAGCGTCAGTGCCTGTGCTCTGACGTCCCTAATGTCACTCTACCATCACAGCTACACCGCAGCTACGCTTCTGTGGATTTGAGGAATAATCCAAACAACGCAGCAGATTGAAATCCTGAAGTGCTAGGGAGAGAGGAAAAAAGGGGGGGAGGTAAAGGAGCCATCCTCCCAAAGCCAAGATGAAGAATTTACAGGGTGATGGGAGGACAAACAGATGTTGGCAAAGAGAACAGAATAAACAATGTATCCACTTTTTAATTAAAAAGGAAAAATTATTAAAAACCAGAATTAAAGAATCTGAAAGTAGGACTCTTGCCTCCATACCAGAATAAGGAGGGGGACAGAGGAAAAAGAAATGTGAGAAACCCCAACAGGAGAAGGGGAAGATAGCGGTGAGGAATCTGACCAAGCCGTAGAGCAGCGCTCCTCTGCCTCCAGGGAATATTTTATTCAGGGCTGGTAGGCTCACAGGAGACCTGCACCGCCGACCATTGATCTGGGTTTATAAAGGGAAGGGGAATTTTTCTAGCACACATCAAAGGGACCTGGATTCCCTTTTTGCAAAAACACCCTAATGGTTTCAACAGAAGTTCAGACCTGTCTCCCTTTGATATATGGTTGCATTCAGAATGGAAAAAGCAGTCCCAGAGCTGAGAAACTGGACACTTCCCAAGTGGGCACAAAACCCCTTTCTAGACTGTGGAGTTTATTTAAACAGGGAGCACTGCTGATGGAAAAAAATGTCTTTTATACAAATTGAGAGTAGCACATTCCGGGATTCTCAGAGCGCTCAGGTGAAGTGGCACTCTGTGTTCTCATTCCCAATCATTTTGCTCTCCAGAGGCTATTAATTCTGCCTTTGTTGCTTATCAGATTATTCGCTCCGTTAAAAAGTAGACAGATATTCATATTCTGTGGACAGTTGACGGCTTGAAGCTACCTGTGCTTGCAGGAAGGTGCGGTGTGATGGCCGGAGGAGAAGGGATGACACAGAATATTGCCATGTCCTCACAGCTCACACACACAGCAGCATCACCACCACATTTGCACTCCAGGCTGGGCTGCTCCAGCCTTCAGCAAAGCCTCCATTGCCCTTAGCAGATGCTATCAGCAAATAACACTCTGCCACTGTGGCTGCTGTGCACCTCCACAGCAGGAGGTTAAAACATAAACCCAAGGTATTGATGACAGGGGCTACCCAAACGTTATGGAAAAGACCTGGGTCTTGCACTGTATCTTGCTGGATCCACGCTGAGCACGAGGAAGATCTACCGGCGCCAAGAGATTCAACTCAGAGAATTCAAGAATTCAGTTCTTAGCGTTGGTGTGATCTAGTTTGGGAATGAGTGATTGCTCCTGCTGGCTGGCACAGTATGGTGCACAGGGGAGTTTCTCTAATGACAGGGCTGTGCGTCAGTCGTAGCTCTACATAAATAAACAGTGCAAATTCAGAATCCACAATATAAAACCCAAATTAAAACAGAAGCAGTATCTGTGCGTGACAGTCACACCTCAGAGAAGACGGGCAAGAACGTTTTGCCCAAGCTAACACTGAGGGTATTTCAGCTGCAGATGTGGTCTTTGTTATCAGGAAGCTCCAGGAGGACACTCCAGCCTTCTGGAAATGCAATGTCATCCCCGCTCGGAAGGGATCCCTCCTTAGAGCCAGACTCCCACTGCACTTTATTTCCATCCCTGTTCTAGATCTTGATGTGAAAAAAACGAGTTAAGTCTCTCCACGTTTTCATCTCTGGATTTTTCCCCATGGTACTTTCCCAACAAAACCACTGACCAAATCTGGAAGAGTCACCTCCTTCCAGACCCATATGGCTTTTCCTCTTCCTGGCAAACTGGTGAGCCCCTTCCCAGGCAGAGAAGCTGTGCCCATCAGGGTAAGATCCTGGCTTCTCGGCTTTTTCCGGTAATTTGTTCCACACTTTGTAGGATGGAAGCTGAGGTTTTCAAGGTCAGACATAATAATGGCACATTTTAAACCATGTTCTATCATGTCATCACTTCAAGCAATAGGAGCACATGCGTTTCTGCAGCAGAACAGAAGAGAGAACGTTCCCCACAATGGAGACAAAGAGTAGTGGGGCTTTGATTGAAAGCACCGAGGAGAACCCTACCATGGAAATGGATGCAGATGGCACCCACCAGCTTTCAGCTTCTCCCTCTTGCAATGTCCCACCCGAAGGTGGGATGAGGGGCCTGGAGAACAAGTCCTATGAGGAGAGGCTGAGGGAACTAGGCATGTTTAGTTTGGAGAAGAGGAGGCTGAGGGGAGACCTCATTGCCCTCTACAACTACCTGAAAGGAGGGTGTAGAGAGGCAGGTGTTGGCCTCTTCTCCCAAAGGACGAACGACAAGACCAGAGGAAATGGTCTAAAGTTGTGGCAAGGGAGATTTAGATTAGATATTAGAAAGAATTACTTTACTGAGAGAGTGGTCAGGCACTGGAACAGCCTGCCCAGGGAGGTGGTGGAGTCACCATCCCTGGAGGTATTTAAGAAACGTATAGACATGGCTCTTCAGGGCATGCTCTAGTGCCCAAGGTTATTGGTTTATGTTTTTTTTTTTTTTGTGTGTGGTTGGACTCGATGATCTCAGAGGTCCCTTCCAACCACTAAGATTCTGTGATTCTATGACTGCGGTGCTCGGGGGCAGGACCCCAGGATGCTCAGCTCTCCCCAACGCCACCTTGGAGGGGGGGTTTTTGGTTGTTTTTTTTTTTTGTGTGTGGTTGGACTCGATGATCTCAGAGGTCCCTTCCAACCACTAAGATTCTGTGATTCTATGACTGCGGTGCTCGGGGGCAGGACCCCAGGATGCTCACCTCTCCCCAATGCCACCTTGGAGGGGGGTTTCCAATCAACTCAGCCTGAGCAGAGCCACCTCTGGACACGACACCGGGGCTTTGTGGCAGCATCTGCGCCTGCCCGTGCAGCTCTCCCACCCCGAGCCTGAGCAGGCACGTGCCCGTTTCGCCTGTCTGATCCGACAAGGTCACCCGGCTCACAGCAGTCCAGAGGAAGCACTTGGCTTTCTCATCTGGTTTATTAGCTGTCACTTTGGGCACTTCGTGCTGCCTTGACTGGCATCACAGCAACCGCTTCCCTTCATGTCCTGCCTCCCAAAAGCCGCTTACGCAAGGAGGGAGGGAGGCAGAGGAGGAGAAAAGAGGAGGGGGGGGATGAAAAAAAGGGCCTCCAAAGATACAGTGTGCAGCACAGTGAAGAGGATGCAAACTTACACAAATCTGGTGCCAGAAAGATTTGTTTCTTGGGACTTTTAACAGCTTGGGAGAATTCACGTCTCTTTCCTGCTGCCCAAGATCCCAGCCGGCTCCTTCTTCAAGCGATGCTTCACGTGTGAAGTTTCCTCTCCTTAAAAATGAACAGCTGTGCCCTCCCCTCTAAGTATTCTTCCACTTCTGCCCACTACTGTGTCTCTAATTGAACCCACATGAGCCGCGCTTTCTTTTCCTGGCATGATTGATGATGCCTTTGCACAACATTAGGGAGCTGCTGGGTTTTAAATAACACCTCTTGACCAGAGCAGCAGTGGTGGTAGCTTCAAGGAGAGATGACAACAAGCCACTGAATGAGCGGGGCTTTCAGTGAAGGACAAGGGGGAGGAAAGCAGTGAAAGACAAAGCGGGGAGAAGAGAAGAAAGAGCGATGGAGTTGTCAGGGGGGTGGGAAGAAATCGGAGGAAAATGAAAACATCCCGAGATCTTCTTTGTGAGAAAGATACATGAAGGGCTTTGCTCCATCACTATGCAAACCTTTTTTGTTGTTGTTGCTGTTGAGTCCCTAAATGAGGATGAGAGAGAGCCCAAGGGTCTGTAAACAGCTCAGCCTTTTTTTTTTAAAATTTATTTTCAAACAGCAAACAGTTTCTACTGCACATTAGTGTTGATGGTTTCAGGATTTGGTGATTTTATGGAGTTTTAACAGAATTTGGAAATGGGAGCTTCTCGGAGAACAGAGATGAATGATTTTTTTTGCCCTAAGACTGATTAAAATGGTGGCTTCAGAAGACACAGAGGCCAGAAAGTGCAGAAACTGTTACGAAGATTTTCAAAGACCCCTTAGATGTGAAAGATTGATTTGAAATGTGACTTATGCCCCCACATTTCTGAGATGCTTTTGAAAATTTTGCTTTTAATTCTCTGTTCACCCCTTTTTTTCTGCCTTTCAGTGAAATATGGAAGACAAATGCAGTTCAGATGCTAAACCAGGGTGTTTGTGCTGGTCTGCCAATCATCTTCATCATCATGCTGTGGTCATGAGCCACTGATGTTCTGTCTGCTCTTCGAGACATCACATCTCACCTCAGCCTTCTTCCTACCCAAGAGTGTGAAACATCAGCATGAGCAGAGCAACTTTCCTTCCTCCTCTTCCTTGTCCAGCCCTCCCCACTGTCAGTAAAATGAGAAAAAAATTAGCTCTAGACCCTAAAATCAGTCAATCAAGCAAAATATCCAACTAAATGACCACAGTGAGGCAACCAGCAGCTTTGTTCCTCAATCACAGCAGAAAGTCCTTCTGACCATCAATAACAACTCAATGCCCTATCTCACCTCCAAATGCTTGTGCTCAGAAGAGGAGCTGAAGCTGGGAAGCAATTGTGGAAGGAGCACAATGCAATTCAATACAACACAATACTAGGAATCCAAACCATGGATTTTGGACTTTCTTGGATAATTCATTTTTTGCCTACGTGTTCCACAAGATCTGTCTTGAAGCACCTGACATAAAGAAATATAACAAGCCGACAGCGAAAGAAACTGCCTGTTCCTTTTCAACAGATCTCCAAAGCACAATAAACTTTTAAAGCGTGTGTTTAATGTGCTTAGCTGAGTATGGATATCTTTAAGATGCTCCACTCCTTCCCTGATTTGAACAGTGAACACACAGCACTGAGCAAAACAAAGCCATTGGCCTCGGGGTTTTTATCAGTGGAAAAAAGAGGACGGAGCGCAATAGAAGAGCAGGGGGAGAGGGAGCGTGTTGTAAGAGGCAGTGAATCACAGCAGCTAAGGGTGCAAAAATCCTCCTCTCCTGTCATGTGAGTCTGATCAAGGCTCTGAAACCAAACTTCTCCCAGCAAAACCATATACAGTTGGCTGATTCCCCCCCCTCCCCAAAAAGGCACTTCTCCTATTTAAATAACACGGCGCTGGTGAAACATGTTTAGGCTGTTTTATTTGGTTTGGGATTCCTGTGTGCTCGATGTACAGCTCCCTTCCAACTCTTTCCTGGTTCAGCCATTCAGGCTCGTCCGAGAACTTGTTTTCTGTTCTGTAAAAATGCTCAGCTGGAGCTGGGCTTCTGGTGCTGATGCCAATTAGGATGGAAGAGGCCCAGCTCGCGGGGTCCTGTATTTGTTTTGTAATTGAGTTGAAAGGGCTGACTCATTCCCCTCCGTTCTGTCTCCCCGCTCCACGAGCTGATGGAGAACGTGGTATTTCACAAACCCAGGCAGGCTGTGAGCACGGCCACTGCCCCCAGCCCTACCCACCCCAGACATGTCTGCTGCCCCAAAAACCAGCAAGAAGGTGCTGATGGGGGAAACCACCCCCACATCGTGCTCAAGGCATCCAGCACCATTAGAGAGGGGAGGAGAAACTGGGGTGCTTGTCCCACACCCCTGCACCCCGTGCTCCCCAGGGCATCCCGAGGCTGGGACATGCTCCACATACACCCTTGGCCACCTCCCCCAGCACAAAGGATCTGCCTGTTTTGAATGTTTAAAGAAATGGTCAGTTTTCCTCAATACCCCACTCAACGGACTGAAACACTGCAAAGGAGTTAAGACCCAGTTAGCCTCAACCCGAGGAATAAGAATGAGGTATTTTGCCCAGAAACTGGTTTTGCAAAAAACCAATCACACCTTCCCCCGCCCCAAAAAAATCCAACCCAAGAAACACTGTTTGGCTGAGTAGAGCCAGTGAGATCAGAACACTTATTTCAGCCTTTTGGGTTGAAAATTTCTAAATTTAGGGAACACTTGAGATTTGACCACTGTCAGCACCTCCTATTCTGATGAGCAGTACTTGGATAAGGCTTTGTCCCAAGGCTGAGCTGAGATTCTGGGTTTTAGGCTGAGTTATCTCTCAATTTCTCCACATCTCTCTGCTCACCCCCGTATTGTGGGTCCTACAAAACCAGCAGAACAAACCTGGCTCTTGCTGAGCTCATCATCTCGATGGACTTGCAAAATGTAGCCCGTCCTGCAGCTCACGTTGCACTGGGCGCCGTTGAACCACCCGCCACCCGTGCAGTTCAGCACCGCGTTCTCGATCTCCAGCTTCTGGCAGTCGGTGGCTTCGCAGGAGTAGTGGACACAGCTGGGTGGGAGACAAGAAGTGGTATTTTTATTATACTCATTGAATTCACTCCACCAGAGGAAGTGTGTCTGACTGACAAACTCATGGCTTGCCAGGCAGCAGGTACACCGACTCCATACTGGACCCAACCCAGCCAAGGGCTCCTCACCAACGAGCACACCCTCCAGGTATATCTTCTGAAGGACAGGAACAGTGGTAATGGTGATGACAATGGAAGAAAATTACAGGTCTTGTGGCAAAACGGAAGAGCCTGCCAATTCTGCAGAATTACTTCTACAGAATATTACTCAATATTCAACCACACTGTGTCCTTCCTTCTCCTGTACCAACATCCATCCATCCATCCATCCCTCCATCCATTCCTCCCTTTAGGTACACCGACTCCATACTGGACCCAACCCGGCCAAGGGCTCCTCACCAACAAGCACACCCTCCAGTTATATCTTCTGAAAGACAGGAACAGTGGTAATGGTGATGACAATGGAAGAAAATTACAGATCTTGTGGCAAAAGGGAAGAGCCTGCCAATTCTGTAGAATTACTTCTACAGAATATTACTCAATATTCAACTACACTGTGTCCTTCCTTCTCCTGTACCAACATCCATCCCTCCCTCCATCCATTCCTCCTTTCATTGCTCCATCCATCCATCCATCCATCCATCCATCCATCCATTCCTCCCTTCATTGCTCCCTCCCTCCCTCCATCCATCCATCCCTCCATCCCTCCATCCCTCCATCCATCCATCCCTCCATCCATCCCTCCCTCCCTCCCACAAGAGTACTCTCCCTCCAAGAGCAGTCCTTATGCCCTGTCCAATTTTAAATCTCTGCTGAATTCAGGAGTGCCCGATATTGTTAGCGATAAGTGTGCATGTGAGGAGAGGTTTCTGTGATAGACACTCTTATCTTTGAGAAACTCGATTTAAATCAACACATTCATTTTACTCCCCTTCCCGAGGAACACCAAACATCAGCTGTGTAGCTGTGTTGATAAGCTCTTATCAAGCTCAGCAGCGTGCTGTCATTTCAGATCTCTCCGGTTGCTGCCCTGCCATCCAGAAAATGTTTCCCCAGATAGAAACTGTCTGCTCTCCCTTGTAACAGTTAGCACAACTTGTAAAAAGAGGGGTTTGTTTTATTTTTGTATACGCAGAGATGCCTGGTTGAGACAAAATCTTTCAGCGTCTTCGATGGCCTGAGTCAAACTTTATAGCACATGTTCCAATGTGACTATGGGCCAGTCCCTCAGCTAAAGGGCAATGAAAATGCTGAGAGTCTTAAAGCATGAGGGTAGATTTAGATTAGGTATTAGGAAGAAATTCTTTAGTATGAGGGTGGTGAAATACTGGCCCAGGTTGCCAAAAGAGGTGGGAGACGCCCCATCCCTGGAAACATTTGAGGTCAGGTTGGACAGGGATCTGAGCAACCTGATCTACTTGAAGATGTCCCTGCTCATGGCAGGGGGGTTGCACCAAATGACCTCTAAAGGTCCTCTCCAACCCAAACTATTCTATGTGCAAATACGTTTTCTGAACTAGAAACAAAATTTCTGCAGTTAAGGATTCCTACAGGGTGATACACCTCTGCTGGAAATTATAATTAATTTAAATTAAATACAATGAAATTAATTCACAGGAGGGAAAGCTTTCACCATTTATATGGGTAGGGGAGAACCTGAAACACAGAAAGCTACAGAAAGAAGGGAAAGCAATCCATCAATACACGTATTTTGAAACGGGTTACAAGCAAGCTATTCCCATCTCCTGGAAAAAGGGTTAAGAGCCACCCAGACACCACCCACCTTAGTAAGCACAGGACTTAGCGTGTACATGCTGTTTGGCGGCGTTCAAAGCATTGTGCAGACATTATCTAATTAATTTTCATGACACCCCTGTGAGACACCTGGGCTGGTATTGTTATCCCCCCGTCACTGATAGAGGAGCACATCTGCACATGTCTCTACTGAGCTCTAGATCAGATTAAGCGACAGCATTATGTCCCTCCACAACTCATTTCTCTGTCCCAGACTAGTGCTATATGGGAAGTGCCCACTGCTTGTAATTTAAGGTTGCTTGTTCAGTGACGGCCCTTCCCTGGAGTGCGATGAGCCATAAACAATTTCTACACTCAGAAAGATCTTATTTCCTCATTGTGCACAAAGTATTGCTGCTGACAGGACCGAGGAAGGAGAATTCCACCTCTGTGTTGGCCAACCCCATACCCTTGTACACAACAACCAGCGGCCTGTCTGTCAGCACTATGACTGTGATGCTCATTACTTCTGCAGAACGGATGGTCCTCTGCCAGAGATGACCTACACCAAGGGATCCTGCCTTCAGCAGGATCTCCCCCGTCCCACACCAAGGGTTTCACACGTTTCCCAGTCACTGCAGCTCAAAGCCTGACACACAAATTTAAACTGCCATTGATTTCCCTTTGTACTGATCAATAAGACTATGGATGAGATGGTGGAAGAACAAATGGATGGTATATCCTAGTGCCCAGGTGGTCTCCTCTTGGGGAGAAATGAGGTGAGGAGAATGTGCTATCTGCAACTGCTTTGTAAATGCCCACCCAGGAGCAGGAACCACAGGCCACAGACATACCATGGCTCCCCGAGCAAAGCAGCACCTTACTGACCTCACAGCACTGCTAATTGAGTAAGTCACCAATTAACATTAGCAAGACTATCTGAACAGGGATGGTGAGTGAGAGTGTAAATGATGAGTGATGTCTTGCCGAATCCTCCCTACACGTCCCAGCTACGTATACCCACGGAGGCTGACCATCACTTCACCTCCCTCCCATTTTCAGAGGCTGAGGCTGCAACGCGAGTTCCTCCCGTGCCAGGGCTCCAGGGATGAGGGAAGTTGACTCAGTGAGGAAAAAAGGGAGCACCGTTGCCAAGCCATTCTCAGAAGTACCCGTTGAGAACCTTGACTGCCCATTGTAAAACGCCCGCAAAATCTGACAACCGTCTTGCTTTGAAGTTGGAAAAATAAAATAATAGCAGACCTACTTCATTTAGTGTCTTACGTGAGTCAATGTGCTACACATCAGCACTGAACTCAGCCCTGAATGGCTTCAGAGGGAAGGATGAGCCTAAGAGAACCTTTGCAATTTGCACAAAGGGAAATCTGGAGGAACGTCACCGCGGTGGCATCGCTTTTCATTTCCATCAATGTAAAGGAGAAAAAGAATCTGGTTTCTTGAGTTCATATCAGGACACCAGATGAGCAAGCCTGGGCTTAAAAGTCCTACAGAACTGAAACGCCACAGACAAAGGCATTAAGAAACACTTATTGTGATGTTCTTCTTTCTGTTTACAAGTCCCCTTGTGGTCTTCTTAAATGGCCAGGGAACATTTTTAGCCACCCCCTCCAGGCTCCAGATTATGCCTCGGTTAGCAGATCATCTGGGCAGCTCTCTCTGTCTGTAACTCTATATGAATGACTTCAGTGACAAACAATACAACCATTCACTTTTTGTAAAAAAACAACCACTGCCACCAAATGTTTCCAATTTAAATATTTCTGGTTCTCTAGCTACTGGTTCCAATTTGGTATCAGCTACTGTCAGCCGTAAATCCCAATGAATTTTGAAGTCACGATCTTGAATTGAGTTCTGCAAATGCAGAATTAAGAAGGAGAAATTAGTATCTCCAAGTAGGAAGTTTAGACAAAGAACCCATCACATCCATATTACAGAATTGTGGGTTACAGAAGCTCTTGCATGGGTACTGCCATTTAACAGTGGTTAATCATCACATGCTCCAGAAACTATGCATTCCTTGGGAAAGAAACAATATAGAGTATCTGAGAATGAAATCCTGGCATGGGACTGCCTATCCCATTTTCTTGCCATCAAAATAGGGTGACTTCATCAAAACTGCCTATTTCAACTCATCCCTGGTCTGTCCTAACTCCCCAAATGCACCTGGGAATTGCTTGCCAGAGTATGAGCCGGTCTCATCAAAAGCAATGCAAGGGACCCAAGGAACATTCTAATGATTTACTGATATAGATACACATATATAAATGTATTTATATACACATAATGAACAAGTGTTGGGGCCTGGGATATTCCCTGTCAGTGTTTATTTTACCAGGGCCACCTCAGGATTCACCTGTTCCTGTGTGTGATTTCCTAAAGTGACATTTTCACACAAGCTGAGCGCAGGGGGCAGTGGGTTTCTTGCACACTTCTCACTGTCTGCAGCGTGTTAAAAACACACATCAGGGCAGCCCGTTACAGTGATGTAAAAATCCCTGAGCTGAGCTGGCTTCACATGTAGGCTGAAGCTCTGAGCCAGTTTTTACTTTATTCAAATCCATTCTGCCCATCCCTAATCTAAATGAGCTCAGTCATTAGCCTCTAAATCTTTATTTCTCTGTGCCAATATTGGCCCCAATTCAGCAAGGCACTTAAATATGTGCTTAACTTCAAAAGCACGGTTAAGTCCCACTGATAGATTTGACTACAGGGGGATGTAAGCAAATAGCTAAGGGCTTTGCTAAATTGGGGTCTTAGTCACACAATCCTAGAAACATTTGTATTTTAACATGTTTATAGAGAATTACAACAATTAAGTGGAACTCTTCCTTCCTCACATAAAAACAATCCAGGACTTCCTCTTCTGAAAAGCTTACAGCAGCCAAACTCTTCTCCTAACCCTGGGGTCAAGCACTTTTCAAAGAACTCATCTCAACATAGTGTCCCAATTATTTGTTTCCTTTGTGATAGCTCTGGTGCGTACACACGCAGAGGTGACCATAAAAGCTCCCGGTATAGACTTTTTGTGAGAAGAGCCGCAGCATTATCTATCATACACAGGAAAAACTTCCTTTTCCACAGTCCAAGCCAGCCTGGGCTGCAGGTCTGAAGTGGACTTTGGTGGTGTTCTATGCCACCATACACACAGTATATACAGAGGTAACCTTCTGAGGGTGCTTCCAAAGGATCTATCTTTACAGTGGGTTCATCTTCTCCTCTCTAGAGGTTCCCCTAAAGGCAAAAGCAGGTTCTCTCTCTCTAATCCAAAGATACATGCACCATATTGAAAAGCAAAACTGCTACCCATGTTCCTTGTTGTAGGAATAAAAAAAGTATCAACTGCAAAGGTGGCAATGAGCGTATCTTCAGTTTTCAGCTAAAACATGTTGGCCACCTTCTACTAACACGAACTCTCAGAAAACATCTACCCAAATCCTTGGGGCTTGATGGGGCCTGATGAACCTGTGCTGACTGTGCCACTGGAAGAAGCATTAGCCCTTTCCTCTTAGGTGTTTGCCTTCAGATCTGGCCCATGAAAGTGAGCAAAAGAGTAGCATCACCCATGGTCCCTTCAGCAACCTCACTGCCATACCATTGGGCTCAACTCCAATAACAAACACAAAAAAAACCTAATTCAAACCAAAAAGGTGTCAGGAATGTGGATAAAACCAGTGATTTACAGAAAACACTTGATCCAACCCCAGGTGAGCTGTGGGGGAAGGAGAAGCACGCGCCAGCATGTCCCCTCTGCTGTCCCCACCACTGGGAGGGCAACGTTCTCCCTGGGGACCGGCTCTGCCTTCAGCCTGTCTGTCCCCCGTGGTGTGAGATACTCCTGCCCGGGGGGGTCCATGCTGAACCCATGAAGGTCTGGCAGCTCCTTCACCCACCCAGGCTGGGAGCAGAGCTGTGTGCCCGGCCATCAGCAGCCCCACGGGTCTCCCTGCCACAGCCTCTCCAGGCGAACAAAGAAAACCCATCGCCTTCCACTTTAATAAAAGCCAAATGATGCCGTTTGCCAATTACCAAAATGGGGCGAAGGTTAAAAACCCATTGAATTATAACACATGTCACGGACCAAAGCTTCTATGATTAACAGTTCTGTGAGAAATTCATTAATTTCACCAGAAGCGAGCTGACAGAGATTGCGCTTAATGACAGAACGCAGGGCAGGGGAAAGGCAGCTGAATTGGGAAAGAGAAAGCTGCATTAAATCACAAAAAAAAAAAAAAAAAAAAAAACATCTGTTTCTCTCTCACTGGCTATATTTGTTAGTATTTCCTCAAGCAGCATGTTGTATTGCCCTTACTGTGCTGGAGGAAAAGGGCAGAGATTGATCATTTTACAGGACAGGGAAACGTTTATTTTGGGCTGGAGTAGAGTGCATTTCCTCGCTTCCTGCCCAGTGTTATAGAAAAAAAACTTCTCCAGGAAAAAAAAAAAAAAAAAAAAAAAAAAGAGACGAGGAGACCCTTTTTTCCGCCCCCTCCCTTATAAAAAAAGAAAAAAAATAACCGGTGTTAGAAAGGGTGGTTGCATTTGTTGTGCTGCTGGAGATTTATCTTCATCATTTCTCATGGGGGAAGCTGACAGCAGGAGAGAACAAGACAAAGAGAAGAGCTGGATGGGCTGTGTCTCCCTGGGGCTTGTTTGGGGCAGCAAAGGGTGACACCCGGAGGATGGCTCTCCACAGAGACCAGGGCGAGGACAGGAGGTGGCATCTTGGCCAGGAGTGGGGCTTGGTCTACGGTGCTGGTCCCCCTGGCTATCAAATGGCCAGATGTGCACACTTATTGAGGAAGGTAAACCCAAAACCTCCAATGCAGAAGCAATTTTGCAGCCCCAACAATTAATTTGTGCCAAGATTTAAGCAAACAAAGAAAAGGAAAAACCTTTTAGCTGCACTAACTTGAAAGCACAAGGTGGGACGCGCACACTGGAGAGACTGGGCAGCTCCAGGGGAGGGGAGGCTTATCTTCATCGTAAACATGGAGCTAATGGAGGATAAGAAAGCTGGAAACTCCTGAAATCCACAATTCTGACAGTTGGATTGGGGTATCTACCTGGCTTTTCACATCTCCCACCTGCAGCCTCCAGGAGAAGAGCAAATGGCACCAGGCAGGATGGAGGAGGGGACGGGTCTCGGGAATGCAGCAGGGAAAGCAGCCCTTCCCAAGGACCACCCTGCCAGGGATGGAGACCCTCAGCTGATGTCTCCTACCTGGTGAAAAAGACAAAAACCTGTTTTCTGAGGAATTGCTGTCAAAGGCAGCCCCAAAGCACCAGGCTTTCTTTGCTGCAGGGTGGGAAATTAAACCTCTGCATCCGCACACCCAACTCCACCGTCCACTCTACGAGGCTAAATAATAATAAAAGTATAATAATTTGAGCCATAAAGAGCAAGAGAAGAACTAACTGGGCCATTAAAACTGTCTAAGGATGCAATGTGAAAATGAAGTGTGCCGTTTTTACAGCACATCTCCACAGCGAGGTAAACTTCTGCTGAAAACAGAAAAGAGCCTGTGGTTCTGCTGCTGCAGAAAAAACAACAACTGGAAAAACACAAACGGAAAGTACAGAAGGTTTTGTGTTTTGTTTTGTTTTTTCAAACCCTCTATAAACGTCTTCAGAAGGATGGAATGGATTTTCAAAAGAGCCAACGATGACTGAGGACAACTACCTATAAAAGCTCAATGGGATTTTTTCTCTTCTGAAATATTAACTGTAATACATGTTTTACGAAAGAAGAGTGAGCACATGTTTTATTTTCAGTTATTAAGTTGTCACTAACCCATGGGAGTGATCCATTCACCCTCAAAATAAAAGCTGTGTTCACTTTTAAGGGCCAATATATTTCTTTTCCCTCACATATTTAAAATCTGCACCCTTGCCTAGAAGTGCCTGTATCTGGCTGTAAATCCTCTCCAAACAAAATAATTCTCCTTAAAGAGAGAGAAATAATATCTCTTGTAGAAGGAAGCCAAAAAGCAGGCAAAAATATCCCTGTTTACCTAAGGAAAATGAAAGAGGTACAGTTGATGGTTACATGTAGGAAGGAAAGTTCCTTCAAAAATGAAATAAAGATTTAAAAAATCATATTAGTCAAATGCAACCAGTGGGGAAAGAGGAGAAGGGAAGGATAGACAGTGTGGGACTGCTGCCCAAAGGGGTCTGATGGGGAGACCAGGAGCAGGAGAGGCAGAAAACCCACATCCAGCTTCTGAGCTGGTTAAGAATAAATTTCCCCCCCCCCCCCGCCTTTCTATGCTCTTCCTGGATTGGGTAAAATTACAAAGAAAAATGATGGCAGGGGACAGCAATGGCATCACCTACTTCCTGACTGCACAACTTTCTCTACATCTTGGACACCTGAACACTTAGAGTTTCTTGTACAGAAGAAGAAAGTCTACGTGGTCACCCAAAATGATCCCACCACGAGGCAAATGGGGAGATTTTCCACGATGGCACTATCATCAATGGAAAAAATCCCCCTGATTTCAACTGGCTTTGCATCAGGGCTTTATTTCAGAGAGTTGCTGGTCCCTTGACTGACATGGGAAACTTTATGATCAATCCAGCGTTGTAACCTGCAAGACCTAAAACGTTCCTTTGAACGACCGAGGCTCGGGCGGAAGTTTTTGAGAGCAAGGGGCTGAGATGGTTCAGTGCATCACGAAAACAATGCAAAAAGAAAAAAAAAAAAACAAAAAACGAGGAGAAAAAGAAGAGGCAAGCGGCGGGTGATTCTTCTTCAAGAGATTTCTAAAGGTTACTTTGCTGGGCTGCAGAGGCTTCACTGAAGCTTTGCCTAAGGGGAATGCATTTTTTATTAAGGAAATAACTTTCTAAACACGGAGCACTTCTAATTTCATAAGTGAACAAATGGTTCAGTTCCTACTGAAAACTTGAGAGGGAGGAATGTGGTCCTGTGCCTCAGCCCTCTCGAGCTCCCCGTTGCTTCTCACCATCTCCTTCCAGTGGGTCTTTCTCGCTCTTTTTCTGTCCCCGCTTCTGCACTGGGATTTGGCCAAACTTCCACAACTAAACTTCTCATCTGAAACTCGATCCGGCTGTCTTTGGGCCTCCGCATTTATACAACCTATTGCACAGAACGATCAGACTCCTTGAATCTAGGTCAGAACACACTGACTGGATTGATTTAGCTATAGATATACTCCTTTCTTTTTTTTTTTGCTTTTTTTCTCTTTTTAATTTTATTTTTCCCTTCCCTCTCCCCCTTTCTCAGCCTCCCGCCTTTCCTGGAATAAAAGCAGGTCCTCAAAACAAGCCAGGACATTATCAAAACCCCTGACAGCTCGCTTAGGAGGCTGAGCAGAGGTTTGCTGGGATATGCAACTTGTTTTACTATTGCCGCCGCTATGGTATGACGACTGCTCACAACTTTGAATTCACAAAAGGAAAAGAAAAAAAAAAAAAACAAAACCCATGATTCTTTCAGGGGTTTTGCTAAATTCTCCCCTCTTCTTTTCACTGCCTCACTGAAAGGATCCGTGAAGCTGCCGCACCAGAGGCCACGAAAGGTCACAATCTCTGTGGGATGCTGTAAAGCAGAGACTGAGAGGGGTTGGTGGTGATCTATTGATGTGTCTGTAATAACAACAAGAATAAAACGGTAGCCATAAACCTTTCATCCTGGGGGGTCCCACAGAGCTTTTCAGAAGGCGGGCCGGATCCGGAGAGGTACTGAGGGCCCTTACCCCGCCACAAAAACACCGGGAATGCCGGTGGCCGAGCTCGGGGCCGAGCACCTTGCTGGATCTGGCCCTGCTGGGGCACAAGCATCACTTTGTCTCCGCGCGACCGCGTCCGTGGGAGGTCCCTGTAGCACTTTAACAGCACAAAGCGGGTGAGATTGAAGCCGGTGCGTGAGCGGCAAAAACGATGCTGTACTGGGGAATGTGTGGAGAGTTACCCGGCCCCAATTCCAGGCTTGGAATAAAGGAGGGAGGAGAAAGGAAGAGGAAATAATTCACTAACGGTATCCCATGCGGGTTAAATGTCCCATCCATCCTGATCAATGAGAACACTGCCGGTTTTTTAGCGGCGACACAAAAGGGTCAGCAGGGTTCAGCCCCCGTGCCCCCCCTGGCCCCCCGGCGCAGGGGAGGTGGGTGGCGAGGCCGAAGGCAGCAGGCTGAGAGGCTCACCTCTGCTCCGCCGGGCTGTAGGTCTGTCCTCGCTGGCAGCTGCTGATGGTGATGGGGTCGAAGTTGTGGAAGGAACGCAGGGCCACCCCGGAGATGGCCACAAACTGGGAGCTGAAGCTAATGAGGACGGCCTGGGTGTGATAAAAAGGGTGACTGAGGTCATGGATGACGGGGATAATCAGGGGATTGTTCCTGCAGCTCAGGACGTGGACACCTGCCAGAGGAGAGACAAGATCAGAGGAAGGGTCAGACTTAACACAATCGCTTCCCCGAGCCCTGGGCACTTCAGAAGCATTTCACCCATAGGAATGGCCCTATAGAGCTGAAAAGTTATGGTAAGCTGCCTGGAGGGGCTTCCCAAATCGCTCCGGAGAGCTTAGCAGAGAAGTATATCCCTCTGGACAGCTGAAGAAAGGCTGCCATTCTCTCGGCGAGCGCGGCAGGCTCTCAGAGCAGTTTCTTTAGTCCAGGGCTACGTTCCTATTGTGCTCTGCTAAATCAGGAGCAACCATCACGGAGGAAGCGGAGTCGCACTATTGTAAAAACCGGTCTGAGAGGACAGTTGGAGCCTTTATACCGCGCATCAAACGGTGCCGGCAGGCTGGGTGGCTTTGTGCACCACGGGCAGGGCACCAGTGGCTTGTTTGGAGCCGTGCATGTCATTAGCACTCAGCTTAAAAACTTTTTTTTGCATGAGCTTTACTCTAATGTGCCCAGTTTTGATGGTTTTTTGATGGTTTTCAGCCTCAGGGTGTCTTGCTCTGTGCTAAAAAAGGCAAAGATGGTCCTGGAGAGAGAAACAAGGGTGATGGACTCACTGAGGAATTTAGAGGTGATCTCATTTTAGAGGTGATCATGCTATAGAGGAAGGAAATAATTGTGTCTTGGGAAAATAAAAGTGTCTCAAGAGGTTGAGGTGCACAGAAGCACCAGGGAGGTGGCAAGGAGACTTCTTAATCCCTTTTCTTCATCCGAGAAGGCACTCGGTGACAGTTGGGAAGAAATTCCCACCTTCGAGTAGAGGCAACCTGAATTCAAATGGGCCAAATCCATCTCAGAGGCAACACAGAGGACAGACAGCTGTCGGCTGGCCTCAAAAGTCATTAATTGAGATTCCCAGCCCGAGGGCTGCCTGCGAAGCCCTGCCTCCCCGGCTCCGTGGCATCGCTCCGAGGATCAGCTTGGCTCCCGCTCCATTCGCTTCACTGGAGCTCCCCCAGCATCGGCTTTGGCCCAGGCCCTTTGGCTACCCTGATACACTTACGAATTTGAAAATAAAATAAATTCTATTTGCATGTTTAACTGGCTCAGGGCTTTCTTTTTTTTTTTTTTGTCTAGTTCAGGTTTCTTGACTCAAAAGGGAAGGAATAAAAAAGTTTTCATTTTCCTCCTTAGAAAGTGATTTCCTGTGAATTAAGACAGACTTCTGACCACTCTCTTTAAACATCTATCTCCCACCCTCTACTTTAAAAAAACCTTCCTGTAATAAAAAAAAAATATAAAAAAATAAAAAAGCAAACCTCTTTTTGTTTTGGTCTCTACCTGACCCTGAAATAACCTCCCTGTCTACTCGCCTCCCACAGGTCTTTTGATATCAGCTCCTTGTGGAACGGTGCACGTTTCTCACTTACAAACAGGTGTTGGGCTAGGGCTTTTTTTTTTTTTTTTTTGTCTAGTTCAGGTTTCTTGACTCAAAAGGGAAGGAATAAAAAAGTTTTCATTTTCCTCCTTAGAAAGTGATTTCCTGTGAATTAAGACAGACTTCTGACCACTCTCTTTAAACATCTATCTCCCACCCTCTACTTTAAAAAAACCTTCCTGTAATAAAAAAAAAATATAAAAAAATAAAAAAGCAAACCTCTTTTTGTTTTGGTCTCTACCTGACCCTGAAATAACCTCCCTGTCTACTCGCCTCCCACAGGTCTTTTGATATCAGCTCCTTGTGGAACGGTGCACGTTTCTCACTTACAAACAGGTGCAGTTAATACTCGAAATCCCGGGTTCCCAAATTCCTTGGAAGTTTCTGCCTTCTCTGATGGAAAGCCAAGAAAGACCTTATGGTATGAGGCTGTTTATTCACTTCAATTTCATTTCTCGCACTCAGGTGGTGTCCACAACAAAACAGACCCTCGGCTCTGTGCTGCAGTTGCTGGTGCTTTCTGCCCCAGACAGGGTAAATGGGGGCTGAACAGGTCAGGTTCCTTTAATTAACCTGCCTTCATTAGCAAAAAACACTCAAGATAGTACAGGTGCTCATGGCAGGGCAGTCAGAGCTGTCTCTGTGCTTGCCCCTCTTTCCGTAGCCCCGTGTCCACCTACTCAACCCTCAATGGCTCTTGAAAAGTACCCAGCACCATAACCCCAAGGTCTACATCCCAACCTCTCCAACTCCAACCGAGACTCGGAAGAAGCTTCTCATCACCTTCTGGGAGTCCCCACGGTAAAAACTTGCTCTAATCAAGGTGGGAAAGCACACTTCTGGACAGACAGCATTTTGCTCATGGGAGTGTCTGTAGCACACCGAGGACTGATCAAGCCCTAAATTAGTATTAAATTATTGCTACTTGCTTTTGGATGTACTTTTTGTTTGCCACTGACTTCTGCTTAAGGCTGGCTGACCGTCTGCAGTCAGTCCTGCACCCAGTGTGTGCCAAAGTCTGCATCTCAGCTGCAGTTTCTGTCTTGCCATGGTGATAATTCAAACACATCCAATACAATATCCAGGAAAAGGACTTAATGCCGCACCCAGAACTCAGACGAAACAGCGACTGGGAGCTCTGCCTGAGAGAGAACTGCTGGTAGCCTACCTACACCTCTCCTCTGCTCCAGGCCAGCCTCTTCTGAAAAGGTCAGAGGGGCTTTTCCATGATGAAGGCAGCCTTTCAGCCGTGAAGATCTCCAGGCATCAGGCTGAGCCGTGCCAAACTCGTGTTGCAACTTCATCGAGGATTGCAAAACCTAACCCTCAGTTTCCTCTTTGCTCCTCTTTCTTGTTCTCTTTCTCTCACAATCTGTCTGTCTGTCTCTATAAAATGTCACATTAAGTATTTGTTGGCATGTCTGTGTCTCCATCATTTATTTCTCAGAGGGAAAGAGCTATGTGCCACTGTTTTGCGAAAGGAGAAGGATAAAACTAATCCAGGGGCTCTGGCAAACTGGGAGCGATCCTGACTCAACCTGCACAACTTGCTAGGAATTTCGGTTTGTTCTCGGACGACAGACACCACACACACTGTCTTTCTTTTCCTCCACACCCCACCAAATTATGTATTATCCCAGACAGTCATCCAGCACTTGCCACTTGCGTGCGTCCCTTCTCCTTCTCATCACTAGCAGCAAGTTCACTTGGGTTTCAGCTTGTCAAAATTGCAAAGCTATGGTAAAACAGAAACCCCAGGGAAGGGGGTTATGCTTCCTTCAAAACTGCTCTCGGGGCAACACGACCAGCCTTCTTCCCAGTGGAAAAAAGGGCAGGGGACAGCTGGAAAGGGATTATGCAAGTCCTACCCTGACACGGAGTTGTGAGATTTGAGGTCCTGGAGTTTAAATGCAGCCAGCATCGATTCACCAGGGACAACCTTCCCACGTTCAAGAACCTGGGAAAGCCCAGGGCAGAGGCAGAAATGGTCCCTCCTGTCACTGCAGCACAAGTAGCAGGTCCATGGCCTCTGGCAGGCACGTCTGCTCGAGGCCAGGCAAGCAGCCCACAAAGGCTGCTAGACCTTCATCAAACATGAAATACTTTGCATGAAAGAATTTTAGCCATGAAATAGCTGTGGAAACCTCCCTGCAAGCAGGGCTAGGGATCTGGCCAACTACATCTTGTGAGGTCCCTCTCTCCTCTCCCTGCTCCCAGCGGTTCACCTGTAGCACTGTCAATGTCTCTCCAGGGAGGTGCTGTGCGTGGAGCACTCAAACAGTGCTGATTTGAATGACTAAAGAGGAACTAGTCACTTCTGAACACAGACTGAACAGGTATGAAGAAATGTCTGTATAAAATGATGGATTGTTTCCAAGAAAGTCTAGTGAAACTCAAGTCTTGGAGGATTAAGCAAGCACTTTTTTGTGTCTGATCCTGGAAAAACTGAGCAGGAGTACTGGTCAGTTTGTGAATGGGGGTAACCAACAGATTAAATGAGCAATAAAGAGGCAGTTGAATAAAATACAGTCTTACCAAGATCATGGCTTTGCTCTTTGGTGTCAAACAGCTGCACACCGATGGTCTCCTGCTTCTGATCCAGGTAATAGGTCCCATCAGTGACCAAGTGAACCAGGACTGCTGCAGCCACCATAGGCTGGGAAAAATAAGCCTGGGAAAACAAAAGCCACACAAGGGCTGAGGTGGAGAACTGTGGTGGGCTTTAAAAAAACCCCAAGAGTCAGTCCAGAACTTTTAAAATAACAATTCCCATCCCGGGTCACACAGAAGTCTTCTCTTCCAATCTCTCCTACACAAACTAGATAAACTCGGGTCAAACAGCCCTGCAGCTGGAGGCTGTGACCTCTCAGAAATTCAATAGCCTGGTCACAGGAGGGGACTTCACCACGGACTCTTTAGACAGTGCTCAGAGGCTTTGTTTTGCTATTTTGCACTAACCATTCTTCAAAGAAAGGAGCAGCTTGGCCCGGGGAAGGCTGTCCCATAATATTTTGCCCGTTGGAGAAACTTTGTACAGACAGGCAAAGAGGAGGCTTCTGAATGACATGTGGACATCCTACCTTGAGCCAGAAAACGGTCTGTGTCATGGGGGAGTACTGGAAGTTGGCCGTGCAGGGATGCCAGGCGTACTGAGAGACATCCTCGTTCAACTCAATCACCTTAGTTCGACACATCTGTGGGAGAGAAAAGAAACACCAAAACAGACGTAGATGACAGTAGGGAAGGACTGTGACTGTTTAAAGTGGGAGAAAAAAAGTCCAGGTGCACTGCTAGAATAAAATAATACACAATAATGACGTTTCTAGACACCATGGCGTTATTCAAAAGTTCAGTTTCCACCTCAGTAGGAAAAGTTGAAACATGAAAAGGAGCTAAAGACGCACAGCAGCTGGAGGGCAGCCAACAGTTCCCTCTTAATTTGGTACGTGGTCTCTGATGGTGTTCAGAACAACTCTGCTCCCACCCAAATGGACCAACGACTCTTCCCACTGGAGGGAAAGTGAGGATCGGTTCTGAACGCACCAGCTCAGGGCACAGCCAGGTGCTCTCCACAGTGCCCAGGCAATGGCCTATTTAAGCCGTAACCCCAGGGAAGCCACAGATGGCCACGTAAACCTGGAAGCGAGTGGAGCCAGGAAAGGCCTCTCTCTACAGCCCAGTTTAAGCAGACTAGTTTCTTCTTTTGTTGACTAGTTTCTGCAAGCGGAATCACCTTCTCCCGGCACCCACAGCACCTTCCATGGCAGGCAGCAGTGGGACCACGAGCAAACTGCTCTTTTCAATAAAGAACAAGGAGATGGATCCCAAGTGCGGGCGATGGATGAAAAGCTCAAAGAAGAAAATGCCTGATTTTAAGTACCAGAGAGCCTTGCAGTGCCATCAGTATATAAGATGTGAAAATGAAGCTGCAAGAAATGGTAGGATTTACCCTGAAAGCACACTGCTCCATGGAGCTGCTTCAAAAAAGAACCATGTATGACCATAGTCTTCATTCCCACAACAAGCAGGAGAAAGGAACTGCCCACCACACAAAAGGTTACAACTGCCTTACAAGGATGCTTCCAGCTGAGGCTCTTGGGGCACCCAAAGGTACCTGCTAAAGTTCACAAGACTTTGGTGAACTCAGTGACTGTCATTACCAGAGACAGGGAGATAAAGGGAATTCCTTGTGGTCACACAGTATAGCAGCAACAGAGCTACGAATGTAACCCAAGAGGCCAAACCATCCCCAGGAGTTGTGCTAGCCACGGGGAGCCTAGGACTGGTCACACAGGCCACCTGTGCTAGGTGCCACCTGGAGCTCTGTACTCTTGGGGTCAGCATTAGATTCCCTTCCAAGATCAGAGCCCGGACTGAGCAATCAGGTGGTGATGTGCTGTCAGTAAAGCTGTTCTCTTAAACAATTTCCCTGATTATTAAAACAAAAAAAGAAAGCCCTGAAGTGAAACAAGAGAATTAACAGAGATGTTTTTAACCATTCAAAATCCTGTGCCCGCTCGGTAATTCTGCACGGAACTGCCCTCTGGGTCTCGGCAGACAAAGTCTGGGCAATGCAAGGAGAGCCCGGGATGCCTGGGAAGGAGAAACCAGATTGGCTAGAAGTGAGGTAATCACCTCTATAATCTGAGTCCCTCAAGATCCAGCACAGAGGAATCCGTGGGCAAAACATAAATCAGCTTTAATGGGCTGGAAGAAGATTTTTAGTTTATTTATTTTTTAAAACAACTGGGACCAAGCTTCATTGAGGCTAGCCAGTGGATAGTGTTACATTTTACAGCAGAGCAAGGCTTTACATAAACTATCTTTGGCATTTGAAATCCAGGCCAGCAATTCGACATGTACCATTTCGCAATTCTCCCTTCTTGCATTTTCAGCAGCCTGTCTCTTCTTGGGAGCATGGTTTTTATTTTAATACCTCTCCAACTAGGGAATTTATCTTAGCCACATCTGCAATTTATATGGTCAGAGAGCTCTTTGACATGAACAAAGGTCTCGTTACTTTTATATGATTTTGTTCTTCTTCTTCTTCTATCTCCTCCTGCTCTATTGGTCCAAAAAGGTGGTTAAAAGAAACAAAAGTACTGACGTTCGGTGCATTTTAAGTGGCACATAATGGCTGAGTGAAAACCTGTATTAAGAAATCACCCAGACCTTCACCAAAAGTTTGAATCCAACCCAAAATAAACTCCTGCTGAGGTGGGTTGGAAATCTCTGATAACTTTTAAATGCCTTGTTTGATTTGTGCGTGTGTGTGACCTCTGGCGCTTTCTGCTTCTGTCTGAGAATATCAGCAAAAATCTTCATCTTGCATAAAGAGCCTGTGTTCGAGACATTCAGCTGAGGTGTGCAGCCTTGGTAGATTGGTCTGGGTTGAGCAGGTCAGATAAACCTCCTCCTGCTGAGGCTGATCCACTGCTACCACACGCGTGTTCCAAAGTGGTACTGGGGTAAAAAGTTCCTTTAGGAGAAGAATATAATAGAGAAGTGTGGGAAAAGTCTAAGAGACACAACATTAGGAGTGGCCACAAGAGCCTCTTCTACACTAGCTGCTATCTAGTAAACTCAGCTAATGGCAAAAAGGTTCTTTAAGATTTTGTAATAACAATCTGATTGGAGAAACAGTCCCATCACCTACAGACCCCACCGTCTCAATAGGCTCTAACACACGTGGTAAATACATCCCCTTTTCAATTCCACCTCGTTACCGAGTTTCACACCACAACTGCACAGTCAGAGAATCATTTGCTGGAAGAGCCTTTCACATCTCTGCTTTCAAGGCATCTCAAGAAGATGCCAGCAGCTTGAAAGCACTTTGTTACTGCAGTGCCACCACTTTTAAGCTCCAAGTTCCAACGGCCTGGAAGGACAGAGCATCATCTCTCCTCAAGTCTACAAATTCATAGGAATTCGCGCTTAGGAGAAATAAATTATTTCCTAAGATCCTCCAGTTTGCTACAGTGATGCAAAGCAGCAGCTAAAGCACCTGACAGCTGTGGAGGAAAGAAGGGATAGATGTACTTTTCATTTCAGGGTGTTACCAGACTCTAAAATATTTGCTTTGAAGAATGACGCCATCACGCAGGACTCAAAACTTCACTCACTGGGGCTCATCCAGGTTCTCAGACCCACACAGCAACTGGGATCCACAGGAGCTTAGTATCTGCTCCAAAGTATTTGGGGACTATTTGTGTCTACTTACTGGAAGCCCATGTCATACCCCTCCCTAGGAAGCTGCTTTCAATTAAAAGAGCTGATGTCTGTTCCTCTCGGAGGTTCTAATCCAGCTCGTCTCCCACCCACACACTTTGTACACAAACATCGAGAGACAGAACGAACAAGGCCAGAGAGCACTGTGGGATCTTCCCACAGGAGGGAATGCCTGGAGGATTCCCTTTGACTGATTTATACAACCTCCTGTCAATCACAGGGACAACATGTTCTTCAAACCGCCTCTCCTGTTTTCCTCCTCTTACTTGAGGGGACCGAGGAATGTGTCAGCCGAAAGGGAAAAGTGATATATCGGGAGCTCGTAGTTCATTGCCACATCTAAAACGCATCTACTATCGCAATCAGCTCCATTTCCTCATCATGTTTTCCTTCAAAGTAATATGGGAAAATTTGCTGAAGAGCAAATTTTGGAAGGCACCCTTGTGAACGATTCCCAGCCGGCCCATGACTTCAGGCCGTGTTGTGTTGTGTTGATGGGCTCCTGTTCCAAACCAACTACAGATTAAGGGTCACTGGTCCTGTGGACTGGGCACTGACCTGACTGTGCCCAGGGCATGGCCCCATTGCGACCTCCAGGGCAGCACCGAGCTTCTCCAGGGCTGAGGGCATGGAGGGCATCCTTGTCTGGAAGACAAAGATGATATTCCCCCACATCACATGGGTAGCTTGAGGGTAAAAGCCATTGGCCACAAAAAGGTGCTGGGATGTTACCAAGAGAAGGGTACACATGTGAAGTAGTGGGTTAAACACAAACAGATGCCACCCCACTCTGGTCCTTACCATCCAGCAAGCAAAGCCAGACACCACAGGCTTTACATAAAATCACAGACAGAATGCTGGGGGGTTGGAAGGGACCTCTGGAGATCATCCAGTCCAACCCCTCTGCCAAAGCAGGTCCACCTAGAGCAGGTCCCACAGGAACATGTCCAGGCGGGATTTGAATGTCTCCAGAGAAGGAGACTCCACCACCTCTCTGGGCAGCCTCTTCCAGGACTCTGCCACCCTCAAAGGAAAGAAGTTCCTCCTCATTTTTAGATGGAACTTCTTATGTCCGAGTTTGTGCCCATTTCCTCTTGTCCTGTCCCTGGGCACCACTGAAAAAAGCCTGGCCCCATCCTCCTGACACCCACCCTTTAAGTATTCATAAGCATTGATCAGATCCCCCCTCAGCCTTCTCTTCTCCAGACTAAATAGAGAACTAAACTTGAAGTTCCTCAGCCTTTCCTCATCAGAGAGACGTTCTAGTCCCCTCATCATCTTTGTAGCCCTTTGCAGTACCCTCTCCAGCAGTTCCCTGTGCTGGTGGTTCTCATCTCTCATATTGTGAGATCAAAATAATTCTAACTGCAGACAGGAGAAGCTGCCATTTAAGCAAGGATGCTGCCTGCTCAGCCCTGGCACACGGCTGACGGTGGCTGGAGTGGACGTGCCTGTCTGGATGCCCACGGGTGGCCGTAAACAGAGCAAATCTCCTGTGCACAGATCTGTCTGCTCCCCAAATCCCATCTGTTCTATTCTCCCAAGGTGGGGCTTCCTCCAGACCAAGCCAAGTACAGCTTCGAAGGGCCACCACATCATGAGCGCTTGTCCATCAGGCAGTTGGGAGCAACCTCCTCCACGAGGAGAAGGGTGGAAGTGGTTATCGTACCCAAGGTGCGAGGATCTCCACCGGGGACTGTGCTGCTGCCACCTGAGCACCGAGACAGACAACATGGTGGCTTTCTGGGATGAAACAGGCCAAACCCTGTCCCGTTTGCAAAACAGCAACCACAGAACAAGCAGAAACAGGCTCTGATGGTAAAACCCCCAGTACCATCTCCTTGGGGAGCACAGAACATCCCGAGCGAGGCTGTACAAGGACACAGGAACACTCATGGAATGATGTGAGACCCGGGGCGGCACAACCAGGACGTGTTCTGCTGTTTGAAGATCCAGCTAAAGAACAGATTTCAACCGTAATACCGAAACCTAATTAATCTACGATTTTTAGCCCAGTGCTCTGCAGAATGTTATTTATATTTAACTCAACACATGCCAGAGAATCCCAACCATGACACAAGCAGCATTTTAACACATCTCTTAACAAATCAAAACTTTCTCTCGCCATTGCCAGACGTGGGGGCTGGCAGTCACCCAGACCTTTTATTCTTAAATATGTTATTGTTCTCGCTGACCTAAGGTTAATCTTACCCAAGGATGAGAAACTACGGTGCAGTTGCTAAATATCAGAAAGGTTCCTGCCTGTTTATTGCCCAATATTCTAAGGCAGCTTGACTGCCACATGGACACCACCCAGTTTGCCGACTGCAGCACAGACCTCCAATCTGTTCTGAAAGCTGTTGCACTGTTCTTCTCATTTAGGCTGGGAATTGGGTTGGAGCAATAGAAATAATGAAATTGCCCACATTAGTGAGTGCTGAACCATTACAAAGGGCACCATTTGGGTTCCAACAAACACCTCAAAAATCAGCCAATTTCTATGATCATTTCAAACCTCAGGAGCCCACAGAGCTCAGACAGAAATTGTACACACAGGCTCACTCAAGGGACACCAGAAATTTTGCTCTGGGTTTTCTTCTAGATTCTGGTCAGAAATGCTTTAGTCTCTTTATTAGTGCTTTGGATTTCTCCTGTCAGAAGATCTGAGTCAACAGTTGCCTGCCCAACTATGAAAGTCTACATTGGGTCATTTCAGGTTGGCCTTTAAAACTTAAGGAAAGCATCCAAAGTTACTTTTTTCCAAACTGGTACATATATTAAAGTTTTATGGGCACTCACAATGAATTTAAAATATCTTGTTGTGTAAAAATAAAACCAAAATCCAAATCTGAAATTCAGCAGCACAGTTTATAAGCATAAGATGATGAAAGTTGTGTCCTACCTCTTCCAATAGCCTTCTTACCATCTCATCTGCTGCTTCATCCTCAGCAGCAACTTTCCCTTACCTCCGATGCTCAGAAACTGCAGCTTCTACTCCAAAACTCCCCTTGTCCTGTGTCTGATAACACAGTTTTACCAAGTTCCGTGCTCTTTGTCTGCTTTTCCCTCTTTTCATTGCGGTACTTAAAGGTCTGATGGCAAAAGATGAAAACCTGCAGCATGTCCTGCTCCAGGACAAAGGCATGCGGGCAGGTGATCAACAGAAAACCTTTATCAACTGGAAGCTGATAAAACTTCTGGGGTAACACACTGATGCTATATTACTCCCAGATTCAGTTGGCTCAGAAGTAAGAGGAAATCTCGTCTGTCAGTTCTCCCCGTGTAATGAAGAACAGGATTTGGCTGTGGGATTGGGAAGCAGATTACGTCTCCTGCAGGATGAAATAAAGCCCCGCTGCCAGTTGCTGTGTCCAGTCTCAGCAAAGCCTCTTCCCCTTTGAATCCGGAGCTCTGACGGTGCCTGGCCTTTGCAGGCAGTATTCATTTAGCATTTTACTACAGCCCCAGTTCTCAGCTGAAGGTTTGGCTGGATTTTTCAGTCATTGGAAAGTGACCTTTCCGTGTATGAAAACACCGCAGCTGATATGCCATGGCATCAATAGTTCATTTGCAGTGTGACACAATGATAAATTCCTCTACTCTACAATAAAAATGATAGTGCTCATTTCCAAAGGGGAATTTCCTTGGGTAGAGTTTTGGAAGTAACACAGGACTGTGATTTTTTTTTTTGTTTGTTTTGTCAAATAAATTGGTTTAGTTTCAGGAAAGCGAATAGGAGCTACAGGGATTTCCACTAGACGATGGCCCAGATTGCATGTGTATTCAATGTGTGTTATTAACTGTAGCTTTCTCAAAAATGCAGTTATTTCACTTCCAAAGAGTCGGTATGAACAATATATTTCCATTTTTAAATCATGCAGACCTGCATTCTTTGAGCTTCCCTTTGAATTTCTGTTATCTCCAGATTCAAAGCAAACTTCATTTAAAACTGGTGAGTTCAAATGAAAATCACACAAACCCATAAACTTCACATGGTATACCTGAAAAAACTGTAAATCAGTTCTGACTGGCCCTATCCCAAACCCACATCGGCTTTGACATCCAGCCAGGTGTAATCAAAATATCCAGGATGGACCCGTGGAAAAAACAATATGGAGTTTTGATTTTACAACAAAAACCCTGACCAGATGATTTTTGCATGGTTCAAAGGATCGCCCCAAAGACATCAGTTGAGCCGGGGCCAGAAACTACAGAAAAGGAGTGAGAAAAGGAAGAAATAATTATGCTGATGGGATTTAATAATCAACTTTTGCACAAGCCCACGAGTAAATACCAGCGTTTGGAGCTCGTGACTGCAATTTGTACTCGCCCCTGCTCCTTTTGCCATTCAGCAACGCACGCTGAAAGGGTGCGAAAGGAAACGGCGGCTCCAAGTGCATAATAACGTAGGACACTGTCTCATAGGAAGCACATGAAAGCGTCACCGAGCCATTTGCCATGTGCTCCTGTTTATCCACATCAGACGTTTGCTATTTCTTCAACACAGCAATAGGACATAAAGACACAGCTCTCACACAACAGCATCTCCCACCCCAGCGCTGCTGGCATCTTACCCCGGAGGTAGAATTGTTACCCTGAATCACATTCTTCTATTATATTCAAATTCACAACTACATCTACCCGTACAAACAGCAGCCAGATGCAACCTGCCAGACAGACAGCATAAAGAAACGGTGCCCAAACAACACCTTACACCTTCAGTTGTGCAAACACCAGCCTCGTTAAAGCCAAAAGACATTTTCAATCCGCAGCAAAAGCTCCCCTCTACAACTTCCACATCGCTGCTCGCAAAAGTGTGAAGGCATTATAGACTGATAAGTGCTTTAGCAGACTGTATATCCATCCACTGGAGAGCGAGGTTAAACAAATACAGTAGCCAGAACATTATTGTTGGCTGCACACTCGGGTTCCCGAACTGCCTGTCTCTAACTTGAACCAGTCGGGTCCACTGCAGCGAAGCCTGCACAGAGCTGTGGGCCAAGCCTGGCCGTGGGGGTGCTGCAGCAAAGGAAAACAATCCCATCCCATAAGCTTTTACCACTGAGGAGTACAGCAAAAGCTTTTTTCTTCTTTTTTTTTTTTCCTTTTCCCCTTTGACTGGAGTGTTTTGTTCAAGACCAGCCGGCATCAGAAAATCAACCTGTCAAAGGGCGAACGCGCGCCACACTTTAGGAGGTCCTTAAATGTATTTTTATTATTATATTAGTGGATTCAACTCACTGGGTTCATTGTAGTTTTCCTGGTTTGGCACCCCTGCCAGGCAAAGCTGGATTGGGCTTGTTACAATCCGCTTGGTACCACCCATCCCCTCCTTCCTTCCCAAAGCCGGTCCTCTAAATTTGCTTGGACAAAGAAAGCACACGGCTAGTTAGAGAGAGCCCAAAAGGAACAACAACAAATCCCTAAATAACTTCAGCTCCATAAGGAGTTCTCCAGCAGAATAACACACTGGCTGAGGTGGACAGAGATGCTTAGAAACCCTTGGGCAACCCTTCCGATAGAGAGACAAACAGGGAAAAAAATTAAGCAGCATCTTTTTCAGCTGTCAAGGAGAGGAAAAAAAAACAACAAGGCTTTCATTTCCAGCACGGTAGGAGCAGACCCTAAATGTCCCCTTCCCTAACCCCACCTCCCCAGAACAGCCCCAAGAGCACGTGGGGCACAGGAGCAGATCCAAGAGCTGTGAGACAACGCAGGTGCCACCAGGAGCTCTGAAGATTGCTCGCTAAGCTTCGCCTGCAGCTGAAGCAAACAGCCTTGCAGTGGTTAATGTCAGCTCTGACCACATGATCGCATTCAGGAAAGGTCAAAAGAGTGATTTTTCATTTAAAAACATCTGTGTGTTTAAAGAACAAAACTTTCTCATGTGCAGAAAACCAGGGGTTTCCAGCGCTTTTATTTCCAGAGTTTCAGCTTTGTTTAGGGTTATGGACCATGTAAACACGCTGTGTAAACCACACGCAACCCTCCTCACACAGCGTTTCCACATGCGAGGATAATTGGGGGTGCAAATCTCTCTCTCTCCCTGGCTCCTTTTCCCTCCCCGAGCCGCTCGGCTTCCCACACCGCGCTCCCAGCGAGCCAGCCAGACACCCCGTCGTTGTCCTTCCCTATATGAAGACGTACACATGCCTCTAATCCTAAGGGTATAAGTCTGCTCTGGGCTGTCAACAGGCCTTAATTGGATACATCCAGGGAGATGATGCATTGGGAAGAGGCCCCGAGTTTAACAGCGAGAGGGAAGGCTGCGGCGGGGCTCCCGGGGAGAGCGTGGAGTGGAGCTACCATGAGCCGGCCTGGGGAGCCCACCACGGTTACACCTCGGCTCACAAAGCCCTTTGGTTTCGGCCTGGGGAGCCCACCACGGTTACACCTCAGCTCACAAAGCCCTTCACAGAATCACCTAGGTTGGAAAGGACCTTTAAGATCATCTAGTCCAACCATCAGCCTAACTCTGACAAAAAAAACCAAAACCAAAACCAAAACAAACCCCAACACTAAACCATATTCCCGAGCAGCATCTCAACCCGTCTTTTGAACACCTCCAGGGATGGTGCCTCAACCACCTCCCTGGGCAGCCCATTCCAAGGCTTGATAACCCTTTCAGTGAAGAAATTCTTCCTACTCTCCAATCTGAACCTCCCCTGGCGCAACTTGAAGCCATTTCCCCTTGTCCCATCACCTGTGACTTGGGAGAAGAGACCAATCTCTGCTTCTCTACCCCCTCCTTTCAGGGAGTTGCAGAGAGCGAGAAGGTCTCCCCTCAGCCTCCTTTTCTCCAGACTGAACACTCCCAGCTCCCTCAGCCTCTCCTCATAAGACTTCTTCTCCAGACCCCTCACCAGCTCCGTTGTCCTTCTCTGGAACTGCTCCAGCCCCTCAATGTCTTTTTTGTGGTGAGGGGCCCGAAACTGGACACAGCCCTTGAGGTGGGGCCTCAGCAGTGCCCAGTCCAGCACCCAACTCGTCAGCTCTACGTCAGTGTGCGCTAATTAAGATTAAACCCTGTGGCTTGTTCTTCTTCATACCTGAAGGCACGGCTTGTGGTATGCAAATCAGAAGGTTCCCCCTTGTCTCACCGGGCTTTTTCCACTGAAACTGTGGAGTAACCAAACCACCGCCATGCAAACAAATTCCTCAGAACAAGGTGGACCATCCAGGGAGAGTCCGTAGAGCAGCAAGCAGTTGCTTCCTCCAGCCCATGTACATCTGTACCCAAGCAAAGGTTTGGTTGCAGGTGTCCAGAGAAGCCCTTCGCTTCCCTCTAACCTCTTCCCATCGCTTCCCAGGGCTTATCAGCCATGGTTGCTCTGATAAACCTCAAACTCCAATAAATGAAGCCAAAAGACCACTCGGAGCATTTCATCCTTGAAGTCCCAGGCTAGTAGGGGAGTTCACAGAGAATCCCAGCTGCTCCCTAAAGAAGTTACCGCGGGGACTGAATTATGAGCATCATCTGTGGGAGGAAGCTGACAGCTCCTTCAGCCTCACTGGATCCCAGGAGCAGGCTCTGGGAGGACAGACTGGGAACACAGGGGGTGGGGGGAATCATGGCTGCTCAGTCTCAGCCTTTCCTACCAAACCAACTGGGAATCAGTTAAATTTCCATACAAGGAGGCTTTCCTTTTCCAGCAGGCAAGGGTGACAGTGTAAATGTTGTGCAGTGCACCAGGAACAGATCTGCCCTGCTAAAGTGCAGAGTTTTCAAAGGTATTTGCTTGGAAAGAAAGGTGGCAAGAAGGTCATCTCTACCCTGTTCATCAGCGTCCCCTCTCTGAAAAGAGACCTGTCTTCTCTGAAAGCAATGATGCAAAGGTTAATTACCAAAAATTTTGGAACATAAGATTGCTGCCCAAAGTGCAAGACCTGTCTTCTCTGAAAGCAATGATGCAAGGGTTAATTACCAAAAAATTTTGGAACATAAGATCGGCTGCCCAAAGAGCTAAGTGTAAGGATTTTGGCCCAATGACCAAAATGGCTAAGCAGAGCTTGATGTTCTCCTGAAATGAGGGCTTCTCCCAGTGAGTAGGTACATGCACAGGCAGATAACAGCCCTGATCATGCAAATAACCATTTCCCGGCAGGAATTACAGTTTGCAGCCGGACCCTGAGGCTACGGTGGAAACCCAGGCCTGGGGAGGTTCCTGCTGATAGCAGGGGGAGCTGGGCCCACTTACCAGACAGGTGAATCATCTCTTCTTATCAGATTCACCACCGAAAAGACCTCAGAGGCAACAGCAATACTCCAACTTTACAGGCACTATTTCCAAAAATGAGCACTGATTTGGGGTTCCTCAATAGTTATGGCTCCAACTAAGATTTAGAGCAGCTCAAGAGTTTATCCAAATGGTCCTCAGTTTTGTTTGTTTTCTTTTTAAAGCAGATACTTCTTTACAGGTGGGGACAGAGGGACTGACTGGAGAGACCTTCAGGACTCTGCTGGGTAAGCACCATCCTCCCCAAACCATGCCTTTTAGAGACATCTCAAGATGAAGACCCTAAAATTGATTGGCATTCAAAATACGAGGTCTCTTATGACAATGTGGGCTAAAATGCCTACAGTACTCCAAACAAGTAGTGCAGACAATCCTTCATTTAAAAGAAAAAATAAATTCTCCGCTCCTGGCATGAGAAAGTTTACTTTCAGGCTTAAAGAAATGATCGTGTGGTTTTGGGGATGGCATTCCGTTCTGCTGAAGAATAGCACCCTGCCTGCCTGTATATCTGTGGCTTTGTAGCTACATTACAATCCTGGAGAGCTCTGTTTACATATTTCACATGTTTTCTTGTGCAGAACATGAAACCAAATTACATAGTAAAGGCCGTTACAGCTTTGCTCTTGCACCCTTTTCCGTCCTCTCCTTCCGATCACTTGTTTTAATTCCATCCAAAACAATCGACCGGGTATTTTTAACTGGGCTCGATTGACTGGCAAAGCTTCAGGCAGGTTTGTTTGCTGTTACATGGGGAAATCATGCAAAATCGGGTGAAGCTACATGCCAGGGGGGTAGGGAGAAGAGGGCCGGGGCGGGGGTGGGATGAGAAACGCCGAGAAGCCTTCATGCATGAACAAAGCAGACGTGTCGATGCATTTATGCAAAATCATTCTGCTCTGAATGGAGAGGGACCCAAGACAAACAACCCGGATGGGATGCAGGAGAGCTATCCCACGCTGGCGGCTGGACATGCTCTGCATCTCAAGGCTCCTGAGCAGCAAGAGCAGACGGAGAGACTGGCAGGTTGAGGGGCAAGGGCCGAGGAGGGGGGTCTCCTTTCAGAAGAGCTCATGCTAACGAGCACCGCTGCTGCCGTGGGGTCCGGCTTTCCAGCTCGCTGATGCCGGGGGGGGTCCAAGCTGTTTTCTATTACTGCGTGTCATCCGGGTGGGTGGCTGGGTGTAGAGCAGATATGATCATAAAATGGTAAAGTTACATCCTAAAGAGACACATAATCCTTATTATTATCCAAGACAATATTCCTTTCTTGCCTTTCTTCTCGCCTCCGGCAACAACAAATGGCATGGAATTCTGCTCTCGTTTCGTTAGTGGTAAATGTCTTCTGGTCCTAGGAAGATGGGACCAATTTCCGGCACCTGAGGATTTTTGGTTTGACCTTCATCTCTGAAAAGGTCAGACTGAACCTCTCTGAGACTACTGATGGCTGCTTTGCTCTCTGCATCATCCTTTGTTTCTTTTATCTATTTTCTCTACAGTACACAAAGGGAACACAGTGTACCAGCCCCTGGTACTCACTGTTCTGTTTTCCTTAGATGACTTGCATATGTGCTCTTGAAAAATTATTCTAAAAACTAAGGGGGGGAGGGGAGTGGAAAGAAAAAAACATCCCTTGAGTGTTTGGCAAAATTGCTTGGAATCTCCTCCGACATCTCATTGTGTTCTCTCTGTCCTCCCCTTACACAAATCAGCCAGAGGCTATGACATCGGCCATGGGGTCTGCTGGTTTACTACTGCCAGGAGCAGAGGAGCACGGGGAGATGTGGGGATGGAAGGGTGAGAGGGAGGGGAATAACTCTCTGTCCTAGCAGGGAGCCAGCAGCCAGGTGATGAGCAGCATCCCCTTTTCTCCAGCCAGCTCTGGATCAACTTTATGAGTAACGCTCTTTCTCAGCCATCTCTCTGCAGTTGAGTCTTTTCAAGCCAGCTTACCTAGAAACAAAACTCCTTTTATTTACTTTGAAGACCTCTCCAGAACACTAAGATCATTCCTGAGCAAGAGTCCTAGCACTGATGTCAGCAATCATCTTTGTAGCATCCCTCACCTTGGCGTGGACCCTTGGCATGGACCACCTCCTCCAACGAGGCACAGCAGCGATGCAAACATGGCAATAAGGACCAGTGGAGTTCCTTTGGCAGAAAGGTTGCAAAATCCAGCTTTCCCAGCAGCACTGGTGGGAAACAAGAATTCTAGCCACTAAAGCAAGGAGTTGGTAGGACAGTTTTCCAGTCCTTTTGTACTGGGAATGAACAGCCAAACTGTGCACGGATAAAGACTGATTAATTCACCAAAATGCAGATTTAATGACCCCAAACCCCTTCCAGGTCTCTGCTCCCAGACAGTGAACAGGCCCTGAACACTTTTCTCTTTATCCAAGATATGAACAGTTCCCTTTCAAGATGTCCTAAACCTCCTCATCCTGGGGAGGTCTAGGCTCAATAATGCCCAGTGCCTCCAACATCTCTGAAGGATATTGAGGTTTAATCCTCAGCAGTTGCTTTACCTTTCTGTGCTCTGGTTTCCACCCCTATTAAATGGAACAGAAACCACGCAGCATGGCTGCGATAAAGCTTAATTACTCCCTGTACGTTGAAAAAATATGAAAAATATCATCACTTAAGCCAAGGAAGGAGCCTGAATTGGCCTGATGGTCAGGGCCAGGCTCATGATGCATTTGTCCTGCCTTCAGGCAAAGGACCAAATTGGCTGGTCTGTAGTATCCGGGGGGAAAGATGAAACAAGGACAAAGTTTTGGACCCCCCTGAACTGACTTTAGACTTGGAGACTCTGTAGCCTAAGGTGAAGCTTTTTGGTGGATCAGCCAGTACTGGAAATGAGCTCAGATGCGCACAGCAAACCTACATTCCTCTTGCGACAGCCTGTGCACGGTGTCCAGTTCATCTTTTTCCAGAACTGGTCTCTGATCGCCCATGGTTCCTCCATTAATGGTTTTTCTTAGTGGGATTCTGCCCTCATCCTCCAGAGATTAGCGGTTCAAAGCCTGGCTCAGCCATAAATAACAGAGACATTTGCAAAGCAAATCATCTTATTAAAAATGGGGATTTTTTTATCCCTCCAACCACAACAAAACTCTTACCGTTGAAGAGCAACAGGACTTGGCCATGAATTGGGAAGTTCAAAAAGGGCCACTTGCAGAGCCGACAGACAGACACCCTCCCTCTTCTCAGCAAGATCACCCCAAAGGAAAGGAATGGCTTCTCCATTAAAAGTTGCAGGTTTCCGCTCTTCCCACTCCTGTTCGAGATTACTCTATTTGTTGGCTTTGCTGGATCTTTGGGGAATTATCTTCAGCGTTATATTTATTAGACAGAATAAAACTGTGTGGCAGAGAACTTCATCATCTCTCTCTTCAATTTTCTTAGGGTATTTTCTTACCACTCTTGGAGCCCTTGCTCTACCATGTCATTGCTTCTAGTATCCAGAATATTTCTGTGCTTCTGTCTTCTCCTTTTGTGGGCAATTTCAGACATACTGCAATTCTAGACATCGCTCTGCTGCTGGTGGAAGAATAGGTTTGTTGCAGGGAGTCTGGATGAGTGCGATTGTGGGAACTGTAATAGGGGCAGGAGGGGGCCTCTGTTTGTGGGAACGATGTAATAAGAATCCTCTTCCACAGCTTCTTACTCCACAGCAGCCCCTGTGGGGTACCCGGAGGAGAACGGGGTGTGTTTGTAAGTATGGGAATGAAAACGAATCCCAGGATCTGTCTGTGCCCAGCAGCCTTGGGAAAAAGTCCCCTTTTGGTTAACTGTGCCTGAGCTGGGTGGCTTTTCCCATACAGGGGAAACCCAAGCTCAAACAATGGCACAGGGAGAAAACAAACATAGAATAGAATCACAGAATCGTTTGGGTTGGGAGGGACCTTATCTAGTCCAACCCCCCATTCCAAAAGCAAGGAAATCTTCAACTAGATCAGGTTGCTCAGAGTCCCGTCCAACCTGACCTGGAATGTTTCCAGGGATGGGGCATCTCCCACCTCTCTGGGCAACCTGGACCAGTGTCTCACCACCCTCATTGCAAAAAATATCTAGTCTAAATCTTCATTCTTTTAGTTTAACATCATTATGCCTTGCCCTATCGCAACAGGCCCTGCTAAAATGTTTGACCCTATGTTTCTTATAAGCTCCTTTTAAATTCTGAAAGTTCTCCCTGGAGCCTTCTCTTCTCCAGGCTGAACCCTCCCCCAACTCTTTCAGCCTGTCCTCCCAGCAGAGGGGCTCCAGCCCTTGGAGCATCTCTGTGACATCCTCCGCACTCGCTCCAACAGGTCCATGTCCTTCCTGTGCTGAGGACTCCAGAGCTGGATGTAGTGGTCCAGGTGGGGTCTCCCCAGAGCGGAGCAGAGGGGCAGAATCCCCCCCCTCTCCCTGCTGGTCACACTTCTTTAGATGCAGCCCAGGATGCAGTTGGCTTTCTGGGTTGCGAGCGCACATCGTTGGCTCAATGTCCAGCTTTTCCTCCCTCACTACCCTCAAGTCCTTCTCATCAGGGCTGCTCACAGTCCCTTCATCCCCAGCCTGTATTGATACTGGGGGTTGCCCCGACCCAGGTGCAGGACCCTACACTTGGCCTTGTTGAACCTCATCAGGTTCCACTTCTCAAGCCTGTCCAGGTCCCTCAGGGTGGCATCCTGTCCCACAAGTGTGTCACCACACCACTCAGCTTGGTATCATCTGCAAACTTGCTGAGGGTGCACTTGTTCCCACTATGTCATTGATGAAGATACTGAACAGTAGTGGTCCCCAGGTCCATGTCCTTCCTGTGCTGAGGACTCCAGAGCTGGATGTAGTGGAGGTCTTGCATATACAAAGACAGAGCAGAAAGGTTAGTGTGCATCATTCAGGTCTTACCAAAATGAAGGTCAAGAAACAGCTTGATAATTTGCATGTGCATCTTCAAAGAGAGACAAGCCCAATGGGCCTTTTGATGTGGTGTGAGTAACATCAGCCACGAGCCAGCAGAGAGCAGGAGCATCTGGCTGCTTCTATCCTGATGGTTATAAATAAAACCTGGAGCATCAGTGCTGCAGGGACACAAGCCATCTTATGGAGACCTCTGGGCACTAGCCGTGCTCTGACTGAGCCAACACTGGGATACATGGAGCCTGAGCTCAATTTAGCTCTTCCCCAGCCTCTCGGGGGGAGCAGCAGCGCTGCACTGCAGGGATGTGATGATGATGCTCAGTTGAACAGTACTGGTCCCAGTACGGACCCCTGAGGACACGAACAGTAGTGGTCCCAGTATGGACCCCTGAGGACATCACCTGTCACTGATCTCCATGTGGACATTGAGCCATTGACCATTACCCTCTGGATGCAACCAGAGGGATGTTTTTACAGTGACCTAACCCACACTGCATGTTCCTGCTTAACAGCCCTCACTGACGCAGCTTCACTGGTCACAGAACAACGGGGATCATCCGGGTAAGCCACAAATTGGCTTTTTAAACTCATGTCTTGTCAAGCCCAGGTGGGCTTAACTTTGAGTCAGGAGGCCATCTCCTACCCCCTCCTGCTGGTAAGGAGGAGGTTGACCCTAGCTGAGTACAAACCAGGCAGGGAAATAAGTCCCTGGGGACTTCCAATACAGAAAACATTGCAGCTATTCAGAAAAGAGAGGAGCCGAAGCCCCCTTTGTCTGTCTGTTTATGGCTGCTGGATCTGTCCTTCAGCCAGTATAAATCTGCCCAGCGCTACTGCCTTTTTGTAGTCTTTGCCAGCTCACACCAGCTGATGACTTAATGCTAGCATCAATAATCTTTAGCACAAGAAAGGCCCTGAGAAATAAACACTGCTGTAGAAAACCCCACACAACCAGTACATCAACACTGATAATATTTCACCCGGAGTGGATGGCAAGGAGAGGCTGTTTACAAACTCACTGCAGGAGTGTGGAGGGAGAAGAGCAGCCCGAGAGGGGGCAAAGCCCACGTTGCTGAATTCCTCCTGCAGCCCACAACAGGTACTGAGCAGCGGCTGCTTCGAGATCCGCGGAGGACGCCAGATCAGAAACCAAACCGTAAAAACACCCTGCATCGGTGCTCACATTTCTGTGCTGGTGCAGTGTTACTGGCTGGTCCTCTTTGGCTCTAAATATGATGCTGTCAGTACTGAGAATATTTCTTAATCAGCACTGACGAGTGGCTGCCAGGAAAGTAGAAGTGGCTGTCTATCAGTCTTGCTTCTGGAGAAAGAGCGATTGTTTCGAGGGGGGGGTGCTGTTTGACCTTTGCATTTTTCAAATGTGTGTCTCTTCGCCAAGACTGTGTCATTCTTTGTAAGCATTTTGTTGTTCAAAACAAATCTTATACTGTGAACTGTTTTTTTTTTTTTCCTCTCCCTTAGTATGTTGCCATTCAGCAGCCTCATACCAACAAGGGAGGAACCAGCAAGTAAGATCCATCTCAAAACACGAAGCAAGTGCTGGCACCCTACTTCTAAGGAACAACCAGCTCTGTGGAAACGGACAATGCCTCGAGTGAACAGAGCTGCTGTGGGATGGGCAGTTTGCAGAAGCAACCCTACAATAATAAAAAAGTGTTCTCCAGCTTGTGCTCATCTACAGTACCCCAGCAGTAATCAAGGGCACACGGGCAGATATTGCTGAGAAATACCACAATAACAGACCAACCTGTGATGCTCACTCCTCAGAAACTGCCGAGGCAAAACTATGACAGTCACGCAGGGGAACGGGTGCTGAGACATCTAAGGATGAGAAATGTCTTAAATCATGAAGGACGTGCTTAAAATGCACCTTGAGAGCGCTGGGGCAATTACAAGAAACAGGGATGGCTAACAAACAGGCAGCTTATGTATTCTGTATATTGCCATGCACTGCACTCAAACATATCTTTCATGGCATTCTTGAGGGGAAGCCAACACAAATGCCACTCTGATTAATCAGGAAACTACCCAGCAACAACACGAAAAGTTTGCACAACACCAGCAAGCACACAACCTACTCTGAAAGATATCTGGGTGAGGAAAGGTGCTCCTTTCATCAATACAAAAAACCCCCTCAGGCTCAATGCTTTGAGCAGATAATGAAGCCAAACATGTTTACACACCAGTGATCATTACACGCAGTGATTAGAGGAGATCTTAGGTTAATTTTCATCTCCGCTAGCTAACAGCCTGATGACCTGCCGCCCCACCTAACCTCTCTGCAGTGACAAGTCAGGTGCTTTCACAAGCCGACGAGGTTGTCTCGGTCCTGGGGAAAACAAAGACTTTCTCAACATATATGATTAAAAAGGTCAACGAACCCCACGCACTCCAACTGGTGTAATAGGACCAGCTGAGCTAAAGCAAAAATTCCTTTTGCTGGAAGTAAATAGCACACTGTTATCTCCCCAGGGGCCAGGCAATAACAGGAGGCATGTTCCCATTCACTCTGCCAGTGTGTGATATGCTAGTGCTCTGCCTATAAATACAACAGCGGTTGTTTTTTGTTGTTTTTTTTTTTGCCTTTAACAAGGCTGTGACAACTTCATCTCATCTGGGTACAACAAACACGCCTGAGTTGTGGCTACACAGCAGGGCTTTCTGCTGTGTGCGCGTGTGGTGGCGTTTCTTCCACCACGGGACCATATGGTACCTCCCCGTGGTGTGGCTGTTCCTACCAGTGCCTCAGGAGGAAATCAGGGCAGCTCTCTGTGGGGGCTACACGGGGACAGAGAGCTTGGGGACATCCACAGAAAGCAGCACCTGAACTGGAGACCCTGGGCTTTGGACTGTCCTACAGTGCAGGGAGCTTGAAGGAGAAAGAAGTTACGAAGGCACTGGTAGGGGTCCAGAGGAAAGTTCCTTTTCCAGTGTGAAATAATAAATGAGACCATGACAAAAAGGCAATACTGGGCTCGGGATTCTGTCTTGGTACCATGCCAGCTAACCACGCTTTGTGCATTTAAAACTGACCTGGTCATTAATTCGTTACAGACTTGTGCAATGTGAACAAGGCCAAGTCTCTTGGATAAAGATGTTTTCTCTTGCAAGCCAACTGGAAATGCTTAGCGTTTACTATTCATGGAGAAATCTGCTTGTCATATCTGTGACACGGCATTCCTCTCGGCACTGCCCACTCCAGACACCTCCCAGATAATTAGACTGGAAGAACAACTTTGCTGCATCAAACCAACCTCCCAGATAATTAGACTGGAAGAACAACAACTTTGCTGCATCAAACCGTTAAGTCCACCTAATCCACTGCTCTATCTCCACCAAGGGACAACGGTGGATGCTGAAGGAGGACAAGATGAAGCAGCTTGTCTATACGACGATCCTTTCCTTGCTGTATCCTCTAAAAACCCAACGAAAAGCAATATGGGCTTTCCTGAGTTGCATCTGGACTGTTGGGTCTGCATCGTGTGCAGCTCTGATTTCCAGGAATTTCTCTAACGCCTTTCTGAACTCATTTGGATCTAATTCTCTCAGGGAGACAAAATTGTAAAGTTATGGTAACTGGAGCTATTTATGTTTCAAAGGAGACATGTAAGAAGGGGGTTAAAGCTAATGAATGGCTTTGGGAATGGACGGGACCTTTCTCAGAATAGAACAATAGGGTGCTTTTATGAAACTGGGAGACTGAAAACACAAAACTATTAAAAAAGAAAGAACGCTCTTTTGTATTATTAGGCATCAGCCTTCAGAACCCATAGCCACAAGATAGTACCCTGTGCTGGCTGCAGAGAGCCTGACTGGTCTTTTAGGGGATGACTCGGAGACTCGTACACAGCTTACTGAATGAAGCAGGTCACAACTTCAGATAGTTTTTAGTTGGATGACTGGAATCGAATTTCTTCAGATAGTTTTTAGTTGGATGACTGGAACCAAATTTCAACTCATCACTATCAACCAGACTCAGAAAGAGGGAAACTGCTGTCAGGAGCCTTCCTTGGTGAAGCAGTGAGTGAACAGGCAGGGTAACATCATGTATGAATGCTGACCATCTCACTACATCCATGAACGTTGCTCCTCCTGGGCTTTGCTTTCCAAGAGAGGAAAGGCAGAACGTTCTCCTTACCTGGGTAGCTGCTGGCTGACCAATGACCACCCATCCTGGACACTGCTGGTCACTGTGATGTGAAACAGAGACGTTGGAAGCCCACTGATCGAGGAAGCCTTTGGGAGTGTAAACGCCACAGTCTTTGATGCTGGTCATTTGCTCAAATTCCTCACAGACTCCATCACCATCGTGGAAATAGCACCTGCTGGGTTCATCTGCCAGGAGAAAGAAGAGAAGACAAATCACAAAGGACTGGCTACACATGTCTGCAATCTAGTTGCCAGGACCTGACAGCAGCAGTGGTTGTGTATCTGCTGGACTAGGTCACTGGGAAGTGACAGCGTTGGTCACTCCTAGGCAACAACAAGGTGATTTTAAGAAAGCCAAGCAACAATAGTCAACTTTTGTATTGGGCATCTCCCCCCAGATATTTCCTTATGTAAGAGATTTTCTGCCTATTTTAATCTACCTCTGTGTAAAAGGATGGAAACAGAAGAAAGCAGAGCTAGAAAACACACAGAGAGATGATGTGGGTGTTGGCATAATTCCACCAACTTGGTCGGAAAAACGCCAACAGAGGGTCTGGTCTACAATGTTTCCCTTTTTGTTTTTAAAAGATATCTGCAAAACAACAACAACGACACCAGCAACTGTGAATTTCGGGATGGCGGCAACTGCCAAGTTCACAGTTGTAGTGACCAAAGGGCCAAACAGCTCTGTTTACCCAAAGAGGAGATAGAGTACACACAGCGCGAGGGTGAGCTTCCCACATACACACAGCGCCTCCACCAACATGACTCAGACTTGACCTGAAAGGATCAAAAGCAGCAGGAGACTTTATTATCCTTGTCCATTTATTCTGTGGCTTCTCTAATGAGACTGCCAACAAAGATGCCAAATTTTTGAGGTTGTTTCTGTAACACTGGCCCATTAAAAACTGAACTGAGATCCATCTACTCTTTTCAAACAGACTGCATAGCAATAATGACTTTCAGTCATTAGAGTACTCCGTGAAATGGAAACCTTTGACCTGTTGGTATCCTATTTTGTATTGTATTATCATTGCCAGTCCCCAGAGGTATCCAGTTCTGACAGCCTGTTGTATTTTTGTCTGGCAAATAAGCCTGCTGAAAAAACGGTAGGAAATTAGCCAGAGCTGCTCGCTGGACTGATGGAAACGATCCCCGAGGAGAGTCCTGTCGGTAGCATTGGACTATCTCAAGCTAGGTGTCAGAAAATCCAACGGCTGCTCAATTTTGAGCTACTTCCAAACTACTAAATCCCCTGTTTATTTTTCCTCCTAGTTTACACAGTGAAATACCATCATGAGCCAGAAAAAAAATCAGTTTATTGCAATTCAATTATTTAATGACTTTCACTCCTTTTCCACTCCCTTCCTCCCAATCCCCCGTGCAAAATTCCAGGTCCTTAAGAGAGTGTGAGCTTGAAAGAATGGAGAAGTCTATCAGGGAAGAAGGTCATTATGGTTTCATTTTATCACGACCTCTGCAGCCAACTTGTGTACGTGGGTGAGTGTGGGGAACTGTGTGTTTGCTGGGCCCGTGCTCTGAGCAGGGAAGAAGGAACCAGCATGAATCTGGAAGCCATTCAGCTGTACGAGCCCAGCGAATATTCCCGGGGTGGCCAAACTTCTTGACCCTCCATGTCACATCTTAAAATCTTCATCTGGCTGGGAGCCACCAAACATATACCACACACCTCGAAGAGCTGGGAGGAGGAGCGCTCGGGAGAGTGCTTCACAGGCAGAAGATGACAATGGCTCCCCCGGGGTGTCCCATTACTGGGGTGGATGTGCAGATGGGCCCTAAGGCAACCCAGCAGTGCTGGCCCCAGCGGCCTCCCACGGCCCGATTGCCCAACAGCCACGTTGCCAGCAAGGCCCTGCTGCTCCTCATCTGATAGTGACCCAGCTGGGAATGGAACGTGTGCTTCAACTGCTCATGAACCGTAGGAGCCCCCAGAACCCCAGTTTGGATACCCCTGTAACGCACCTTGTTTCTCTGTGGGGCTATCATTGGTGGCACAGTGCTCCACCAGCGTGGAGATGGGAGCTCCCAGCCGGGGTGTCCCATTACTGGGGTGGATGTGCAGATGGGCCCTAAGGCAACCCAGCAGTGCTGGCCCCAGCGGCCTCCCACGGCCCGATTGCCCAACAGCCACGTTGCCAGCAAGGCCCTGCTGCTCCTCATCTGATAGTGACCCAGCTGGGAATGGAGCGTGTGCTTCAACTGCTCATGAACCGTAGGAGCCCCCAGAACCCCAGTTTGGATACCCCTGTAACGCACCTTGTTTCTCTGTGGGGCTATCATTGGTGGCACAGTGCTCCACCAGCATGGAGATGGGAGCTCCCAGCTCCTGGGAGAGACACGCTCCATCCCTGGGAGATGACATCCTGGGAGAGACACGCTCCATCCCTGGGAGATGACATCCTGGGACAGACACGCTCCATGTCTTGCCACCTCAAGGAAGGGGCAGAGCCAGCACATAACTGTGATAGCCATGGAGACGAGCTCTTTGTTCCCCCACCTTACCCTCCTGCACCCCTCGTTCTGCTCTACAGGGATGTATCAAAGGGCAGGCAAACTCTCTGCTGTGCCCAAGAACAGCGGGATGAAGTAAAGCTCCTCACCCACCTCGGAGCACTACGTCCCAGTTTGAGTGAGAGTCCCAGGAGAAATCTCTGAGAAATATTCAGCTCTGGAAAGACTGTGGTCAGCAATCAAAAAATCCTCAAAAACAACTCCCAAATATATGAAAATAGGTATTTTGGGGAAAAGGGTTTCCTTGTCATTTTATGAAAAGAAGCTTATTTCTGGGAAAAGGGGAAAAAAAAAAAAAAGAAAGGGAAAAGACCTACCATATTAAAAAGACCCAACCTTCAGTCTCCAAACACACACACAGGCAGATGTGCACGTACAGTGAAACACCGGTACCCAGCTGCATCCCGCTGCACACCCCCACTGATGGAAACACTGACACACCAACACACCAACGCTCTCTTTACACACACCCCTGGCACAGCTCCCCCCCATCCCGGTGCCAACACACACCCAGGAACTCACAGCCTGATTTTAGGCGCGTGTGTTTGGCCAGTGTTCCCCCAGCCTTCCCCAAGCGCTGACTTATTTTCGTGACCGGCACTGAAGAAAACACAACATTTATCCAGCAACATACTCCTGCGCTGGCTCCAAACGTTCCCTCCTAATGCGATGATAAACGTAATGGGCTCCTGATAAGATCATGTGTTTGGGATAAAAGAATACTCAAGACCTACTCCAATCCGATGACTTAATTCATACTCACATGGATGGGAAGGCAGCCTGTGACTCGCTGTGATCCAGGCCAGTGTGTGAGCCGAACAGAGGCTAATTTGTTCCTGATTATGCTTAAGACCCCAATAAATCTGTCTGCTCGGAGTCTGCAAAACCCGAGGGAGGAACCGAATGGAGAGACTGAGATGTCTGAATTAAATGGAGACTGCCTACATGATTAACAAAGTCTTACTGAACTGCACTGTCAGGAGGCCCTCGGCCGTGCCGCTCCGGGAGGGTGACAGCACCCTGCCCTCCATGGCAGCGCGGGCTCGCTGGCTGGAGGACACCCTGGTTTGGTACCCACTCGCTTTGGTGTGCTTTGAAAAATGATGGGGAAAGTGGCTTTACAAACCTAGTTATCTTTTAAGGAGGAGCTGCAAGTCCTACTACTGACACGCCATCCTGAAGCGTGCAATGCCATGCTTTGAGGGGAGCCCTGGTGAGAAGAGGGGAAGACCTTTCTTGCCCATGAGCATCCTCCTTCTGAGTGATGGCAAAAAGGGAGACTTTTTTGAATCCTTCCCAGGCACCGGTGAGGGGAATGACAAGGGCATCAACCTACAACAGCCTAATGTGGTGGGGCACCAAGAAGAAGCAGAGGCTCTTCCTTAGAATCACAGAATGGTTAGAGTTGGAAGGTACCTTAAAGATCAAGATCCAACCCCCTGCCCTGGGCAGGGACACCTCCCACCAGACCAGGTTGCTCCAAGCCCCCTCCAGCCTGGTCTTGAACCCCTCCAGGGATGGGGCAGCCACAGCTGCTCTGGGCAACCTGGGCCAGGGTCTCATCAGCCTCACAGTAAAGAAATTCTTTCTAGTATCCAATTTAAATCTCCCCTCTTTCAATTTAAAGCCATTACCCCTCGTCCTATCACTACCTTCCCTGATAAGGAGTCCCCTCCTCAGGTATGGAGCACCAGCTCTGACTCCTGATTCTCACTGTGGTCGTGGATGCTCGGTTGGTTACACATGAGGCTTTACATTTCCATGAGCAAAGTGAAGAACGACCAGATTGTTTCTTCCTACGATTGCCCTCACACAATAAAACCTAGGAGGCTTCTTCCCCTTCCACAGTGGTGTGAACACAGCTCAGTTAAATCCATAGAGCCCTCCAGGCTCAAAGCCGGGGAGGGCAGTGTCAGGAGAGGTATATTTCTAAGAAGCAGTAGCTAACATCTTCATTTCCATATTGCTGCAAAATGCCTTTTCCACTCTCTTCTCAACTACTGTGACATGAAATGCATCCAGGGCCTTGGTAATACGAGCTAATTGTTGTCTCCACAGAGGTCTATAAGCTCCCAAGACTGGTGAAGGTCACAGTGATGTATTGGTCACGTATGACCCGCATCACGGACTACATTCATCAACACCGTGGACTTCTCAACTTCAAAGTTGAAACTGATTTGAAGGAGATAGGAAAGAAGGGAACATGAAGGAAATCTGATATCTGTCCTCAAGGAAAAATGTCTTCAAAAAATTAAAAAGCTGTTGCCTGGAAATCCAGCTTAAATCTAGAACAGTAAAATGTCTGCAGGCGTAGCAACTGGCAGCAGGAGACAGAGTCTCTGGGGGATTGACAACAGATGCTGAAGGATCCTGAGCTGAACTCGTGCAACATGTATTCGGTCGGGCAGCCCGAGCTCCTTTTCCGTGACAACGTTCTTACTGAAGGCACAAAAATGTTGGGGCCAAACCAAAGCCCCTCTCTTGCCCTCGCTTTGGAAAAAGGCAGTCTCTGGCTCAGCGATGATTTGTGACATCTGGGAATCCCTGAATGCTCCGTGGCAGCCGTCAGCCCGGAGAAGGGGGATTTGTTGGGGAAACAGATTGGCAAGACCTGGTCTGCTCACTATTGCAGTTGGGCTTCAAGCTCCAGAATGATTCTGGGGCTCTTGTGTGTTGCACCAGCAGATGAAGCAAACTCCATTTCTCCTTCTTCTTAAGCTGTCCAAGCACGTTTGCAAAAGGCAGCTTTTTGTCTTGAAATACAAGCCCCTCCTCTGGGGTTCAGAAATGAAAGGATGCACAAAGTAAGGCAGAGGGTTTCGGGGGCCCCTGGGGAGCACCCCTGGATGAGCAGGTAACTCCCCATCCCAGTCACCTGCTCAAAGCCAGGTCAGAAAGTCACCAGCGAAACGAATGAAGTCTGGTGGAGATCAGGAAGCAGACATGCAGGATATGCACTTATCTGTGATAGGCAGCCTTCCACCTCATTAAGAAAAAAAAAAAAGGAGATAAAGAGATCCAATTCATAGCAGAGGGCACATCCTCCAACGAGGCTTTTAATGTCTGAGCCCATGGTCAAAGAGCTGGGGACAGACACTTGGGGCAGCTTCCTGTTTTCAGCTAGAACCCAGTGACTGGCATCAGCATAGTCTTCTTTTGTGCAACAACTACTATTTTTTTAAAAGGCCAGACAAAAAAAAAAAGGAGTATTTTTAAGCTCAGCTGTTTACTTAGGGATGCTTCCAACTATAACAAGCCTCATGCCACATAACTATTTGTCCGAGAGAAGAAAAAAAAAAAAAAAGAAGAAAAAAAGGGGGGACAAAAATGCAGAAGCATTGTCTCAGAGTAACAAATTCTTGGAACAGGGTGAACTTTGGATTTTAACCTCTGGAAGGTCTGTCCAGAGGCATTCAGGCCTTTTCAGACACAGCAAGGGCCAAATCACAGGCTCACCAAAGTCAGCAACTTCTGCAGAAACCTGATTTTACCAGCGCGTCACTCAATCGGCATCTCCAGCACCGCTCTCTGCGTTCACAGATGAGAAGAACCGTGTCCAGAGGTTTCTATCACAAAAGGAGAAATCATTCCACTGCAGATCACACGAACCCGGCGGCTGAGCCATCCCAGAACCTGCTCCCTTTATTTCTACGGGTGTTTCACCTTTGGCTTCAGTGGGAAGAGAGCGAATATCATGGCCTGCTTCCAGGATATCTGCTAATCTCTTCTTTCAGATTGAAGAAGCCAGAGACAGAGATATTTCCTGCTACAGTAAAATATTCGAGAGATATTTTCCTTCCTGGATATTCGGAGCTGAAAAGAGGAAAACCGTTACGCAGAGCTCGGGCAGACCTTTTCCGAAAAAAAAAAAAGTTGCGTATCAATAAACTCTGACGTTTTCCTTCAATGAAATAAAGCAGACACCTTGGAAAGGCAGGCAACGCCGGTGTTGCAATCGGCTGCGGAACATCCAGGGGCCTCGCAGGAGGCTTTTTTTTTTTCCCCGAGAATATGACAATCGTGTCTGAGCATCCCCTGACCCGAGCGGGCTGGCATAATGCGTTTGCGGAGCGCGGCTCCCTGGTAATTCAGCTGCTTCGTGGAAATAACATTCCTGGGCTGGTTCTTTGTCTGGCGTGACTCGGCTCATGGCTATGATATAGCGGTCGGAGCACAATAATTATGCAATTGATCTGCGTGCTGCAGACAGATACAATTACAGCTCCCTCCCCGAGCCCGGCATTGAAATTTGATATTTCACCTCCAAGAACACGAGCTTTTGTCACTTAAGAGAAAGGGTATTTTCCATCCCTGGCAGTGGTAGGAAGACCTTAGCTGCTCTGCGGCCAGCCAACGCGAGCCAACGTGGCCTCTCCCCAGTCCTGGGCAAGCAGGCATGTTATAAAGGCACTATGACACGTGCCCTTTTCCCACCTAATCTTGTTTCCTTCCCTGGGTGGTTGGATAAATCAGAAAAGCGGCGCTGAGGCTATTCCAATATTCCCTCAGACTTACCCAGGTTTAGAAGCTAAAATTGCAGACTGTTTGACTGAAAACTCTCAAGGCTTCTGCCACACAAGGCAGCAACTTCTACAACCATGAGAAGGGTGCCCACGGCCAGCATGGACCTTCTTGAGACCTGGCCCACGTGTTGGGAGGCTGGGAAGGAGCCTGAGAGAAAAAACCCACTGATGCCATTCACCAAGGAAAAAAAAAACCTCCTTGTTTGTGCGTGTGGTTGGTTGTTATTGCAGAGGAAGGTCTTGTGCCCAGCATCACCCTCGAAGCACAGCAAGTGGCTGTTGAGTCACAGAGGATGCTCTAAGGAGGGAAGTGTGACCAGCCGTGGAAGATCTCTCTGAGCCACGGACAGTAATGCGTGAGGGATGCAACAAGCAGAGAAGTAATTCTTCTGCTGGGCTCTCATTGTAGCTGTGTCCTAAAAACCAAAGCTGGATTGAGCTGGGCTGGAGTCACTGGCCTAGGGAAAAATGCAGGCAAATACCACTCCAGCCCACATTCTCCCCCACAAAAAAGCATCTGTCCTTTGTATTTTGCTGCCTGAGATGCCTGCTCTCTGCGCTGTGGCTCAGCTGGCCCTGCTAAGATTGCACGATTAATGATGACAGTCTGAAAATCACTTTAAGAGACTTTACGACGATGCTGTGATTATTAACTTGCCAAATGAGCGCTCAGACATTTTAGAACATGTAGCCACACTCCCATGAGCTGCGGGAAACAGTCAGCTTCAAAGTATTTGCCTTAAGCTGAAGGACTCACACAAACATCATCCCAATAGCCCCGGTCAGTAAACTCCTTGCTATTTGCTATGGAATTCTGCTAGGAGAACCTCAGCCTTTTTATCCACAGCCATCCTCTTTCCCAAGCTCCTCTGGCCTTATTGATGCCCCGTGAGATGCTGAGCTTCTCTTGCAAGGTGGCTGGGGTTCTCCCATGCTGTTGTTCTGCTGAAAGCCCTCGGTGGGGTCAGCCAAGGCCTATTTAATGTTGGTGAAAGGCGGCGAAATCGCCCTTCGCTGCTGTGTGGGGCCACCACGGCTCCAGCAGCCAAAGCTGTGTTCCTGGGCAGGGGTCTGGGGAAGGGAAAGAGGGGGGAGAGGATGGGAGGGGGACGCGCTCTCAAAGCATGCCCACGATGAATATGGATGGTCATCCATCAATTTATTTTAAGCACATTACTTCTCTGTCAGAAAGGGGGGGAAAAAAAACAACAAAAAAAAAAGGAAAAGAGAAAGAAAGGAAAAGAAAAGACATATAAAATTAGGTTTGTGTCACTCATTTAACACTGCAATTTCCCTAGAGGATTATGCACCAAACAGAGATAGCAAGCTCATGAATATTAATCATTTCCCTGAATGCAATGCAGCCCGCCAAACAATAAGATTAGGGGAAAGTGCTATGCTTAATTTATGGATAATGGGAGAGGTAAAGGATAGAGCTCCCACAAAGGTAAGGCTCACAGCTGGAGGGAGAGGCCTCTCCGGAGGAGAAGGACAGATCCAGATTTGTAAGGTAGCAAAAAAAAAACATTTGAGGCCAAGCAGGAGCGAAAGCAAAGGTGTTTAAGGATCATTGTCAAATTAAAATCATACTTCTCCCTGAACAACCCCTAATGCTTCGAGCGTGCCAGAAACCGGTGGTAAATTCAAGAGGGGGATATATTTATTTTCTCTTTCCCTCTCCTCTGTGCCTTTTCTTTGTGTTTTACCTCCCCGAGGTCCTGGTCCAACAAACCACGGAGACGTGTGTCCAACCCGAACCACGCACGCTCCTCGGTGGGGCCACTTGCACGTGGGATGGGGGGAAGCACTGCCCCACGTTGCTGTGAAAAGGCTTTAAGACAGAGCCCCTTAAAAGCCACGGAGATAAAGCTCAGCAATAACACCACCAATAAGACGCGACTGAAACCCCCATAAATTACCAGCCAAACTTCAGGGCAGATAGAAGTTCTGCAGCTACTTCCCAGCTGCGTTTCGATGTGTCTATCAGGCTTCCCTCATCTCTTTTCATATCACCTCCTCTCCCCCCGCCCTTCTTTTTTTTATTGATCTCTGCATCTTTTTTATTATATCCTTCGCTTTCTTCAGCGCCGGCGAGCGAAATCAATGCATAATGCACATCGCGCTCAACAAAAGGAATGCAAATGAAAGCAGGGCTCTTTTTCGGTGCCCACACATCCCCTTAAAAGCCACAGAGATAAAGCTCAGCAATAACACCACCAATAAGACGCGACTGAAACCCCCATAAATTACCAGCCAAACTTCAGGGCAGATAGAAGTTCTGCAGCTACTTCCCAGCTGCGTTTCGATGTGTCTATCAGGCTTCCCTCATCTCTTTTCATATCACCTCCTCTCCCCCCGCCCTTCTTTTTTTTATTGATCTCTGCATCTTTTTTATTATATCCTTCGCTTTCTTCAGCGCCGGCGAGCGAAATCAATGCATAATGCACATCGCGCTCAACAAAAGGAATGCAAATGAAAGCAGGGCTCTTTTTCGGTGCCCACACATATATCTCCATGCCTGTGGACGAGGTCGGTGTGTGGGAGAGCGCAGCCCAAGGACAAGGTGCTCAGCTGCTTGTTAGACACCCATTTCTCATCGGTGTCCTAGAAAGCTCTGGGTTCCCACAACCACAAATCATAACTCTTCTGACCGGGGCCTGGTTTACCCAGGACACATCAGCTCGAACTTGGCCGAGATCCCCAGTAATCGCCAAAAAAAAATCAGTTATCTTGGGAGTAATCAAGAGCAAGGTGAAAGAGAAGCAGCCAAGAGGTAGGAGAGGGGAGCATCAGTCACGGCGGATGCCGCTTTGATTCGCTCCTCTCCTACAAACCCAAAGGCAAAGTGGAACTTTCCCCCCTGGGACCAAACCCTGCGCGGAGGAGATAAAATATGCAAAATCTGCTCCGCCAAGGTTTGTGGGGGGGGAAAGACAAAAAACCAGTGGGGATGATAAATTTCAGGATGGGGAAGGGTGAGAGTACCGCAGAACTTAAAAAAAGGAGCCCCGCCAGATGCCTTCATTAATTAATTAATTAATCTCACTGTCGCTCTCCGGCATGTTGCAGGAAGAAAACGCTATTAATCTTATCTGTTTGCTGTTCCTCGGCTTTGTGTTTGGCGAAGGCCAGGACAGCCTGACAGTGAGACCACACAGTTTTCCTCCCTGATTCCCTCCTTCCATCCCCCGCGCCCCTCCTCCCGTGGCAGAGCAGATTGATCCACTGTTATCTGATTAGAGAGGAAAGGAGGAGGGAAACCAAAACCCAGGGAAAAAAAAAAAATAATCAGGGTCTAATTTTATTACAGGCACTAACGCAAAGTGTCTTGAGAGCCTTGTGCCATTTATTCCAAGGGAAGTTGGACCAATTAAAAAACCCCCATAAAGCTCATGATCCTAAAAGGCAAAGGGAGCAGGAGAGGCCCAGGGACACCTGTAAACGGGCTGCCTCCATCCTTGGAGATAGCCAGAACACAGCTGGACACGGCCCTGAGCAACGTGCTCCAAATTTGAAGCTAGATCTCACTTTGAAGTTGGCCCTCCTCGGCCCAGAGACCTCCAGAGACTCCTTGCAACCTAAATTATTCTGTGATTCATGGCTCTAAATGTAAAGCTTGATGGTGTTTGCAGGCTCTGTTGTATTTCTGTTCTACCAAGCGAGGTGACTCGCGCGGTCTCTTCTTTGGAAGGAAGAAGCCCAAGGTTTTGCTATCGAACCTCCTGCTACGGAACCCCCCCGACGACCCCTCCTTCAGCCCTGCCTCCCCAAACAAAACGTTGAGCGATTCTTTTCAGCCATGTGGGACCCAATCCTGCAGACAATTTGTGACAAGCATTGCGTTCACTGTTGTGGTTAGATTTGCTGAAGTCTCAAGAATGCCTTGTGGTAGTTCAGAAACATGCCTGGAAGGAAGCATTTGCAAGATCAAACCCTGAGGCCCCCAATTCAGCAAAGCCTCTGAACATGTCTTTGAGGCTCGCTGAATTCTTTGCTGAAGGGGAGTGATTCCCGGGGCTCTAAAGAGCTACATAATACAACAAGAACATCACTGCAAAAATAACACTGTCTGAAATAATTACTTGTTGTCCTACAGGATTATAACATGTGTTAGCCTTGTAAACATGGAAATAAATTACACTTATTTTTCTTTGCTCCTCAAAGAGGGACCCAAGCATTCCGCATTTTCCAAGAAAACACCCCACCAGTCTCAAAGAAGACTTTTCTTGGGGTAAAGGCAGAGGATCCGGTCTGATATTATTAGATTATGGAGAATGCTGAATTTCTGCTCTTTTTAATTATTATTCCTTGTGTAATGTGTACACTTGCTTCCCCAACATCTTTATGTTTTCTAGTGGGATTGTGATGCTTGATGTATTAAACCAGAATACAAGTCTGCGTCTTTCATTTGTCTGAAAGATCACCAGCAGTTTCTCTCTAGCTCTTAATCTCCTAATTCTTGGTGGTCCAGCACCCATAAAAGCCAACAGGGCTTGTTTTGCAGGAATTACCTTCTCCGAACCTTTCCCAGGGACTTGGTGAAGACAGTGTTTGCCCCAAAGCGAGAGCCATGGATCCACCCTCGCAGACCCCGAACACACACCGAGGCCGTTCACCGCCACAGCACCACCACATTAGCACCACCACAACTGTCAAGTCACGCAACAAAACATTTCCAAGGTCTGGGTCCATGCAGCTTTCCACTCGTTCAGTTAATTTGATTCCTCTAAGTGAATCCCCGTGAACGACTAATTTGATTTTACTCGCTTTGTAATCCAGGACCTGCGCAAAACCATCAACTCCCAAAGCCCGTGACAAACAAACAAACTTCTTACCTCTGGAATTCCCCTTGCCTTTTCAACACAAGCAAATCTGAAAAATCACTTCCTCTGTAATGTGTAGAAAGAGCTGTGTGTATGTTTTAGTTGCTTCATTTTCTAATCATATTGCTGTCAGCCAGGCTTTTTCCACGCTTAACCAGCCCTGCTGCTGACACCGGAGATGAAGATGTTTCCAGCGTGACATGGGCTCCTACACTCACCTGGCAGGACACTGTGTGGTCCAAGGCTTAGGACACCCCCTCTCAGTCATGTCCATGGACTTATTTGGCTCATGATGCAGTTCCTGCCCAGCCCACACAACCCTGTTTCCTTAAGAACCGGTGTAGACAGGGGAGGATCTGGGACATCTCCTAACTGAACACTGGGAAGTGGCCAAAGTCCAGACCTGGACCAAGGAGCTCCGACCTGCTGCTGAGCAGGGTGATCCAGATGCAAACACACACAGCTCCAACCCAAAGCCTTGCTGGGACCAGCCTCGCATTACGCCTGACTTTTGGAGAACCTAAAACATTTGCATGAGTGTTTATATCACTTTCAAAATATTATGACTAATATCTTTCAGTGCTTGAGGCTCTAAGGCAGCAAGTAACTTGGAACACAAACGTAACTTCAGGACCACCAATAGTCACAATTAGCCTTGACCATAAACACTCTCAGGTTTCAATACGGCAATTTCCATATGTAAATATGTAAATAAGTACATCACCAAATCAGGCCTCAAGTGCCATAGCGTGGATGCTGAAGTAAAAACGTAGCCCTTAGGAGGAGACAGGCAGTCCTCAGCTTACCACCCCGGGGAAACGTGGTGCCTGTGAGGTCCTTTCTACGTTGCTCCAGGCACAAGAGACAACCGGCCGCTTGCCAAAAAGAGCAACTTTCAGCCCTGCCAACATTAAATGATCTGCTCAGGACTGACGCTGGACTGAGCTGAAGACATGGGACCACTAGATGGGACGGAGTATTTGCTTGGTCAGTCCAGATAAGGAATCTCATATCATCCTTTGGGAAAAAGCTGACCCTTTATAAACATTAACTTGGGTTTCAGCAGCTCTGTGTGTTCCACCCTTCCCCAGACCTCGCTGAGCCCTGGTTGGGAACTGCAACCCCACAAGGGCTACCCCACAGAAGGTGCAGCATAAACTGGTCCCCGTTTCCCTTCTCTGCCCCCAGCATTCCTAGAGAGTTTAATAAATATGTAAAGCTCACAACTGCAGCCCTGCTATCCCCGATAGCTCCAGCATCTTCCGGCCATTGTGCTTACAGGTTTTGCTAATCAGAGCAAACCAGGCTTGCAAATGAAATCTGATTAAGTAGTTTTCACCTCTGAAAAAGGGGATTAGCTAGACCTTTGATCCTCAGATATTGATTTGCAACTCAAAGGAGGTGTGACCTCAGCTGGACTTGCTTCTGGTCTCAGTCCCTTCCCCTTTCACTCCTCCTCCTGTTTACCAGAAAAAAAATCAGTTCATGTCTTCTCACGTAGCCAGATCTAAAGCCTATTGAAGCCAGTGGAAAACCACCCACTGACTTCAATGGGCTTTGGATCAGTCCCACAATGGCTGACTTAGCCTTAAGTCCTAGCCTGTTTCAAAGCCAGCAGAACCAATTTCCCATCCAAATGACCAGAAGCTGGGAAGATATGTTCGCCTTTCAAACCTACAAATTCCACCTTTTTTTCTCTCTTCCATGACAACTCTTCAGCTGAAAATGCTGAAAATACTGTGGATTTTTTGCCTGCACGCTCTGCGTAGGGTTGTTGCCCACCGTGAGCAGAAGGGCTCTGAGCCGGACTTACCGATGCAATTAAAGGATAACTCCTGCAGGCAGAAGAGGGAGCAGCCATCGCCGTTGATCTTATTCATATCATCACATTCTTCCCCCAGGTCTCTGTGGGCAGGGCACACACATGCAAAAAGGAGTCAGATGGCAAACGGCACCGTCCCAATGATTGCTGCAAACCCCTCTGCAGAACCCCACGGCCCCGAAATCCAGCACAGCAGCTTTGTGTGCCGATCTTTAAAATACCTCTCCCTTTCTCCTCCAGCCCTGACTTTCATCATTCCTGGTTCACAAGCTTGCCTGGCCATTCCTCTCCTGCACATGTGGATACCACTTGCTGTTCTCTGATGAGGATATGAGCAACTTCCTTCATAGCTGGTGTGGCTGCAGCTCAGCAGGTGGGGAAAAAGAGAACAGGAATCTCTGAAACTCTTTGTATTAAATCTGGAAGGGCCAGGCTGTGACCCCAGCATGGGAATAACAAGGCATAAAGCCTGGTGCTGGGCTCTTCCAGGTGCCAGCACTGGGAGGAGAACGGTCCACAGGGAGAAGGTGATGTGGGGTGGGGGTCCTGCCTTGCACCAGACCCACGGGTTGCAGCAGCGTGTGGGGAGAAGAGCACGAACCAGCTGAGAAAGGGGCTGCCACAGCTGCAAGTGGGGCCACAATCAACCAAGCTGTGACACAGCCTGGTTCCTGCTCGCTCCTGAGGCAGCTCAGCTATTGTTCGACGCTCGCTGCAAAGCCACAAGTGATGCTTTAGGAATGTGCAAACATAACAGTAGGAGAAAAGTTATGGAAAGCAAAATTAATCTGTCTTTCTCCACCTCCCTCTCCAAGACTGCCCTGGATTCAGATGTCTTTTGGTTGTTCTCTTTGATTTCCCTGCCTGTTGGGCCTCATCCTGCAAACACTTGCTGCCAGGTATCGCATCTGACAGAGCTGTACTATGTGATTCCTCATCATCTTTATTTCAAGAAAATAAAACTGGCTGGATTAAGCACTTGCTTGTTGTTACTTCCATCGTTTAAATAATTAAATTATCTAATGCCAGGAAGCTTGGAAGCAGGTGGCCTTAAGGGCCTACATAGGAAAAGAATAAACCCTAACACAGTTGTGAATGACTGTTTTACATTCTCAGTGGTCTGGGGATTGGCAGCTGGTGAGAAGGAGGAGCTGATTGAGAACATGCATTTCCCAGCACTCCTCCTCAGAGGCCAAATCTATCACCTCCAAATGCATCCCAGCTCCGGTGGTCAGGCAAATACGAGGTTGGACCAGGAACCTGGCCCACCATGTGGCAGGGCCATGTGCGAGGACCTCATGTGTGAGGACAGCATCAAAGGCTGCGTGAATTTTTCCAGCACTTACTTTAGCTCCATATAGGAAATGTCATATACATGAGTAAAGATATGGATACACGAACAAACAGCATAAACAGCGTATAGCGGGCTTTCATATCGATCCCGCTGTCTGGACTCCATTATCTGTATCTCTGTCTGTATCTACTGGTGCCAGGATAGCAGGGCCTAAGTTCCAATTAAATGTCATCATCCTGGTAATCATCAAGCACATGAGTCATTAGCTACAGATGAGAGCCGGCCTAAACCGAGGAGACATCAGAGGTCATCAATTCCTTTCTAAGTCTCAGATTCTGGCTGAGGAGATGTGCTCAGATTTATCTGTTTGCTCTGCTCCAGACTTACTTTTGGATAATCCCGTCTCCGCAGTATCCACTCCCAGAGACGTAGCGCAGCGCGGGGGAAGGCTCGCTCTCCTCCGCCCCGGAGACAACGATGACCTGGTACGTGTACGTGGTGCTGTCGCTCAGTTCCCTGCGGGACAAGAGGAAATATTAAGCCATTGGTACACCAAAGGCAGTAGCAAAGGGCAGGGGAGGAGGTACTGAAATGGGGGCTGGCTGCCAAAAAAGCAAGTTTGAATTCAGTCAGGTCCTCGGAATATTCCCGCCTCGTTTGGATGGGATTAATTTTTGGTTGGGTGTCTTTTTCTTGTGAGCACAGTCAGCGCTTTCCTACGTCCATGCTTGACTGATGCACAGCTCTGGAATGGGTGCAACTCTTGACTATTGGCTGCTAAAAATCATGCAGTTGGGTGTGTTGCTGCTTACACCCATACCCACCCGAGAGACGGCACCAGGGCAGCAGATCAGCCCTCACCACGTGTGGTGGGGAAGGGTAAGAGCATCACCAAGAGTCAACAGCCCGGCAGTATTTGGGAAACCAGCCTGCACTTCACTGGCCTTACCCTGGGACACTCCTGCTCCCATCCCTGCACACTGGGACAGCGTCACCTGCATGTTCGTGCCACAGTTCATTTAAGGAACTTAAAATACTCTGTAAACACCAATTACTTCCTAAGCTCAACCCACCCTCAGCTGGAGCCAGTGGGAATTTGCCTATTGATTTAAGAGAGAATTGGACTGGGGATGTTTCAGTGATAGATAAATGAGTTACCCACTTTGCATATGGGTATTAAACCAGTAGGGTTAAAAAGAAGGTTTCTTCCTCTCCAGGAGAGCACAAAAATTAGGATCCACTCCACAGCACTGGATCAGGGTATTAGCATTGCAACACTCACAGAAAGAATTAGCAAACTATTACATATTTATGCAAAGCCATAATTACCTAAATCACGTGCATCTGTAAATGAGGAATAATTTTTTATACGCAGTACAGAAATCATATAACCCTAATATAAATGTTTAGCTTTTTTACAATGTCTTTTACATTATCAGAACTCAAAACGTTCCACAAAGAAGCTCATTACCATTATCCTCATTGTGCCGATTTGTAAAGCCACGGAGTGGCGAAGGCAAAATGATTTGCTCAAAGTCATCAATCAGGCTAATTGCAGAGCCCCTAACGCAACCCAGCTCCTTCCTAACCCCCGCCGCTCCTCTACTGACTGCGCTTATTGCCCCAATTACTGCCCGTAATATACATGGCTTTTTGTCACAGGAACTTGGTCAAAAAGGATGTATTAATGAGGTGTGTGCTACGAGGTGATCTGTCTGCTCCACGGAGCAACAAAGCCACTGGAGGAGATACCCATGGACTGGAGTTACTGAAATCTTCATCTTTGTGATGAAATAAGCATCTCCTTACAACGTTCATTAAATTAACAAGCACGACTTAAACTCCAACATCAAGTGTTATATTTTACAACAAAGCTGTTTCTAGTGGATAATGTGCCTGCAAAATAACTGCCATTGAGAGAATTGCCCGGGACCAGCACTGGGACTTCATCCCTGGTTATCACCCCTGATGGGGGAGTGAAACTCAAAAAACACCAACGCAACTGGCTTTCTCATTGCTCTGCACCTCAGCCCTGTTGGCAACAGCCTAAAGCTCCCGAGAGCCAACCCCGAGAGCTCACATACCACAAACGACATCTTAATCCACCTACAGATTGGGGAGATACCAACCCAGATACTGGTAAGAGTGTTTATACAATCAAAGTGAAAAATTTCAAACTTCTGCCCTTGGGACCTGTTTAAAACAACTGTTTAAAAAAAAATAATAAAATTATAGGAAGTAACTTAAGTGGCCAAACATACACTGATGGTTTCCTCTAGATTTCACTCCCGGATAAATCCACTTATCAAGACAGGAAGCTTCTGATATATACTGATGAAATCAAAGCAGAGGCAAGCTTTGATTATTAAAGAGCAGTTATTTCTCAAGTTCTTTCTCAAAACCATTCGTAAAATATTTAAGATTAACAAGTATACTTGCAGAAATGTGGATTTTGTCACTGGGGATCTGCTAACCACAAAAAAGGTTCAATTCTTAGAAAAGACTGTTAACAAATGAACAGTTTGGGCAGCTCTAACAGCTACAAAATAAATAAATCCACGCCGCTTCCTGATGCGCTGAGATCACAAGCGCGAGTGCAAAATAGCGCTTCTCAGATTTGGCTTTTTTTTCTGCACTTTCCACCAAGAGCCACAGGTGATGGGCAGGGATTCGGCCAAGAGCAGAAAGTGTGTCTCGGGGAGCGTGTTTTCATGTGTGGGAGTGTTTGTGTGTGCTTGTGTGTACATGTAAGCAATGGGAAAACAGGAAAAGTTCACATTTGTTTATGTACAGGGCGGGAAGTTGGCAGAACATAATGGAAGAAGACATAGTACTAAATTAAGCACGGGAGAGAATATGGTGTTTATGAATTATTAGGTGACTGGAGATGAATGTGTATGTGGGTGAAGAAGACAGAAAACTGGAACTGAAAGTTATTAGGTGGGGAGAACTCTGGCATATTTAACTGTACGGACTGTGAAGGCAAAGCTGGGGTTGGGGAGAGACCCTGCGGCCGTCGGAGGGTGATGGCTGGTGTCGTGGCACTGGGCTTGGGTCTAATCCTGTCACTTGCCGAGCACCAGCGAGGAGAGACCACCAACTGCAGCCTCAAAAATGGAAAGCTCTCGGAGAGGTGATATGCCCTTATAGTTTAGTGACGGGGAAAAAAAAAAGGTCATTTCTTCTCTAAAATAGAGTATGAGCAAAATACCTGACTTCTTACACATCCGTTTAGGTATTTGCACAGCCCTGCATCCCTCACTTCTACACAGCCTGGGTACAAAACAGCTTTTAAGTTATTTATGCTCACAATACCCCATGAGATATGAACGTCATATCCTCATCTTAGGTTAAAATACAGAGAAAAGGAAGACAAATATCGAGAGACGCATGGTCCCTATAAAGCAATGGCAGGAACCAGGGGGCAGCTCTCCAGTCCCACATCGCAGCCGCAGGGCCAATCCTCCCCATCCTCATCCCAGTCCACCTTGAGACAGCCCAGTCGAGAGGGACCTGGAGCTTCACAACCTTCCCCATGCCAGGGATGGCAGAGAAGTCCCAGGGTGTCACCCCCAGGGCAGCACCAACAACCAGCCATGCCCACAGGAGATCAGAAACAGGAGCCCATGTCCTCCAGAGGTACCCTCCAGCATCAAGCAATCAGATGTGCCTCGGCTGGAGCACCACAAAGCCACCTGAGAAACTCAAAACTCAAGCCATGGAGCTTTCAGCTCACCCTGGCCTGGTCCAACTAGAGGCAAAAACCTGATTGCAGCCTATGCCTGGATGTGGGGTTTCACAAAGCTCAACAACTGGAACTTGAGATACTTCTGTCCTCCTGAACTGTTAAATATATCATATCGGCAGCAACTGAGAGCTTTGGCATTCCTTCACAGTACCCACATTTTGGAAATATATAGCTGCTAAAGGGATGATACGGGCAATACTTCGGGCAGTAATCCAGTGCCAGAGTGAGGGAGGAAGGAATGCAGGAAGCAAGAGGGGAAAATAAATGAAAAAAGAATTCATTCTCTCCGATATAGTTATAGGGCTCCAAGGTCGATATTACAGACTGTATCTGGAGATGTCAGCAAGAGAAGCTCTGCTCCAAGTGGTGATAAAAGTGAGCTTTTTGACCATTTATTTTCTCTCCTGCCTTCCCTGGGAGCTGATGGCACACTAACAGCAATAATGTGCTCTTTCCACTCTGCTGTCAGGCAGGTCGGGCACACGCCGGCTTCCTATGACGCTACTTAAGGAAGTGAGACAGAAGAACATCTTTAACATTAAGGATGTGAACAAACACTCCTTTAAATTTATATCTATGGTCTTTTAATGACCTTTTCGAGAACTGAGTAAGCCGCATTGATCGCTGCAGCTTCCGCCCGTGGGGAGGCAGTCTTATTAAAAAGCAATGACTCAAGCCCTCTGCTTAGAGGGGGAATTAGGACGTGCCGTGTGAAATACCATGAGGGCAACTTTCCTGTCTGCTGTGGCGAGTGACGGATCCAGGGTCAGAAATATAAAACCCTCTGAATTCTTTTCCTGTTTTTCCTGGGGAGGCCGGGCAGTTGAGTTAATCTTGCTCTGCGTCCCCCAGGCCAAGGGACCTCTGCTTTCAGTTTGGGTGTTCCTGGTAAAACTTACGGGAAAAATTATACCTCTGGGAAGTTGTTTTCTACTCAGACCAAGGTGGGTTTAAAGGATCATTGAATTTACAGAAGCAACGTGCATGCCCTCGAGTGCCAGCAGAGCTGAGGCTGCCCCAACCACTTCTGTGCTGTGCCCACAGTAGGGCTTCAGCGGCTGAGGACACCCACTCTAGATGCAGTGAAAACATCGAGGGAAAGCAAATATCTCTCTCTACAATACAAGATGCAGTGAAAACATCGAGGGAAAGCAAATCTCTCTCTCTACTACAATGGCATATATGTTTTTCCTGCTACAAATAACAGCAGGGAGGGTTTTTATACAGCAAAGACTTGTTTCCAACAAAATTGAAAATATCCTTAAGGCTGATCCCGTCTTCTGCCCTATGAAAACACAAACGGCCGGAAAGCAATGAAAGCAGACAGCGTTCCTGTTATTTAAGGACAAGGTGATAGAGTCTTAGGCATCCCCAATTAAATTATGGCTGTCACTGGCAATGTCATGCGAAGCAGGCAAATCCCACACCTCAAGTGGCCTCATGAAGGACCCATCTTTCTTTGACCTTAAAAAGACACCAAGCTCTTGAGCCAAAAGACAACATTCCCTGGTAAGCTCCCCGCAGCCCAGAACGAGCCCTGGTCTACCAGCAATGTCCCTATTTCTCTCTAATGCTGTCACCTCTGCTCCTCTTCACCAGCAAGGAAGCCTTGATGGGCAAAAAAGGAAATCTGCTGGCATCAAATAGCAGCGACCCCACATCTTCACTTGTTGCAACATTTTGGATCAGCTGCTTGAGGTGTAGTTGATACAACCACACACGGAAGAGCCGAAGGTCTACACCATCTCCTGTCCCATCCTCTGCAGCCTGGAGCTCTCCAGTCCATCCTCACACGCTGCTCACAGCCACCAGAACACCCAACATCACTTATGGAGGTCCTGAAATACCCCAAATGTCCACTAACTCAGTGAAGCACTGCATGTTAGATGTGTTTAGACCCTCCCAGTGCCGGGCACTGAACCTGGGCTCAATGCTTCTAGATTGAGGAACCCATAATTGCTGCTTAGAGAGTGGGTCATAGAATGGTTTAGGTTAGAAGGGACCATAAAGATCATCCTGTTCCACCCCCCTTCCCTGGGCAGGGACACCTCCCACCAGACCAGGTTGCTCCAAGCCCCCTCCAACCTGGCCTTGAACCCCTCCAGGGATGGGGCAGCCACAGCTTCTCTAGGCAACCTGGGCCAGGCTCTCACCACCCTCACAGCAAAGAATTTTTTCCCCGAGATCTCCCCTCTTTCAGTTTAAAACCGTTCCCCTTTGTCCTATCACTCCCATCCCTGATCAAAAGTCCCTCCCCAGCTCTCCTGGAGCCCCTTTAGGGACTGGAAGGGGCTCTAAGGGCTCCTCAGTGCCTTCTCTTCTCCAGGCTGAACACCCCCAACTCTCTCAGCCTGTCATTGAACTGCGTTGGGTTTTACCTCTCAGCAATGCCACCGGGGTGTCTGCAGGCTCCCCCATCCTCAGGTGCTCCAAAAGCAATTGATAAAGAGTAACTCAGGGATGAGGTCACTTTAGGACAACCCAAATAGACCTGCTCCCCAACTCCCACCATCCTTTTTCCTGCATTGCCATTGACTGTACAAATATGACTGTTTTCTTCTTTCATCTCCTCTCTTGCACGCGCTCCCCCTCGCCTTGCCTTTCGTTCTTTTAATAAAAATGGCATGAGAAGCACGGCAGAAGATAATGAAGAGAATTCCTGCCCGGCTCTGCAGTCGGGAGAGGGGAGGGACGGGATGCTGTAAACAAAACAAGGACGTCAAAAATCCCGAGCTCTTGCGACGGGCTGTTTTTTCAGCTGCGGGTCGATCTCTGGCTGTTTGGATAAGCCCAGCCACATGGCAGGTGCAAAGGCCTCAAAACAAGTCTCCGGCCTCTCTCCCAGCCACCGAGCTGACTCAGAAGACACAAATGCCGAGGAAGTGGCCTTGGAGAGGTTTTTCTCCCTGCCCATGATGAGATAAGTCCCAGCAGGGTCGGTGGATTTGCTCTGTGCCATCCAGCTTTTTTATTATTTATTTGCTTACAAGCAAATTAAAACAGGGTAGTTGAAGTATTAAAGAACACTCATGGGTTGGATGGGAGAGTGGGGACTCTACGGTGGATTTCTGCTCCCAAACCCAGCTTAAACCCAAACTGGGTATTTCTGAGGAAGAAATACCATCAGCAGACCATCTCAGCTGAACACTTGGTGGGGTGCCGTTTGTACCATGAGGTGGCTTTGCTCTCTGAAGCCCCAAGTGTCACCATTCAAAGCAGTGGCACCAAGGCAATGCCCACACTCAACTTTTGCTTCTGACTGTATCAGGAAGGTATTTCTACCAACACCTAAACCAACCACCTTACTCATTCATGCAATACTCTGGCCAGGGGTTGGACTAGATGATCTCCAGAGGTCTCTTCCAACCCTTATCATTCTGTGATTCTGTAATACCACAGAGGCCCCGCATATTTGAGATGAAAGTCAAAGGCTGAGGAATCCAATCTATTAGGAAAAAGGAAATATCCTTTGCTCCATGAAATATTTCTATGAACCAAAGTCACCACCAACTCTCATAATCACCACAAAATCAAAACAGGCAGGCAGTCTCCAGCTCTGCTCTCGCTTACGCTGGTGTAAATCTCAAGTAACTTTAGAGGCTTCAGCAAAACACTGCAGGTTTAAATCACTGCAACTGCTTATGTGTTCCCCCGAGCTGCAAACACCTGCATTTGCTGCTCCGACCAGCTCCCTCCCTGGATGAGATGCCCTGGCACAGGATGACATGTCTGGCTGTAGCACCTCTGCTCTGAAACCCAGCCCCTGTTTAGGACCTTAAACATGTTTGGTTTTGAACATTTCTTCTTTACACAGACTGCTTTCTTCTGTCCTTCGTGCAAGAACCATAAGTTTTTTAAGTGGCAACCATATAGATATACATGCAACTGATTAACTCCAGCAGCCTTTGATATAATCGTCCAAGTATTTGCCCTGGTACCAATTTAAAACACAGTAGCACGTTTAATATAAAACAAAGTTTGCAGCCAAGGCCTTAAAGATATTTCTTGGTTTTTCTCAAAAGAGAAAAAAAATTAAATGTCAAGGCACAGTTTTCTGCTTTCATGTTGAAACAACGACAACAAGAAAAAATATGAATTTTTAAGTTGGATGGTATAAATGGAGGATCTAAATGAGGTTGGGTTACAAATCCTGGGATAAAGTAAATCCTGGAGGCCCAGGGCCTCACATGGGTGTTTGTCCTAGACAGGCAATTTCACGGCAGCTCACAGGTTAAGTGTGGGAGCACCTGGTTGCTATTAGGAGCAGGGAAGGAGGGGAAAAATCTGTCGTGTTTGCTTCTCCACCGCTGCCATCAGACCCCAGGCTGAGACGGGGCGCTCCTCAACATGAAGCTCAGATGTGGCCACCACAGGAGGGAAGGCTGTTACGTTGTGATCTGGGACATGAAATGCAGAAAGGCCCATTCCCGACCGGTGGAAGCCAGAATTTCTCTGTTGATTTCAAGGGAACGGTGCCAGTATCCACCACCTGAGGACAGTGCTCTGGTGCACCAGCCAGGCAGGGTTAGTAACACAACCAGCAGGCAGGTTAGGACAGGTTAATTGCTCCAAAGGCCATCATCGTCACCGGCAAACCTTTGCCTGTTGCATCGTGCCTCTGGATGAGCACTGCCCGATTGATTACTCACACCACTAACGACATCCTGGTTGTGCTGGGGCTTCTCCATGCAGGACCATCAGTGGCACCATCCACGCAGGCTCCAGTGCTGGTTTGGATGACACCGCAGGAGAAATGCCTGACACAAACCCTGCATGGGATCTGGGACACCACCAACCATCTCCCAGCTTTCCCGTGGTGACTATTCATCGCTGGGGCTGGGAGCATTTCGGCTGGTACCCTCTTTGCCAGGCTTGGCTCTCCCTGCGGGCAGAAGGCTCTTCCCAATTTAGGGTCATCAACTTGGCAGAATAACGTTCTTCAGCTTCTCTGAATCCAGACGTGACCTCTAGGATTTCCTTTCAACAGGCCGGAGCCAAAACTAAATTTTCAGAACTTAATACCCTCCCGTTTCCATGTAATCCCACCAAAATGGTAAACAGAGCCATGGGAGCAGCCGCTCGCGGTGCCTGATCCAAAGGCTCCTGAAGCCAGTGGAAGTTATTATGTGCATTTGCAGTAGGGCTTAGATCGGGCCCCAAGCGAACACAGATGTTTGCAGTTTTCTCTGGTTTCACCTCCAACATCCATCCATCCCTCCTCGCCCAAACCCCGCTCCGGAGGGTGAGGGCGCGGGGGCTGTGGCACGGGAGGAGGGAGGGAGGGAGGGAGCCCCCATGGATGTTGTGCATTTTGGGGCTGAGACACGTATGTGCTGTCACGCACGCCGCAGAGCCCAGCACAGCGCCATGGGCGAGGAGATGAGGTGACTATTCCAAAGGAACATTTTGTCATTTCCCTCCTTAGGGGCTCTGTGTTTTGCCTTAAGCCACTTCAGATTATGAGAAATCCTACTAGCTGGTCTCCAGTGGGATCTTTAATGGTTTAATAACTGAACATTACTGAACATATTTCCACTAGCCTCCTTCTAAAATCCCATCATGAGCTAATTTCCTCTATTGTCATTACATCTGCAACTGGTCTTACATTTTAAAAAAATCTGTACCACTGTGAATAAATGATCTGGTTTTACTGCACTGAGCTCTCAGGGCCAGTATTTTTAGTAGTGGCTGATAATTGGGGGTGTCCAATTCCAGGCGCCCTCTCTGGGGTCCAATTTGCAGCGAAGAACGAGCTTTATTTCCACCTTGCCCTTCCCATCACAAAAAAAAAGCTCCAGGAAAATGCTGGAATTGGGGCATCAGCACAGAGATGCCCCATGTCAGTGTATATTTAAGAAGATCCCGGCCAGGATGACCAAGTCTGGATGAAGCCATCCCACAATGGACGGGTGCCATGAGATGCTACACCTAAAAAGCTTCTGTCTTGTCTCTCGTTGCATCCAACGAGGTCCTGAGGACAGCACAGGGATTTCAGGGCTACTGCAGGGTTGCTTTCAAAGACCTGCCTGTTTGAGCACAGCTCCAATTTTTATCAGAGACTTGGAATTTATTTCCGAGGAAAGTATATTAAAATAAAATGCCCAGGAAATGATCAGGTCAATAGGTTCAGTAAAAGTAGCCGAAAAAAGCTGTACTGGCTCACACTGCTGATAAAAAGGTAGGTAACACATTTCTGCTTCTTCTGCGGTATTTGAGGCTCACTCCAAGTTTTACAAGAGGGTTATTTTTAAATTGTTGCATAACACATGTCTGTCCAATATTTCTTTCCTCAATCAAGCAAAGAAAATGCATTTGTTATTCCTGGGAGATTTCTGGTGCTTCTTATCTTATTTAGAGCCCAAAATAAAGATGCACACAAGAAGGCAAACATCAGAGAGAAATTATTATCCATGAGATAATGCACAGCCTAATTTACCACATATCTTAGACTGTTTCACCTGCAATAAATTATTTTGCCCAGCAGGAAAAGTCCCGTTTGACCTTCATTTTTTTTTTATTTTTTTTAAATCCTGCAGCTGAAAACTCTGCTACAACTCCTAGGTCGCGAGTTCAAATTCCACGCTGGCTGGGAGTGATTAAATATATCAATTTCTAATAGTATCTATTTGGTTAATAATAGGGCAGCAGTTAAAGCTCACTTTTTCAGGGACACTCACACATGGCTACGTTGTAGTCTCTGGGTCTGATCTCTCTGTGCATCGCCCAAGAGGTGCATTGGGGATGTGAATCCAGCGTGGTCCCTGGGGAGCCCCTGGCTGGGGCAGAGCTGATCCCAAAACACAGTGTCATTCCCCCAAAGGGCCAGTCCCTCTTTCCTGGCTCTCCCCATGCTCTCCAGTCATTTCTTTGAGAGAGATGGGTTCGATCAGAGCAATCCCACCCTTCCAAGTTACACTAAAGCTGAAAAAATTCCTCTGGGCTGCCCTGCCTCGGGATCACAAGCCCATAAAGATACAAACCTGCCCCTACTACCTTTTTCTTGCATCATGTGCGGCCGAGCCAGAACAGGAGCTACGGATTGTGTGGAGTGCCAGCTATAGTTACAGCCTTACATAAGAAACCGCAACAGCGAAGAATCACACATCTATCACTACAGCTGGCACCAAATGGCAGCTTCGCACAGGCTTAGCAGAAAAGCTGCCTACTGTATGGGCACGGACCCGCAAATTGTTCTTTCTCTTCTCCGGGGCAGGGTGAAGGCAATTTGGCAGAGGGTTGGTAAAGGGAAAAAAAAAATTGCTCTACCGGTTCTGTGTGTGGGGTCAGGAAGCAGGTTTTATTCTTTCGCAAAGACAACCTGGCACCTTGAAGGAAGAAAGCAAGAAAGAAGGAAAGCCATCAGGACGTGGCTTCCAGGTGTCAAGGCCCATCAGCCAGGAGGGGATGGACAACCCCCGAGAGCAGCGGCGCTGCCGGCCTCTACCATGTCACTGGGAGCTTTTGGAAAGAAGGCACCTGGTGTATTTCTGCTGTAAAAGGCCCAGCATGCTACTGGCAGCTATAAATAATAACAACCGCTACCTCAGTATTTAGCAGCACAACATATGTGAAGGAAAGATGTGGGAACAGGAGATGGAGAAGCAGTTTTCCTCCTCCTGGCTGAGCGAGCTCTCGGTGTAGAGCAGGGGTCCATGCTCCTACCCAGCACAGGGAGCAGAATCCATCGTCCCTCCTGTCCCCCTGCCCAGTCCCAGCTCCCCACTGCTGGCCAGAGGTGAGGTCACACTGTTTGAGAAAGGGAAGAACTTGCCTTTACTGGAAAGAGTCCAACGTAGGGTAACTAAGATGATTAAGGGATTGGAGCATCTCCCTTACAAGGAAAGGCTGAGAGAGCTGGGGCTCTTTAGCCTGGAGAAGAGAAGGCTGAGGGGAGACCTTCTTCATGCTTCCAAGTATCTAAAGGGTGGGTTGAAGGAGGATGGAGCCGGACTCTTTTCAGTGGTTCCCAGTGACAGGACGAGGGGCAATGGGACCAAGCTGGACCATGGGAAGTTCCACTCCAATCTGAGGAAGAACTTCTTTCTGGGGAGGGTGGCAGAGCCCTAGAACAGGCTGCCCAGGGAGGGTGTGGAGTCCCCTTCTCTGGAGATCTTCAAGCCCTGCTTGGATGCTCCTGAGTGATGTGCTCTGGGCAACCCTGCTTTGGCAGGAGAGTTGGACTGGATTGTCTCTAGAGGTCCCTTCCAACTCTGACAATTCTGTGATTCCCCAGATACTGGCAATGAAGATGCTGCTGGATGGAGAACCCTCCATCCCACCAGGACCTTGCCTCCGTTAGGGGCAGACAAGCCTATGACCAGTTTCCTGCTCTTGGAAGGGAAGGTGTGGGACAGGCAATCGTCCTATATTTCTCTGTTCTTTCACCATAGGAAGTTTCCAGGTTCCTTAAGCAGAAAGAGGGCAATCAATGCTGGCTGCATGAGGAAGGCGCTGATGACACAATCAAGGCCAGAGAGGGCCTTGGAGGGGCGTGAAGATGGAGGATGCTTGCTATGGATCATCAGCACCTCTCCTCAGCTCCGGGGCTGCTGCCATGTCCTACACCAGCTGACGATTAAACTTTGCCAAAACTGACCACAGGCAGCTCTGATAGACTCAAAGCTCTTCACTGACACATGGAAGCTTTCAGACAGTGAAATCCACTAATCCAGCTGGGAAACTGGGGTCAGGGAGGACCAGCTGAAACATTTACTCCTTAATGCAAGGACTCTGGGTGAACAACTAGGCAAGAACTAGCAGTGCTAGTACTGGAACTGGAAATTATAGGGGTAAGAGAAACCTGGTGGGACAGAGGGGTGTTTGCTTCTTGGGAAAGCTCAAAATAGCAGCTGCGGTCCACGCAGCTCTGCTAATTAATGATAGGGAACCTCTTAGGAATGAGCAAGAAAGCCTGAATAGGAGTAAATCTGTTCACGTTGAAGCTTGCTAATAGTGTTTTTACTGGAAATGAGCTGTAAACTTTCATATGGATTCAGATAGGGATCTCCAATATATTATCAGAGAGAGAAATAATATGGAGAATTGTGTAATTATGGGAAAGAAACCTCCTAGATGCAGCCTAGAGAAGAAAGGCTTCCAATAACGGCAGGTCTCCGGTACTGCTAGGAGTAAGAGCAGGCATCAAGTACTCAGGGACTCAACAAGAGATGACACTATTTTGCACTTATTTCTAGGAGCTGCAATAGGTTGGATTGAAAGAGAAATCTGAATGGAAATGGAATTCTGTCTTTCACTTTGAGGTTAACTATGAAACCTTTCCTGCAAAGAAAGATCCAACCCCCAAAAGTCCAACTATCCACAGACAATACAGAATTAGTAAACAGGCTCAGTGAACGCAGAGAAAGATGGAGTTACAATCTAAAAATGACTGATTTACAGGAGTGGATGTCTCGAAAAGGTGTATAAGTTGATATAAGACAATATTATGCACGTAGGACCAAGAAATTCAGAATAATTGGGAGCTTTTCATGGCAAGCGAGAAGGAAAGAAGCAGTTGGTTGTATTTACTCAATTGCAAGACAACTATGAAGCATCAGTGGGACGTATCCACAAGAGAGGCATATGAGGTCCTTGCCACATCAAGGGAAGGCATTTCCAGGGTAGCTGGGTAAGTATTCGTGCACATGGACATCTGGAATACCGTACAGAGTCCTAAAGCTTGTTGGGAATCCAGATGTGTAGCATGCCGATATCACATGGACAACCTAGCAGCTCTTGCAGATAAATCTGGGCACGTAAAGTGCTTTCTTAACATTTCAGTCCTATCTTAGATACTCCCCGGTATTTCCTGGCATATCAAGAGAGGTTTGGCATGATAACTGTGGAGGAGGGGTGAGCAGAAGATGGTGATAATATGGACTTCAGCTTTTGGTGTCGGGAGAACATCCACCCAGCGATCTGTATCTTGTTTGGGTGGAAATATGGTGTTAATTATCGTCATGACAGATGGATCTGGCAATTCATTTCAGCTGCTTTAGATCATACATTCCTCTGGCTGGTAGACCTTCAGAAAATAGAGAAATAGATCTTCAAGATGAAGGAAGGAATGCCATAATAAGGACAGATGTTGCCATGAAACTTTAGTGTTGCATTCAGCGGGGACTTCGGTTTACATATCATCATTGTGATGCTCATATTTTTCCAGTCCTGTGTTCAGCTGGGCCTGTGTCACGTAAACCCAGTCTTCCTGTTGAGTTCAGGGGCTGAAAGGCACACCAACCATTCACTGGAATGAACTGTCACTCATTACAAATAGCCACTGCTGGTTCTCCAGCCTCTCTGCTCGTTCATACTCGGTAGGAACTCACCAAGTATTTCATATACCTTCTGACTGGTTTTTGTCTCCTTCAGCTACTCATCACCTGGGGTTTCTGACAAGTCACTTATCACATGGCCTTCTGACTGGATACCAGGAACTAATGGCAAATGCATCGATAATGCCCCTTTTGAAACAAACAATTGCTCTGGGTAAAGCACGTGAAACACTAAGAACCCACAACCAGTGCCACAGGAGCCCTCCAGCGACCTGGAAGCTTCAAGATGGCACTTTCTCAGTCATTCTGCAGTCACTCCACGGAGCCCTAGTGAGATCTGCACTCCACCATCTCAGGTGGGGAGTTAAAACACAATAAATGACATGGACTTTACAAACTTAGCACTGAATGGAACTCCTGATTCTGACAAAGTCTTTTAAAATGTTGCACTTGTTTAAATAACAGCTATACACATACAATGACCAGTCCCTTCCAACAATTCCCAAGCAACAAAAAGGTGTAGCCACAGAAAGTAGGTATAAAATAGCCCAAACTGAAAAGAAACACAAATTTCCTACATAAGAAAATCCACTTTTCTCTCTCGGTCTCTCTTTTTTCTTTCTTTTTCAAGTACAACTGCAGGATCTCCAGGTGTCACTTGGGTACTAAAGCTCTCGTCAGCATAGGAATGGCTCAGATGAGTCTCTCACAGGACAACATACTTGCTTCTCAGTTATGTTCCACTCTGCACAACCAAAACTCCCACCAGTGCTAGGATTCCTTCTAAGGCTATTTCAGTCAATGCCTTTGTCTTCCAAAAGCCCACAGATCAACATCAGAAAGGTGACCTGATCCATCGCCATCCATGATGTTTTGAGGTTTCCTACAAAGTCTGTGGCAGAAGAGTTGGGAAAATTTCCAATTCTAGGAAACTTTTCCAGTTATTCTGACAACTTGCCAAAACTAACCTCGGTGTCTCCCGGCTTAGACCCGGCCAGCACACCCGGCTGCTCGCCGCTCGCAACTTCAGCTACCGAAAAATGCAACGGGGAACACAAGGCTGCTCACCTCAGCCTGTCCCCATGGGCCTGACACCTAACTGTCCCTGTGACACCCTCAGGAAAGCACCTCGTTGTGGGCTTTCTCTTCTCACTGAGCTCTTAAAAAAATCAGTGGTTGCTACAAACGAATGCAAAGGCAACGATTATTTTCCAACTGCAACGACGTGAGCGTAAAAGCAGGATAGTAAGGGCAAAGTGAGGGCAAAACAATTACCACATCCACCGCTGTGACTCTCTCGCACGTTATTTCTAGAGAACAGCCAGAGTGCAACCCTCTACGTAAGAGCACGGTCCAAACTTTGGATTGAATTGTGAGCTGAGACTTTGAGATTTGCAGATGAGGCTCCTTCCTTATCGCGGGCGGCGGCGTGAAGACTCAGCAGTTCTGTGCTGCACCTGGCCTGACCTCTTTTCTTTCCCCACTGATTTATTTAGCTTTCTGCTCTCTTCCTGGGCTCCGACCCTCATTTTGCATCACAGATACCAGCAATTCTGGTTGATCGTACTCAGTGGAATTGAGCGTGTCTTGCCTGGTCTCTGGAAGGTCCAAGGATAAGGTCCTGTCCCTTAGAGATGTTCGTTATGCTCAGCCAAGAGCCGAGATTAAAATTCAGCTGGAGCACAGGTCTGGTGTTATTTTGCATTTCTTAATAAAAGATTTCCACTGTTGTACTTATTTACTCTCCTCTGTGGAGCACCCAGTGCTGACTAGGCAAGGGCTATCCATTAAAGGCTGTCTCTCCTCTCAGCTTAAAGAGAAGTTCCCTCTCTTTGATAGGAAGAAGGTAAGAGAAATTAATTTTTCTTTCAGCATCGCCACACCTGGGGAAAGGATCTTGCTCAGAGATAACAGTGCAAGCAAATATTTTCTTTGGGAGAAAAAGAGAAAGTGAAGATCAAGGTCAGAGGAGGCAAGAGTAAAGATATGTGACTGCCTTCAAAATAACCTTCCATAGAACATGTGGGGGTGTCATTTTATTTAATATGGAAAACATGCAAAAGCATAAAGGAGGGGTAACTGGCTTGGGGCTCACAGAGAGATAAAGGGGCTGCAAAGTCTGGTTGCACAGATATGCTGAATTCCAGCTGTACAGAACGAGACAGGCAGATGGGAACAGGTTGAGAGAGACTGCATTTACCCCACACAGATAGATATATATACCTAGGAGCAGAGCCCAACACCTCTGACTTCCCTGAAGCATCTCCCCTTCCCTCCAGTTTATGGAGTATAAGGGCTGTAGCCCTCTTTGCACAAGGTGCCAATGGAAAAGTCATCTTGCTTTTGCCTCTACCACATAACCACAACCCCACGCAGAGCTTCAAGGCGCTTGCTGTGTCTCAAGACTGGCCCAGTTGGCGCCTGGACACGCAGCATCCCCCTGTGAATGTGCATAGAACCATAGAATCATTGAGCTTGGAAGAGACCCTTGGGATCATCGAGTCCAACCATCTCCCCTACTCTACAAAGTCCTCCCCTACACCATGTCCCTCAGTACCCCATCTAAACGGCCCTTAAACACGGCCAGGGATGGTGACTCCACCCCCTCCCTGGGCAGCCTGTTCCAATGCCCGACCACTCTTCCTGGGAAAAATTCCTTCCTAATGTTCAATCTAACCCTACCCTGTTGGAGCTTGAAGCCGTTCCCTCTCGTTCTGTCACTAATTGCCTGTGAGAAGAGACCAGCCCCAACCTCTCTACAGTGTCCTTTCAAGTAGTTGTAGAGAGTGATGAGGTCTCCCCTCCGCCTCCTCTTCCTCATACTAAACAGCCCCAGCTCCTTCAGCCGCTCTTCATATGATTTGTCTTCTAGGCCCTTCACTAGTTTCGTTGCCCTCCTCTGCACTGGCTCCAGCACCTCCAGATCTCTCTTGGATTGAGGTGCCCGGACCTGGACACAACACTCCAGGTGTGGCCTCACCAGTGCTGAGTACAGGGGCACAATCACCTCCCTACTTCTGCTGTTCACACTATTTCTACTACAAGCCAGAATGCCGTGAGCTTTCTTGGCCACCTGGGCACACTGCATGAACCCCATCACCAGAGGACAGGGCTCAGTGCTGTGCACACAGGTCTACCAGGGATGGAAAAAACCACCCTACTTTTCAAGATTTCAACCACACGCCCAAGTCATGAATCAAAACCAACTACTTAAGAATCTGCGTCTTCAACTCCTCACCCAGTGACTAAAAACTTCATTTTTAGTTTTCTGAGCATCTCCTGGAAGCTCACTGGCAGGGTTTTCCCTGCAGTCCCTGGAAAGACGCAGACGACCCGGGGCCAGCCAGACTAGAAGGCTGGGTTAGGGCGGCTGTGCCAGCCTCCAGGAGCATCCCCTTCCCTCTGCTGGTCTCGGGAAGAGCCCAGAAAGACTAATGTAAATTTTCTGTCTGATTTGCAGCTGGCTGTGTCACTAGGTGAGACGCGCAGAGAGGTTCAGTAATGTTACCCCATGTGATTTATTCAATGACGCACAGGAAAATTCTCATTAATCCCTGGCTCCTGATTTCATGATTAGAGCACCCTTTTGCTACAGCTGGCTATAAGCTAGAAGTCACCCACAAAGTCATAATAGAAAGACAAGGGAATAGAACTCAGAATGCCATAATAGAAAGACAAGGGAATAGAACTCAGGATGCAAGTTATGTTTTGGGGCTTTTTTTTTTTTTTTTTTTTTCACATTTTGTTATGATCTCAAAACTGGACCTGTTTCTGTGGGAACTTGTGCTAAGGTATGCAAATATTTCAAACCAAACCAGTCCCATTTTCCAATGAGAGTGGGCCAGGTTTCAGGCAAAGATGCTTTCACAGCAAAACCATGGGAAAATTCACCATTTTCCACGTTTCCAATATGCCAATATTCATCTCATGCGAAGCGCCAGCAACTGCTGGAACAAGGCTACAACCCCAGAAAGCACTTAAGCACATGCTTAACTTTCAGCACATGAGTAACCTCAGTGATGTCTTGGGGTTTTGTTTTTATATTCACAATTGTTAGTTACCTTGAATTTTTAAATCTGTAGGGACATTTTGCATCTTCTGAGCTGTATAATTGGGCCATGAAAGGGATGGTAGCTCATGATTACTGAATTGTTAATTAATCATTTTTATTATATTTAAATATGCTTTAGAAGACCATAATGATGTATGCTTCCTTGATATTAGCTGTACTAATTAGATCATCTTTTCTAAATTAGAGTGCAGTTTTCTTAGCAGGTTTCCTTTTATCTGGTGTTCATTTTTCAAAAGAGCTTCATGTTGTTCCCACAGAAGAGTGAATCATTTCCAGGGAATCGTCTTATGCAAAAGATGTTTTTCTTGCTGCTGGAGAATGCCTACGGGTAGATCACAGATCTCCTGAAATTGTTAAATATTTTGAAGTTGGACTTTCCTCAACAATCACGCATTCCTCGACTGGACGAGCAGAACTGCATCTGGGATGAAGCTCAGTCCCTACAACAAACCAGTGCATTTGGCAGCTCTGCTGGGATAGAAGGATGCCACCCCACCACGAGTTGTTTTAGTGACACATGAAAGCAGAAAACGAAATTGGTTGAAACACATTTATATACCTGAAGATGCAAGTGTATTTTTTGCATCCTTTCTTTAGCAGTTAATTGGTGCTCCAGCACTGAAAGCCCTTCTGTATCCTTCTCCATCAAAACATTACTTTCAAAAGATTTCTAAGGAAACGATGACTGTGTCACTCCAGATTTCTAAGGAAATGACGACTGCGTCACTCCAGAGGTTATCTTAAACATTTAACTTATCATAGCTCAGGTAGTTTGCAATATCCTTTCTGGTTAAGGGAAGCCAGAATTTCATGTTTCTGCACAACCAGCCCAGAAATTCCTCAAAAATTACCCAGGAAATCCCAGGCTGTATCACCTGAGGGAGATATTCCTGGTTCCAGAGACAAACTATGGGAATATGCTCTCTTGGTAATGCCTGGTACGTCTACCTAGCTCAAAGTCCTAACGAGCAACCGTGATGCTGGACATCAACAGGATGAGAAGACCAGGTTATTGTTTTTCTCCCAACAAGCCTATCCAGCTCTCTGGGAAGCAGTACTTACGTGTCGACGAATCTCCTGCTGAGGTTTGAGATGACGACTGGAGATCCAGACTGGAAAGGAGGGTCCCTCACCACTTTGTACTGGATGGGTTTGCAGTCCGCACACAGCGTGCTGTGGGGCACGGAGCTCAGCATGGCAGCATCAATTTCCAGGTGCTCATCCAGAGTGTAGATCTGGATCCCATACACCTCCTCGCCCACCTGTCCCGCATCCAGCTTTATGGTCAACGGGATGTCGCAGAAGACGTTCTGCGGACCGAGAGAAATGTTCTTCCCGCTGACGGTGAGCAACTTGATGTCATTCACCACTCCACTGGAGTCCCAATCTGGGGAAACAAATGTCACCCAGACCGTGAGGGACTCTGGAGTCAGGGGATAACGGAACTCCAGCTGCAGGTAGCAGCCCTGAGGCTCGGGACAGGCCGGGGGCACCATGTGCTGGTTGACTGCCGAGTTGGGACTCCATGTCCTGACGCTGGATTTACAGGGCTGCTCAACATCAGGGTGCCCTGGAAAGAAAGAAGGAAGCAAAGACAGGGCACAAAAAATTAGAGAACAGGGATTATCACAGGCACCAGTCTTGAAAGACAAACTGGTGGCAGGAGAGCATATCTGTCCAGGAAACTAATTATTTACTTGAGCAGAACAGGCACAGCCAGCACGGAGGGAGGACTGTAACTCCAACATCTGCCTGGGCGAGAGAGATGCAAACCCAGTTTCAGTGCCCAGCTGGACGGGACAACACACACTGTGCCAACGTGTCTGGTCCTGTATTTCCTACTGCTAGTGCCTTTTCCTGTGCCAAGTGATATTTTATGACCCCTTCCACTTGGCACTTTACCTGATAAACGGTCACTTTGCCTTCAGTTCACCTCCGTGCTCCTACTTATTCCCTCGCCTCTCACTCTAAAACACAACCTTTTTCTCTTAAACAAAGACAAGAAAAGAGCTTTTGTTGGTTCCAAGAAGCTGTTGAGGGGCAACTCCTATACCATTTCCAGGCCAATTGAGCACATTGTGTAAGCCCCCTTTTTGGGAGGCACACGGAGCACAGGTCTGAGCTGGCTCTTTGCGCTCGTTGTGATGAAACAACAGGCACTTGTACTTTTACATTTCTCACCGTTGGCTACGTTCAACTACATGGGAGGTATTACTAAAAACTAATGAAAGCCACAATGCTTGCTGGGTTCCCAAATACTATGGTAACATTACAATTTGGCACGGAGTCATGGACTGCGAGATCCAGAGAGGTCAGATGGGTGGAACAGTTGGTAACAGAATCCAGTGAGAGCTATAAATTCCCTCTTCCTTCCCAAATAATGACACGAAAAGGGAGCAAGCAGGACAGAGAGAAGGCAAAGCACAAGAAAGAAGAAAGGGAAAAGTAAAGATAAAGAAAGGTAACGAGAGGAGAGAAATGGAGAAGGCAGAGGGGAAAAAAAAAAAAAGAGAGAGCACAGCTGTTTGCAACCGAGGAAGAAAGCAAGATAAAGCACCGGGCAAACACGAACAAACAGGACATCACTACTAATTTAAAGAGAAAAGGGCAACATGTGAAGGTTATTCTTATTGTCTGTGATCCAATGAAGTGTTAGAAATGTGCCTCTTCTGTCAAGGATAAACAGCACAGGGATTTCTGCTGTTCCTACCAAATGAACCCAGATTTGCTGGTGTCTCCCCACAACCCAAGGCGATCGCCCTGCAGACACCCCACTCCTGACGCTTCTCCTCACCCACACACGCCCCATTGCCCTCCTTCTCCTCCTCCTCCTCCTCCTCGCATGCCACGGAGCAGCGGGAATGCCAAGAACCTCAGCATCTGGAGAGACCACAGCAGCGATAGATTTGTGAAGAAAGCCAGAGTTCCATTAAACACGCTCAAGTCCTTTCCCCCTGGCACGCTCGCAGGCGCTGCCTATAATCACTTTGAGTAGCAAATACCCTCTTTGACTCACGTTATCTCCCAACATTCACTGCTGTCCCCATGAGCTTGGCCGGGCTCTTCGATGACTTTCTTAGAGTCCCAGCGAGCTCCTGCCTGCAGCCCTGTGAAGGTGGTTCTAACCCCAGTCTCTCAGAGGGCTTCAGAAAGATTTGTGAATCTTATCGCTGCCATCTCACAGATAGGAAAATGGAGGTGATTAATGGCTCGCAGCCCAGTACGTGTTCAAAAGTGGTCTCACTGGGGTTCCTGTAAATTCCCCTCTGCCAGTTCAAGGGCTCTGTAAGACTTGAATAGTGAATAAACCAACATGTTTGGGTAGATCAGGGTGTGACCCCCGGAGTTACATGAATTGAATGCAGCCTCCAGGGAGTTTAATGCAGATCATCACCCCAAAACGAGAGCTTGATTGTAGTCAACTATAGACTAAAAACCTCAATGAAGTTGAGATAAAGGGTCCCTTCCTTAAACATAATCAGACATTTAGACCTGGGTAAGAAACATTCACTAAACTGTGGAAGAGGATGGAAACCATCCTCCGTGTAACTCTAGATTTCTAGAGATGGGTAAACACTATGAAGATGACAAATATTTGTATATAAAAAGCAATGGTGTAGAAGTCATTCTGCCCCTGTGCACACAGGTTCGGAAATCCTTAAACTTAACAGATCATCAGCAAGATCGGTCACAGAGCAGTCCCTCTTGCAACATCACGCCTTGCCTAACACAAAACTTGACACACTTTTTTGGGGACACCAGCTGGGATCAGCAGCCTCTTGGGACGCAGCCACTGCCACAACTGCAACTCACCTGCCCCGTTTCTTACACGGTCAGGACAAAGGGACCATCCAGTGGGGCTGTAACATCCAACTGAGACAATTCCACTTGCAAATACAGAATTAATTGCTCTCAAGTGAAATACTGGCCACTGGGAAAGGCAGGGCACTCGAGCAGCCTAAGGCAGCAAGATGTTTTACTATATTCTCCCACTTCTTTCAGTCCATAGTGAGCCAGGCAGTAGGAACTGACTGATATGTATGAGGATATTACGCAGGTTTGAGCCAAAATCACTTTTAATATATTAAAAAAACCAGGCAGCAAGATGTTTTACTATATTCTCCCACCTCTTTCAGTCAATAGCGAGCCAGGCAGTAGGAATTGACTGATATGTATGAGGCTATTACACAGAAAGTAAAGGTTTGAACCAAAATCACCTTTAATATATAAAATAACCCCTTTGGCCAAGTTGTGGAGGTGCTGTAAGGTTTGTGTATCTACTGAGGTTGCTGGTGAGGATCCAGGCAGGTTAGAGCTGTCTTGCTCTGCGGTGAAGAGAAATCAGAACTGCCTGATCTCCAGCACCTTCCCACAACGGCCACCAAGGAGCAAACTCCACTCATATAGGGGCAGAGCCAGCTGAGAAAGAATTACAAAATATGTCAGCCAGGGGGTTGGACCCCACCATGCTGGGCACAAAGGGGGCACCAGGAAGGACAACGTCCCCACGGCAGAGTTTTGAAGTGGCCACAGCCACCGGGGGTAACCATGCAGCACGACAACGCCGCGAGACCTCAGGAAAACAAAATCAGACCAACCAGAGCTGCTGCAGAGACACGTGAGAAATGTGGTTTTCTGGTAAGAAGCTGGATGAGCTCTACGAAACATTTTCCATGAGTGTCGTCTCAAATTTTAATATGAGTTCATTTTGGCCATGCTTATGCCTCTTTTGTATTCACTTTCCATGAACACTCAAGCAGGGGAGATTTACACACATGAACGCCTGCAGAAAGTGAGTTTAAAGCTTGCATGCTTGAGTACTCACAGATAGACAATTAAAGAAGCCAGACAATGATCTAACTGTGCTATTTGTAACTCAGACCAAGTGCAAGTAGGCAGAGATCCTGAATGTCAGGGAGTGTGGTAGTGATGACAGAAAATTACAGAGCAACAAATGCCATACACTTGGTATATTTTCTACCCAAAACTGGAGACAACTTATTAACGTAGTAAGAGGATAGGATTCCCAAATTTTCTTTCCAGAGCAATGGCACAACGGCAACTGAATGAGGCAGATAAGGATCTGACTGCACCCTTCACAGTTAAGAACATGCAGGCACACACTGTAAGAAGAGGAAATTAAATGCAAAATGCAGCTGAGTAATAAATCTTAGAGGAGCTTAGTTTCTCTAGGAATGATGCCGCTGGCAAGACGTGTGAGATCTAGAAGTTTTCAAATCAGAGCTCGTTGGAGAAATTTCGATGCAACTGTGTATCTCAATGGAATACGCAGTTCTTTCAAAACCAAAACACTTTGCAAAATTGGGTTATTTGTCCAAAATTTTATTCTGGATGAGAAAATGGGAAGAAAGTTCTAACAATATTGGAACATTGCGTTTTGACGTTTTTGGAAGAAATCATTTCACTTTTGAACTTTGAAACACTTTTCATTTTGATATTAAAAGTCGCCTTTGCCCTAGATTATATACTAAATGGGGACATTTTCAAATGTCATAATTTAACCGAAGTTCATGAAAGAGGAATTATATGAGCTAAACAAAACATTTCGGCCAGCTTCAAACACTTTTTGTTTTTAGTTTTCCTTCATGGAGAATGTCAAAAGTTTCAGGTTTGGTTCCAAACGAAACCAGGTTTCAAAGTCTTGTAATCCTTGGCTAAGGGGAAATTCTACCTTCCACCCTGTGCTACTACTACAAGCCATCCAGACCTCACTAATCCTGTTTACTTGACAATCCAGTCACATTCGTAGCCGGAACGCTGCTTCCTGGGATGGAGCTCTTCAACACCATCCACCCAAGGGGTAGGTGTGCTCTGCCCTGTCCATAGCCTTGGCCCTTGGATGTCCACCCTCTGGGGGTGACTTGGAGTGAACTGTAACCTCCGTTGGGCCCCCACCCTGGGAGATGGGTGCGTGGGGCAGAGGACACCTGCCCACACAGCTTGTCCCACCAGGTAGTGGGGACATGACTGGCTGCACCTCAGGAAAAGGGAGGGCTCCCGGATGCCAGCACTGCGTATATCACCACATTAGCTTACAAATAATCTTCCTTGTAGAATAACTCCCACGTGCTCTGGCCACAGGAAAGAGAAGCCCTTAATGTCAGGACGTATTTGTACATGAGTTTGCAAAATCCAGGGATTGGCCCACCTGCATGTTCAGGGTGAAGTCTGAGCCCAAGTGCGTGCTGCTCCCGGAGGAACAGCCCGTGATGGACAGACTGAAACAATATTCTGCTCTTTCCAAACTGTAATTTGTGATCACTGACCTCTGCCTGGCCTAATCTTAAATATGCTCTACCACATCCACCTACTTACGTCATGGAAGGTACGTATGGAGGAGAATTAATGAGGGAGACCTAATGGCACCGTAGGACCAGCTCTGACCACGCTCCCTCCAACGTGCTTTGGAGCAGAGCAGGAAGCACGACTTGCAAAACACCCTCAACTAGCCTGGGCTTGACGTAGTCATCTGCGTTCGTGCTGCAGAACACCTGCCCAAAGGGCAACCTCCTTCCTGCCCGGCTGCCGGAGCAGCCCTTTGCCATTCAACGAAAGCCAAGGCAGCAGAAATCGGCCCCAAATAAATAACATGCAATTCTTCGCTTTGGGAGTTGGGAGCAGAAGGAGCAAACAGCTCCCCTGAGGAGTTCATCTGGCAGATGTGAACGGTCAGCATTTCTTGGCACTCGGGCTGCTTTCTGAAATTCAGGTTCAGCTCCCGGAATTCGCTTAATTCATGGGCAGGGTCAGGACACAGGGGCCAAAACGCAGGTATTTCAGCCCGTGGCTCTGCTTCAGGGCACAGCGCACCCATCCCTCCTCCAGCTTTGTTCGTTCTACACACGGGTGTAATGAGTAACTCTCTCCCCCATTTTCCCACTGCCTTTGGGGCTCTGGCCCGTCCCCCCCATCCCCGCCACCTCTTTGTCCCCAACCCTGTGACTCACCTTCTGCTTCCCGGGGGCTCCAGTGCCCCGAGGGGTCGCAGGGCATCGGGGAAGAGGAGCTGAAGGCGTATTGCACCAGGACTCTTCCTTCCGCACACAGATCACATGCTGATCCCACTTCTCTAGGAGGCCAGGAAAACAGGAAAACACACCAACTTAGTAACAGCTGAATGAGCTGCTTATTCAACTATATTAAAAGCAATAAGACTTAGAATTCAGTTCCGCTTAACCCTCTTCTCACAGCACCGACCAGAGTGTTTTCTGCTGCTGACCTTCTGCAGGTTTGGGCTAACGACCTTCATAGGCAGCATCTGTGAGTCCTCCACCCAACACACAACGACAGCAACCTGTGAAATCATGCTCAGCTATATATATATCTATGTGTATATTTATATATAGCATTTTTTTTCCCCCCTGCACTACAACTGGATCAAACCCTGACAAAAGAAAATACGTGTTGCTTAGCGGTTAGAGCAGAGAAATGGGCCTCAGGAGATTTCAGATCTATTTCTTTTCCCACTGTGGATTTATTGCTTGAACTTGTAGCATCTTAAGGACTATGAAGGCCCTTGGGCTTACTGGTGATTAGAGGAGAGGGTGAAGTCCCAGGCTGTGAGAACATCACAGGGAGCTGCTCTGTGAAGCACAGCTTCGCTCGGTGCGCAAGGACCGGCTTTTGGAGGTGTCTCACCAGGTCATTACAAGCCTGGAAAAGGGGTGGGTTATGAACACTCAGAAAAGAACACACCCTGGATCCTTCTCACAGGGGAACCTGGATTTGATACCCGGCAGCTTTGGCACCAGCCGATGGCTCCTTCTGAACCAGAACATCTCATGGCTCCGTGCCATCGGACAGTGTGACATGGCACTGAGAAAGGCCCTTCACTGCCCAGTGCCAACATCTCTTCACCTACACAATCCACCTAATACCTGCTGCTGTCAATGAAGTACTATCAGCAGAACTGGCTGAACAGGAAAACCCAGTTAAACACTGATTCACAAATATTTTTGCGAATACATTCACAAGATCAGGGTTTCAGCTGATGTAGAGTAGAGTAACTCTAACAACTTCCACGCCATTAAGCTGATTTAGATCAGTTGAGGATGCAACTCACACAGTTCAGCCCTATGTTCCTTGAGGTCACATAATTCGGAACTGTACAACCCAGCATGTGTGGTTATTCAGCCCACAAAGTTGCTTATTATTCAGAATTCATTGTTCTGCTTTAAGGAGCTCAGCCCAATTGAAAGGAAAAAATTAATTATCTTACAGATAAAATGCACCTAGGAAAGGACAGAAGTTTTAGGCAAACAATTTGTGCGTAACACACGGTGTACTCTCTAAGCTACCCAAGCAAGTACGGATTGAGTCATCAATTATTATAATCAGCTATGCAAATTGTAACCATCTCCCCTTGCAGGCTTTATTTCAGCAGGGCTTTGCGAAGGGCACCGTGATCCTCAGGCAGAAGTTATTCTGGAGCATCAGCAAGGACACCCGGGCTGTAAATTTACCCTCCCCAGCTCCACGATCTCACTCCCCTTTGGTGTCAGGGACACACGCTCAGCTGCTCCACAGCTTAGCATCTCCCATTTGTTGACAGGCATCTATTTGAAAATCAACTTCCTCTTGGCTTAATTAGGCGGAAGCAGGGATTGTCAACACCGGGGGGAGAGCTGGAATGAAATCAGTGGTGAAACTTGTATTCATTTCCATATGGCCCACAGCCACCCCTGCACAAAGAGACAGGGAACGACAGACCTCCCAGCTGGTGCAGAAAGAGATGCACCTGCTGAAAACACCTGAAGAATAACATGTGGATGAGGGGGTAGAACTGAGAAGAGGGAGGGGAAGGTGCCTTCCTCTTCTTTGCACGACCTGTAAGGCTGGTAATGAACAAATTTGGGCACGTTGGGAATAATTCTATCTCTGTATCATCTCACCCACCTGCACCATTGACATGATGCTGCCTCCCCACTGCATTTCTCAGCTGTCTCGTGAGCAGGGGTTTAAGTGTCTAACTCAGCTTGCCTAGATAATAGATGCAAACAAATCCCAGAATCCAGAATGAAAGGTACTGATAAATCAAAATGTAAAACTATTACTGTGCAGTCGTTTTTCAGACACATCAGTCAGGATAGAAGTCCCTGCAATAATAATCTTTCAGCTTCTCTACAAAGAGACTCCTGCATTAGCGCTTGGTCCTGGATGAGGAGAGGGCTTGGAAAGCCAAGTTTCCACAATTAGGACTGCTTTTTACTCAAATTAGCAGCTATACAATTTCATCACAGGCTGCCATGGTGGAAAAAACTGTAGGCTTATGGACAAACATTTCCTTTTACCAGCAAGGACTTGGAGGTAAGAGAAATCACAAGGAGCATCATGTGGGAAAGGCTATGAGCAAACTTTCTCTTTTTACTTTTCCAATTTGGGAGCCAAACTCAACCCTGATGTAACTCCACTGGCTGAAAGGAGTTGCACAGGGGATGACTCCTGGGTTGCAGTTTTTGGTCTGCAGGCACACAAATCCTACAAACAGCCACGAATGTCAGAACTAATTATGGAATCGCATTTACAGGCTTATAAAAATCTAAGCCAGATCCTTACACCTTATGCAGCCACTGACATCAAGACAAAATGAGCGTAAATTGGTTCAAAACACTATTAATTAGGAACGATAGCATATCTGACACCTTATACACTGGTGCACATGACTCCCCAAAGTGCAGGGTAATGGAAAATCTAGACTTCTCTGTTTTCTAATATGCCAAGTACTGGGGAATTTCCAGCTTATGAAGTTCAGAGCGCAGGAGGAATTCATTCCTACAGCATGATATTTCAGAAGCGGATTCAAAATCTAAAGATTACTAGTGAAAACCAGACAATTCTCTTCAGGGCCAGCACCAGTTCAGTGGGCAACTCAAAACCGGTAAAAATCCGTCATTCCTTTCAGTAAAGAGTGCCTGTTTTCAGGCTAAATTGTATCATCTCCTTACTTGAAACTCAGAATTGGTGCTCTCCCCTCCCAGGCACTGAAACTTTCCAGCAAGGTTTAAGCAAGTGCTTATCAAGCCCAGCCATCTCGATGTGGGACACCGTACTGACCAAAATATTTGCTCGCCGAGAAGGAGATAGCATCAGATTCGTGGAAATGAATGCAGTCACCTCAATGAAAACTTGGAAGAGCAGATGCATTCAAAGTTTTCTGGCCAAGCAGAATTTGCTGCCGAGCCCTATTACAATAACTGTTTACATCCTGCCTCCGCATATCAAACAGGAGGGGGGTGAATGGATGCTTAGCGACGGCAGATGAACGCATCTAAGAGATGCAGCCAGGAAATGAATGGAGTTTTCTTCTTCTCACTTGTTTTCACTTGTTTTGTTGGCTCTATTATTATTTTGTTATTACACATTATTATATGCGCATGCAACATTTTTCATGCTTTTTTTTTTAACAGGAGGATGAAAAATGGGAAGTGTCCTATAAGTACCTAAAGGGTGGGTTGAAGGAGGAGAGAGCCAGACTCTTTTCAGCGGTTGCCAGTGAGAGGACAAGGGGCAACGGGCATAAGCTGGAACATAGGAGGTTCCACTCAAATATGAGAAAAAAATACCTCACACTGAGGGTGCCAGAGCCCTGGAAGAGGCTGCCCAGGGAGGTTGTGGAGTCCCCTTCTTTGGAGATTTTCAAGACCCACCTGGATGCTCCTGAGTAACATGCTCTGACAAGCTCTAGGCAATCCTGCTTCAGCAGGGGAGTTGGACTAGATGATCTCTATGGTCCCTTCCAACTCTAAAAATCCAGTGAAATTCAGTGAAATCCCAACCTCCTGTGCAGCAGCTACAAGAAGAAATGGTGGGTGTTGCTACGTTTGATTATTAGATCAAACAGCTGCTGGAGTTTAGGGTCAAACACATGTTGGCAAATTCACGTGCAGGTAAATGACTCTCTGGAGCAATACAGCAGCCATCAATTAAAACACACTAAATAGGTAAGAAGGGTCTGTGAGGAAGAAGATTTTACTTCTGTGCACAGCTCCTGTAGCTACTCTTGCCAGGGTGAGAGGACATAGGATAACCAACCCCAAATTTACAAGAACAATGAGTTAGCATTACTCTCTGTCCCCAAATCTACATAATTAACCATGTCATTCCTAGAATTGAGGCCCTAAAAGAAAAGCAGCTCATACTGTGGCACCTGTGACCATGATGCAGCTAATCAGGGAGAAGGCACATGGTCTTTGCTTCATCCCCTTCACCTGTGGACCGGTCAGGACCTCTCCCTCGGAGGCAGCCAGCCCAGAGGTACATTTTTAAAAGCAAAAGCTTTAAAAGCTAAATTTTCCCTTCCTGATTTTTGTGGAGGGGAGGTCACTGCCCATGCACAACCCTAGAGAATGAAAGGGACAGAAAAGGAGCTTGTGTTACACTGAGTGTGCCTACATTGCAATTTGGATCAGGAGCGAGCTTTTGAGGAGAAACTCTTTATCTGCCCCACTTGGAGCACTGGGAGCAGTCCTGGACCTTGTTTTGCCTGAAATCCAAGCAGAGATGTGTCCAGGACCACACCTGATGTGCTCCAACCGCTGATGCCACGGGGCCAGTCTGGAGCAAGGCTGAAACACACCCCCCCCCAAGACCCCTACCGTGTTGACGTCAGGTCTTCATTAACAACTGTTTTGCGCTAGAGATCTACTTATATTGGGCCACAATACTTGCTAATGTAGCCAGAGCCATTCAGGCTTTTAAGGCCCTTTTACACTGTCAAAACAGCATGGAAGGGGCCTCCGTGCATTAGAAACCAGGCCCAAGGCACTCAGCAGTCGAGTATCAGTCTTCTGTTTTTTACATGAATAGTCCCATTGAAGTGAATGAGTTTATTCATCCAAGTGAGGCAAGTAAAATTTGGGCCATGGTGTGCACTTTGTGTAAAAATATCTGCAAAGATTTACAGTATTCCCACACACAGATAAGATTATCCTGGGCCAATTTTACCTCCTCCTTGTCTTGCACAGTGACCCAGTTTCACAAACGGATACAGGGATGTATCTCTACCCGAGCAGCGCCGGACACATTGGCACTGGAAGGTCAGCACGCCAGCTCTTCCTGCATTAGTCACTAAAATACCACCATCGGGCTTGTTTTGATTAATACATCAGAAATTTCAGACAGGATACACTTCAGTGACATTTTTAAATGGTCACAGCAACGTTTCTGTATCTGTTAACTTCGGGAATCTCGTTTTAAGAAGGAATTGAGCTTAAAGTATTTGAAGCTGTCTCTTTAAATCTCCTCAGTAATACTGAGCACACAGATTGGAAAACCCAAAGGACTTCTTTTTTTTTTTTTTTTCTAGAAAATCACTATTTATTTAACATATGATAACTCTGTTATGAAATTTTAGATTTCGCAGGCTATCCACTGTATGTTATTTAAGAAGTAACTAACTAGAGGTTATTAAGAACATATTGATTGAGTTATAAGAAATATGTAATAAAGACATATTTGGTTACATAACAATTAACTCTGCATCAGTGTGTTTTAAGAGGCAGATGGTATTTATTTAACACATAGTAAGTATCTTCTGAAATCTAAATTAAATTGGAGAAACTTAATTTACCTAAAAATGATTATGGGCTAAAAAATTCGGAATTAATTTTCAGAACTTCACGTTAAGTCCTTTTCTCACGTAGGGAATAAAAGGATTCAGTTGCCAAACTGCAATTAAGGCGAAGCCTGCTCAGAGCACGAGACCTCTCTTTATCAGCTCCTAAGACAATTTGATTACCCTCCTCGTATTTATCTGCAAGAAAAGTGGAAAATCTCATCTGAGCAGAAAAGAACAGCTATCTGCCTACTGGGATAAAGCACAAACTGCCCACTGGAATGGCCGAGGTGTCCTAGCAGAGCTGGAAGGAGCTTCGTCCCTGCTGGAGGCAGTGGTTTTCAAGGTGCTCTCACTGAACAAAGCAGCAGTTGCTGAGACAGCTCTTTGGGCACTAATATGCTTGTAAATTTGGCCTCCTGTGGTACGTGCTGCTACAGCCCTGAAGGACACACCGAGTTTGTTCTCTATAAAATAACAAAGCAAAAAGTGGAGAAGAAATGCAAAGGGGGAAGGTGAGGTAATGGTAACGGGAGAAGGTCAATCATTTAGGAAGTTCTCTGCTCGGACTCCCATAGCTCCTGCAGCTCATCCAAGCACTGTGTTAAGAGCATTTAGATGAACCACCCGGTTGCTCAGGTCATCCTGGGGTAGAGTTGCTCCAGCTTTGAACAGCAAAGTGGTGCAACTCATGTCCAGAGCCCTGAATCCATTTAATTTTTATTGATACTAGGCAGCTGCAGGCCTATCAGACGTGACCACACGTACTCTGACTGGCATGCTCTGCTCAGGGTGCAGCAAGACACCATGTGCATGATGCTCAAGAGTTTCAGGTCTTTGGCTCTGCCTTGCTCCTCTACCATCTCAGACCTGCAGCCTGGGGAAGGAGCCAGCATTGGTCCCTGTCCCCAGCCCTGCCACCTCCTTGCCCTGCGAGACTCCACTGCCCGTGAGCTCCGTCCCACTACGGCAGCAGAAACAAGATTCACCTTGTCCTTGCAAAAGGAGGGTGCAAGAGGAGGAGGGGGAAGGTGCAGGCAGAGCTGAAGCCCACAGGTATCTGTGAGGAGCAATAGCAGCAGGAATCACGGGGCCAGAACCGCTGATTGAAAATTCCTCCCGTAACATATGGAAAAAGATTTGCCCTTTACACGGCAAATCAATGGCCTTCAACCGAGTGCTACAGTCTGAGATAGGAAGAGCAGAAAACAGATCAATAACCTCCTCAGTGAACCAATTTAGGAAGGAGCCTTAACCCAGACTGAACACAGCACGTGACACATCCGTGCTCCCGGAGTGGGGCCCCGGGTCGTTCCCCGATTTCTCCCCTTCCATTCAGTCCAGTGCAAGAGTGCAGAGCAGTGATCACCTTTCAAAGAAGTGCCCATCGATGGGTGGAAACCACTCCAGGGTGACCGAGGTGGAGGTCCGAGCCACAATCTGGGGGGCGATTGCAATGGGAGCTGGTTTCTTCACGGGCTGCCAGCTCTGATAGACCAGGTCCAGGTAGCAGTGCATCCTGGCCACTTGGTTGGGCGTGAAGGAGTCGGTGCAGTCATCGTCTGAAATTAAAACACAATCATTCCATCAACCATGGTTAACTTCGGGAATCTCGTTTTAAGAAGGAATTGAGCTTAAAGTATTTGAAGCTGTCTCTTTAAATCTCCTCAGTAATACTGAGCACACAGATTGGAAAACCCAAAGGACTTCTTTTTTTTTTTTTTTTCTAGAAAATCACTATTTATTTAACATATGATAACTCTGTTATGAAATTTTAGATTTCGCAGGCTATCCACTGTATGTTATTTAAGAAGTAACTAACTAGAGGTTATTAAGAACATATTGATTGAGTTATAAGAAATATGTAATAAAGACATATTTGGTTACATAACAATTAACTCTGCATCAGTGTGTTTTAAGAGGCAGATGGTATTTATTTAACACATAGTAAGTATCTTCTGAAATCTAAATTAAATTGGAGAAACTTAATTTACCTAAAAATGATTATGGGCTAAAAAATTCGGAATTAATTTTCAGAACTTCACGTTAAGTCCTTTTCTCACGTAGGGAATAAAAGGATTCAGTTGCCAAACTGCAATTAAGGCGAAGCCTGCTCAGAGCACGAGACCTCTCTTTATCAGCTCCTAAGACAATTTGATTACCCTCCTCGTATTTATCTGCAATAAAGGTGGAAAACCTTATAAGGTTGGGAAAACCTTATTAGCAGAAAAGAACAGCTATCTGCCTACTGGGATAAAGCACAAACTGCCCACTGGAATGGCCGAGGTGTCCTAGCAGAGCTGGAAGGAGCTTCGTCCCTGCTGGAGGCAGTGGTTTTCAAGGTGCTCTCACTGAACAAAGCAGCAGTTGCTGAGACAGCTCTTTGGGCACTAATATGCTTGTAAATTTGGCCTCCTGTGGTACGTGCTGCTACAGCCCTGAAGGACACACCGAGTTTGTTCTCTATAAAATAACAAAGCAAAAAGTGGAGAAGAAATGCAAAGGGGGAAGGTGAGGTAATGGTAACGGGAGAAGGTCAATCATTTAGGAAGTTCTCTGCTCGGACTCCCATAGCTCCTGCAGCTCATCCAAGCACTGTGTTAAGAGCATTTAGATGAACCACCCAGTTGCTCAGGTCATCCTGGGGTAGAGTTGCTCCAGCTTTGAACAGCAAAGTGGTGCAACTCATGTCCAGAGCCCTGAATCCATTTAATTTTTATTGATACTAGGCAGCTGCAGGCCTATCAGACGTGACCACACGTACTCTGAGTGGCATGCTCTGCTCAGGGTGCAGCAAGACACCACTTGCATGATGCTCAAGAGTTTCAGGTCTTTGGCTCTGCCTTGCTCCTCTACCATCTCAGACCTGCAGCCTGGGGAAGGAGCCAGCATTGGTCCCTGTCCCCAGCCCTGCCACCTCCTTGCCCTGCGAGACTCCACTGCCCGTGAGCTCCATCCCACCACGGCCATGTCCAGAGCCCTGAATCCATTTAATTTTTATTGATACTAGGCAGCTGCAGGCCTATCAGACGTGACCACACGTACTCTGAGTGGCATGCTCTGCTCAGGGTGCAGCAAGACACCATGTGCATGATGCTCAAGAGTTTCAGGTCTTTGGCTCTGCCTTGCTCCTCTACCATCTCAGACCTGCAGCCTGGGGAAGGAGCCAGCATTGGTCCCTGTCCCCAGCCCTGCCACCTCCTTGCCCTGTGAGACTCCACTGCCCGTGAGCTCCGTCCCACTACAGGAGCAGAAACAAGATTCACCTTGTCCTTGCAAAAGGAGGGTGCAAGAGGAGGAGGGGGAAGGTGCCAGCAGAGCTGAAGCCCACAGGTATTTGTGAGGAGCAATAGCAGCAGGAATCACGGGGCAAGAACCGCTGATTGAAAATTCCTCCCGTAACATATGGAAAAAGATTTGCCCTTTACACGGCAAATCAATGGCCTTCAACCGAGTGCTACAGTCTGAGATAGGAAGAGCAGAAAACAGATCAATAACCTCCTCAGTGAACCAATTTAGGAAGGAGCCTTAACCCAGACTGAACACAGCACGTGACACAACCGTGCTCCCAGAGTGGGGCCCCGGGTTGTTCCCCGATTTCTCCCCTTCCATTCAGTCCAGTGCAAGAGTGCAGAGCAGTGATCACCTTTCAAAGAAGTGCCCATCGATGGGTGGAAACCACTCCAGGGTGACCGAGGTGGAGGTCCGAGCCACAATCTGGGGGGCGATTGCAATGGGAGCTGGTTTCTTCACGGGCTGCCAGCTCTGATAGACCAGGTCCAGGTAGCAGTGCATCCTGGCCACTTGGTTGGGCGTGAAGGAGTCGGTGCAGTCATCGTCTGAAATTAAAACACAATCATTCCATCAACCATGTGGGAGATAAGGTGAAGCCAGAGAAAGAATTATGACCCAGTGAATGGCAGCTTCTTGCAAGGGCTGAGTTCTTGCAGCACTCAAAAGTTAATGGCCTGTGAACAAATTAGTGCAAATTAGTGCGGAGGCAGGAGGAAGGAAACAGGTTAAAAAGGAAAAAATATATCAATAAACGTTCTCTGCCTCTGGTCCAGGATACACGTGAAGCACCTAGAGATCATCCCCAGCTGAGACAGAGACACGTGGAGGTGAAGACACAGAAAGCTTCAGTGCAGCACCTTCTGGTCAGAATTGGGGCTACCAGGGGACCTCTGGGCTTAAAAGTATTTCATGTCTAAATGAAAATCTCTGAGAGAGGATAAAAGGGCAAAGAACAGCTAGTGTTAGGGTATAGCACTGACTGAGAGTCATGCAAATTGTCTGCAATAGATTTTGACAGATTTCTTAACACAGAATAATTTTTTTAAAGTTCTTAAATTTTCTAATGAAGAAATAAAAATTTTCTGCAAAATCAATTTAAAAAAATCATTAAAAACACTGATTAAAAATTTAAACCTTTGTTGCAGTAAAATAATTTTATTTCTGTTAAAAATCTCCCCCATTTCCACTGTGATCCTAAGCCCTTTCTGAACTTTTCATAAACATTTTCGAGATTTCAAATTTCTTTTTCATTCAAAATGGAGAAATACTTTTGCTGGATAACTTCCCATAAATACCCATTTCTCATTCCATCTGTTTTCCACAAACATGATTTGGCAACAAGAACACATCTAGTGCCCTCTGAACACCAAACAACTTTACAACTACAATGCCCCAGGAGAAGCAGAAAATTACTATTTCTCTATTGTGCAGATCACAGAAGGAATAAATATGTTGTGCAAAGTCTCCCAGAAAAGCTATGCTGAAGAACTTATTGCTAGCACTTTAACCATTTTTCTGGTGCTCTTCCCATCAGATGGAAAGCTCTTGAAAACACAGAGTGTTTCTTCACATGTGCCTGCAGAGTTCCCAGCCCAGTAAAGCTCAGTCCCACGTGGGACCTCCTCACGCCGCTGCCGTGCAAACAACAATCCTGGGTTTGCACAGGTCAAATAATAATACGCTTTTCTGGGACGAAGCAGGTCACCAAAGGCTGTTCAGAAAGTTGCTTGAGGGCAAGTTGGCAGTTCAATATTGTAGGAGCATTACTAGATGCTCTGATGTCTTCACGTCCGTGCCCTGTGGAACTCAAGAGGAACGAAACAAAATATGAATTTGTTCTAAAGAGAAGTGTGAATTTGCTGGCTAATTGAAAACCTCACCACATCTTCCCTGAGATGCAAGAGAAAGGAGACAGCTTGGGCTGGGATCCTGCTCAGACTACAGCCCCAACTGCAGTCCTACCACACGTCAGCTCCCACCTTCTCTCCTGATTCCAGGAGTAGTGAACCTCTCCTCATCAAACATGCACAGCAGAGAGACACACACCACCAGCTTGAAAGTATCTACAAATCCCTGTGGGTATGCAAAAAGCTGCTTTAATATGACATCGCTGGATTTCCTCAATAATTATCTATGGTCTATCCCTGAGCATGCTGTAAAAGCCATAAATATTCTTCACGGAAGCCCAGAAGGAGACAAAGGCCCTTAATAGCCATCATAAAGGCACAATAAAATATATATAGGACAAAGCAGTGTGACAATGGCAGAGGAGAAAGATGACCTGCATTCTCAATCTGTGTGACCATCAGCACAGGCTGTGTCCTGGGGGCCAGGAAGGGAGGAGAGCTGAGGGGATCCCACTTGATCACTCGCTTTCAAGAAAGGTTCAAGATCCTCAGATGAAGTAATAATTAAAGAAACTCAAGAGACTTTGCTGGGATGATCATTCCAACAGATTTCAGAGGCAGAATTCCTGCTGATTTCATGAAGAGTCATCTAAAAGACTAACTTATTTGGGAACACCATGGCTATTTGGACTTGTAAAAATAATTTACAAGTCCAATTTCTCACACTTTTTGGTCTTCTGGACATCGTAACTTGTTATGTCAGGGAAAGAAAAGTTACCCTTTAAGTCAGTGCTTTGCTCCAGAACCAGGGGGTAACTGGACAGATGGATGTTCGACAGAGACAGACAAACACACTATGATCAAGCTGGATACAAGCAGCAAAACAGAAAGGAAAGAAAGGCAATGTTTAGCGCTGCATGACCTCAACTTAGACGTTTCAAAGGTATTTCTGCAGCAATTTGATATCCTGATATATTTTTATTCCACTGGCAACAACAGAAAAGCAAACAGATTCATGCATGAGCTCTAGAGATGCCTATCATGTCGCTTCACTTAATTTTTCAAGAAAAAAAAAAAAAAAGAAAGGTTTCTGCTCGGAACACCAGCACATATGGTTCCCAAGAGCAGATAGATATCTCGGAGGGTCTGCCTCTGTCCCAGCTCTGGAGAGAACTGGCAAGGCAGGTTCTCTTTGGAAGAAAAGACCTCAGGGTTTTGAAACCAGCATGCTCCACCCCTCCTCACAGACACTCAGGCAGATTTGGTGGAGGGATGTTGTCACCTGGAGTGGCACTGACTAATTGGTGTGATGTTCCCAGGAGGCTGTATCAGGCAGGAAGACTCCCTGCCCCACCACTTGCACAAAAGTGCCCAACACACCGTGGAGCTGACTCAGTGTGTGTACGATTGTCCCCAAAAACACCCTCTAAACAAATAGAAAAAGAAAGAGAAAACCAAGCGTCACTTTTAGCTAGTGCCATGAAGGGCACAAACGCATTTCTGTTATAAATCATTTCAATCTGTGCCCCAGATGACATTAAACACTTTGCTTCTCTACAGTTTTATTACAGAATAAGCACGCCTATGACCTTTTGAGTGGGCAATCTGTGTTTTTGCTTGGAGTATAAGGGTGCCCTTCAGTGGCTCTAAGTATATTGGTCACCTTTAAAATGTTGTTGATGCTGTCAGCTCAATGTCACAGCCCTCCATCACAGCTAGACCCTGTGACCCAAAATAAGGGGAAATAAGAGCCAAGGTATTCCCTATTCTTTCTGGGAAATAACAAAGGATCCTTCAACTCCCCTTGAACTTCCAGGGGTGCAGCAAGGACCCCATCTCACCCTCATCTGATGGGGAAGGGTCACAGGAGCTCCTGCCCTCTTTGTTTTATGCCCTGTTGGTGGGAGGGCCGTGAAGCAGCACCCCTGAGGAACCCAGCTGTGCCTACAGAACCCTGCAGAGTTATAAAGGCAAACACAGGTTTTTGCTTAAGCAGATTATTCCTCTTGGGGAGGGTGGTTTCACTGCACTGATATGGAGCCTTTGTGGTTGAACTTCCAGCACAAACCAGCACAACACAATGGGAGTCCTTGACCAGAGGAGCAATCCTGGTCCAGGTACTATCCCAGTATACACACTCCAGGGAAGAAACTCAGATGTTGGTGATTTTAGCAGAACCACACCGACTCCAAATCAAACAATAAACATGGAATTTGAATGGACACCTGGAAGGATGGTAAGTGTCTCATTAGATATCTACCTATCACAGGTTTATCCTACAGCCTTGGTGGTATCAATAGTCATCTGACATTCAATATCTCCTTGGAAGAGGGTAAACAAGCTCTGAACTTAGGGTTCCCAAAGAAGATCCCATAGATCAGGCATCCAGATCCCTGGGAAATAGGGTGTCAAATTTGCTGTAGAGCCTTTAGAAGCTGTTTTCTTAATGCTCATCTCATTTCTTCCCTCCCCAAAACCTTCTGCCTGGTTGTCAAACAAAACTACATAAAGTTGGGGAAAACTGGGAGAAAAAGAACAGGAGAACCGGAAGAGATTCTTCAGGCCATCAGGTTTGGTTCCTCAACGAGCCTGGTCCTGGACCAATGGGCACATGTCAGCATAAAGCCCCACATGAAAGGGACTGTAGACATCAGAGGTTAAACTGCTGCTCTTTGTCCTTGCCCAACCACAGACACACCAAGCAAAAGGAAGAAACCCAATTACCTGCATAGCTCATGAAGTTACTGAACGGCGTGTTTAGGAAACTGTGAAAGCCACATGTGTCATTGCCAGGTCCAGGATCCCCACACAACTTGTGCTTGGGAGCAGGGTTGGTGTCACTGCAGAGGTCCCCGGTCTCGAAGGAGGGCTCCGTTTCCATGCAGGGGTCACTGCAGGAGAGGATCTCTGAGATTCCCCGGAAGACGTGATAGAGCCCCAGGCTGTGCCCAATCTCATGGATCATTGTGTGTGTGTGGCCAGGGATTCCATAGAAGGAGGGATTCAGCACAATGCCACCTGAAAGGGGAAAAGAGAACAGCTTCTGTGTTGGCCTTGTCTTCCCCAGAGCAGCAAGAGAAAGGAAGACAATCCTAAGGGCAGATCCACTGGCAGTTCACCAGTTCCTCTATAGAATAGACTGTTTATTGCACCATCAGGCACAGGTTTCATTTCACCCTCAGGCACAGGTTTCATTTCACCCTAAATCTGGGGCTCCAAGGATGAGGAACCGTGGGACAAAGCCCAACGTCCCAAACCAAAACCACAGTGACAACTGGCCTTTCAACTGAATATGCTCAGTTTGGTTTGTTTGCTAACTTAGAGAAAAATCCTACATGCAATTACTTCATGCTATGCAATTTCAAATAACTGAATGTGCTTAAAGAGAATGATTCTCCCCCAATAAGTGTACACAATGTATTTGATACCAAGAGTCAAACAAAACATACCTGGAGCACTCTCTGTGTATTATTCCACTGGGTACAGGTATAATAGAAGCCTACTAACTTCTAAAAACACCCTAAAAATGGCACTAGGTTGCATCAATATTTGCAAACAAATGGCTGGACGAAGGAAAGAGAATACCCCCAAGGCTGGAACAGTTTTTGCAGGGTGTGCTCTGATGCACAGACAGCTTTGAAGTAACTGTCAGAAACAGACTCTGTTCATACACTCAGACAAGCCCGGTTTGATCTGAACTGCAGAGTCCACTAATGAATATGCATGTCTAATGTGTCAAAAAATATGAAATCCTGGAATGTGATAATTCTAAAAGAACTGCACGGTTGTTAAATGTGCACAAAGAAAACCAATGGTGATTTTTTTTTGTTGTATGAATTATGGGATGTGTAGATAAGCAAACAGTAAATTAGTGAGGCTTTACAGTATATTGAATTAATCATAAGAATTATATTTTTAGCTCAGCTAGATAGATGTACCTTTGGATTTATGATACGCTTTGTATTTTCTTTATTTAGCTTGTTGACCTCAACTTTTCCAAGCCTTTTATTGAAAACTGTGTATACTGCCTACCATGAGAACGGGAGACTGCTTTGTAAAAGTTATAGTGGGAAAATAAATCTTGGATATGGTATACTAATAATTTGGTGACAATGAGGAGAGAAAAGGTTTTGGCAGGAGGAACTTTATCAGTGAGCACAGCACAGGGAAGATGAGATCACCAGGTTCTGGCGCACCATAGATTCTTCCTTCTCGTCTGCCTGGAGACTTGGTTGCAACAACCATGGAATTAGAGGAAAATAAGACGGAGAAGATCTTAAGAAGTCATCTAAATTCCACTCTCAAACAACAGAGGACCAATTAGGTCTATACCATCCCTCACACAGACTGGCCTAACGTCTCTTTACAACCCCTGATGACATGACTGCCCCAGCAATCAATTCGGCACTCGGTATCCTTCCAGCTGCAAGGATTTAACTCACATCTAATCTGAATTGATTTTCTGGCAATTTAAGTTCATGACTTCAAGTCCTGCCTCACACGGATACGAAGAACAGAAGATTCTCCTCCCCTTTCATCAGCTTTTATGAGATTGTCATCATCCCCAATTCAGGCTCCTTTCCTTCTGCCTGAATAACTGTAATCCATTCAACCTTTCCTTGTAGCTCAACCCTTTTTCTTGACCTCCCTGATGGTTGTTCTCCTTAGGTTTTCACCAGTTGTCTCACGTTTTCCTCCAAGCACAGTGTCCAAGCGCAGTACAGTATTCCAGCTGAAATTCTATCAATGCTGGAGAGAGAGGAAGCCCCACTTTGGACATCTTGCAAGGCCACATGCACACACAGCAACAGAGAAGAGACTTTCCCTTGTGCATGGGCAGGTGTGACTACACGCACACAGCGGAGAGGTGTCACACGGGGATGGACAAATACATACATAGCACTAAAAAAACTGAACTGCAAATTTAAATACAGGCACAAAAGAGTGAACAAAATCAATCACTCTGCAACATCATGCCTTTTGTGCCACATGCAGCATCTGCACGTCCCTCTCCCAGCGCTGAGCTGGTCCTTACGCTCGCTCCCCACAGACCCAATTAATTGTCTACAGACCTACCAGGATGCAATCCCCACGTTCCTTGCATCCCTCTCTCTCCTTTCATACAATACATGCTCTGAGTCCTTCGGTGCTTGGGGTCTACCCATGCGGAGACATTTACAGCCAGAGAGCACCCTGGTGCATTGTTTTTCTGAGGGTCTCTTTCCCAAAGATACTTCCAGGGTTTGTTTTCCAATGGCAGGAATATTGGTGAAATTCCTCAGCAGGACATGCCTTCAAAATAAAGGCTGGGTAAATGGTTCTGGCATCGGAGAGCCCCGAGGCAGCTGGAGAGGGAGATTTTATTTTTGCCTTTGTTGAAAATTTATATTTTTCACAGCTGTCAAGAATCTAAATCAATTGCAGTTTTACAGAAAAGATAAACTCCCTCACCCAGACAATCTCTATCCCAGCCTTTAGATCTGCACCACAGGACATATTTCATATTTTTTATTAAGTACATATTGGATTTATAGAAGAGAGTAAAAAAGATTAAAGATGAATTCTTACAGACCAAGCACAGGTCTGGGAGGGCTATTATGACAGGAAATTATGGGCATTATTTATTTATTTTTACTTTTTTTCCACTGCAAGTCAACTTTAAACTGTTGGGTAATGTCTTTTTTTTCTCGTGAGATCTTTTTTTTTGGTCAATGAATTCTGTCAATACACTGCAGGAGCTGAATTTAAATTGTTTTGCTCAGGCATGATGTTGACAATTAGCTTAACGAAGTGACAGAAGAACTCATCAGGGCTTTGGGCGAGCCCCAGCCCTCTTGCAGAAGGTTCTTCTTGGCGCTCTGGAGCCCTCCCCGTGTTCTCTGCTCCCTTCCATGGCAACCCCAAGGGAAGCTGTGAAAATACTCATTTAGGGAAGGATCAGCTATATTGCAGCCTTATTTCAGTCCAGCAGTGGCATTTGGGTTGATGTTTCCCACCAGCAACTCATACTGTTGCACAACCAGAAGCAGAGAGTGACTGTGGGGCTAATGCAGGAGAAGGGGGTTGTGGTGGTAAAAAGTGATGGAAATCACATCAACATAGGTGCCGGTCCATGCTGGGGTTAATATTTATCTTTGCTTTTGCCAGGGCATGCCATGGGGAATGCTCACTGGGAGGCATTTACAGCATCTCCTGGTTTGGGTGCTCCCAGCAGGAGCCCATAGAGCTGGGGCTGGAGGCAAGTCAAGAGTGGAAGTGGCTTCACTTCCAGCCCAGCTCGGCAGGAGACTGGACGTGTGTCAGCACTGGTCCTTGGGAAGGGAAGTTTGCTCACACTTCTTCCAGAGCAGCTGTGGAGCTGGATGTTGTAACAGAATGTTTACTAACTGAAGTAGGGCAGCCAGCTCCAAGGGCTTGGCCTGACCATGGAGCCTCCCTCAGCTATGGAGACAGGTGACTATAAAGAGATATCCACATCTAGGGTTTGGGGGCATGTATTTTTGAACGTGGAAAAGCCTACTTGACTGATGGCTCGAGTCGTAGCTCCGCTCCAGCTATGGAGACAGGTGACTATAAAGAGATCTCAACATCTAGGGTTTGGGGTCATGTATTTTTGAACGTGGAAAAGCCTCCCTGACTGATGGCTCGAGTTGTAGCTCTGCTGCCCAGCTCGGCAGGAGACTGGACGTGTGTCAGCACTGGTCCTTGGGAAGGGAAGTTTGCTCACGCTTCTTCCAGAGCAGCTGTGGAGCTGGATGTTGTAACAGAATGTTTACTAACTGAAGTAGGGCAGCCAGCTCCAAGGGCTTGGCCTGACCATGGAGCCTCCCTCAGCTATGGAGACAGGTGACTATAAAGAGATATCCACATCTAGGGTTTGGGGGCATGTATTTTTGAACGTGGAAAAGCCTACTTGACTGATGGCTCGAGTCGTAGCTCCGCTCTTATTGTGTACTTTAGAATAATAAACACCATATTTTGCTCCCCTCATCTAGGTTTACATTTGCCACATCTTTTCTGGTTTGCTCCATGTGGGGTTGGGTAGTATAAAAACTGGCTGAAACAGCCTTTCACAAAGACTGAACTTGGGTGAAATTGGACTTGTCTTCCAGCCTAGGAAGGCCAGGACAAGCTGGAGAAATATGTGGAAAACTTGTGAGAATCCCTACTCTTAGAAGGTGACCAGATCAGGTTTGCAGCCCCAGGGCGGTTTATACAGTTAAGTAGATCCAGACTCGGTGCCTCCTGAACCTTTTGAGGTTCATCAGGCATTTTTCAAGGAGCACAGGTCCAGTGGCCATCGCAGGTGTCTGGGCAACGAGTGACCTTGGAGGTTGCCCAGCTCTGTCTGGATCCTTGGGTTCCAGCAGCCACACTTGGCAACCTGGCTGTGAGCTGCATAGGGCAATCCGTGGGGTGGTGAACTCTCCCCAGTTCCACCCAAATGAACATCAGAAATACAATCTCTCAGCAATTTGCTATTTTGCACATCGGTGGAGAAAAATAGCAACAAATGTTAACTATGGTCTGTGAGGACAATTAATTGAACGCTTACTGAGTAATGAACTAAGGATCAGAACGTAACAGGATAAGGTTAAAAATTCACTTCTGTCTAGCATCCCCCCATCTATCCCCCCAACCCTCTCTGCAAAGTGCTCCCATGGAGAGAATGCCCTGCAAAGTAGCTTCACTTAAAAGGTGAAATACTTTCAGCTTGACATCATCTACAAATACCATAATATGCTTTGGGTTTATAACCTAATATTTTCCTGGTTGTGAGCCAGTATCTGGGAATCGTGAAATACTTTTTTTCCCCTGACTATATATTAGAGGAATGATAAGAAATCAGAACAGAGCTTAACGCATATTTGTCTTTCCTTCTTAGCGCCTCAAAAGAATGCTTTACAAAGAAGAAACATCTTTATCACTCACCTAGATGCATCAAGGCTTCCTTGTCCCAGGGCCAAGTTGCCACTCCAGCCAGCTCTTCCTCGGAGGAGTTGGCAAAGAAGATGTTGAGGTGCGTGGATCCATCCAGTTTGAGGATGTTCTTTAGTTCGTTGACATCTAAGTATGCTCTGTAGAAAAAGAAAAGCTTGGGTTTTTTGTTTTTTTTTTCTAAAGGTGACACAAAAAGCAACAAAGTATTGAAGAGGTGCTGCAATCCCGGCAAAAATCTTGTAATATCCTGCGTATCAGGCACCTGAAATATTTTAATAACCCACTCCCAAATCTCAATTACTTTGCATTCACATAGTGAATCTCATCTAAGGACTTCAGGCCACTGATTAACTAAGGCCACAAAATCCAAGGTAAATACATAAAGCTGTCCGCATTCCTGAGATAAGTATAGGAATCTATTTATTATGAATGTAATTAACCAATTATTATGGTCAGTAAATCTTTTTCTATCAGCAGTTACCTTGCACATTTCCTCTAAGCTGTTTATTATTGTTACCTCTAATTTTCCTTTACAATAACAAGTTTCACACCTTCAGGCTGGCACAACACCTCACGGACTTACTCCTTTAGCACTTCTGCCGAGACGCACGGGGTCTAGCCTGGGTATAGGATGGTTGGTTGAGAATTGCTATTTCCAACAAGCAAAGTTGTGCCAGGAGATCTCCACAGGAGTGGTACCATACCATGGCATAAATTCCTAAGGCTCCCTAGCCCCCTCCTCCCCCAGGTGAGCAGCATTTCTTCTTATCTTTTGGGATCTCTGGAGGTCACAATCTCCTTGCAGGCAAGCAAAGCAAAGCCAATCCACCAATAAGCTTGATGGCCATTGGAAGTACCTTCTACACTCCGTCTAAGGACTAGATGGTCAATACTAGAACACAGGAGCTACTGCAAAAGTGTGTGCCATGGTGTCCCACAGCTTTCAGTGGCACCACGATGATCTAACTCAGAGTAAAGCTGGAGAAAGTGAAGCATAGGAAGAAACCCATTGGCTCTCTGCTTCCAGCTCACATTGTGTTTTGATATGAAGTGTTGTGCTAACACAAGAGCTAAAGCACAGAGAGGATGTACTGTCTTCACCTGGCAGGTGGAAACAACACAGGGAGAGACCACATGGAGTCAAGCATGGTTGACCAGCTTGTAAGGGAAGGACACCATGATGGTCTTGAGCAGGTTGATTCCTGCTTCCTGAAGTCCCCCTTTCCATATGTGTCTAGGCTGGTGCAGCTCTCAGAAACCAAACACGCTCACACTCAGTAAGTAGGGTTCCTCACATACTTTGCAAGGCTTTCGTTCCCAGAAGGGTGAAGAAAAAATAGGGGAGTTGGCTCAGCACCAAGATCTTTCTGTCCTTCCCTGGAGGACTCCCCAATGGAAAACACATTCATATTTCCACAATAGCTTCCCCTGCCACTTGCTGAAGTCATTGCCTCCAAAATAGTTCATGGCTGGGTGTCCCCAGGCCCTCGCTGACTCATGGAGGAAGACGTGCTCTTTGGGGACACCAGTGGAAGGGTATGTTTCCATTCCATAGAGTGTTTATCTTCCGATCCAATGTGGATGACATCCTGAAGGACAGGTCACCACTGTGACCCTTTACACATTTCTCATCTCTCCACGGTTCCCAACACATCTATGGAAAATACAGAGACCCTTCCCTTAGCTCCTCAGGCTTGCTCTGCCTGTGTCTGCACAACGTTCTGAGGCTGCGTGCAATCGATTTCCAGGATCTTCTTTGTGCCTTTGAAAACATCTTTTCCAAATATGGGCTCATACCTACACATATCCACGAGCAATAGTTTGAAATCACATGTGAGAGGTCATGTGTGTTTCCAAAGGGAAGTGTAAGCCCATCAGGGAGTGTGACAGAGGACAGGTGTGTGTGGAGGGGACGATGTGTCACACGCGTGGCAGCACCAGTAAAAGACAGGGAGCAAAAGAGGCAGAGAATGTGGGAGTGATGTGGCACATCGTGCAGGAGAGGCCAGGACAGAAACAGAAGCCTGGTGGACCTCTAAGTAGGAGAAGGTTTGTGTGTTGTGTGTCACAGTGGGGAGGGAAGGCCCCGCTGCCCGTACTGGGGCTGCGCTTGTTGACTCTGGATGCAGACGCTTTACGGCCCGTGCAAATCCCTGTAGGAATTACCATTTTTATCCTCGCTCTTCTCTTATGGTTTCAAATAATCTAAACTAATATTTCTTTATTCTCAGCTGTCTCTTTGCTTATTGTTTACACAATCCAATCCCCATTTATATCCTCAGTGCGCGGCCACAATCACTCCCTCACTCGCACACAGACTCTGTGCTTCAACATCCCGGGCTGTTCTGTACTCGGGTTATTACTGCAGACAACATCCAGAGCAGACAGCATTTCACTAATTGGCCGGTGATGTCAGTGCATCACTGAGACTGAGCTTGTGCCTTACGTAAATCCATCGTACTGAGTCAATTGGACTCGGTCTTATAGTATTTCTCTGACCACTCATCCTCTGCTCGCCAACGGGAGGCTGGGAGTGAGCACAATACAGAATCATAGAATGGTCAGAGTTGGAAGGGGCCTTAAAGATCATTGGGTACCCACCTCCTGCCCTGGGCAGGGACACCTCCCACCACACCAGGTTGCTCCAAGCCCCCTCCAACCTGGCCTTGAACCCCTCCAGGGATGGGGCAGCCACAGCTTCTCTGGGCAACCTGGGCCAGGCTCTCACCACCCTCACAGCAAGGAGTTTCTTGCTAGTAGCTAATATAAATCTCCTCTCTTTCGGTTTAAAGCCATTATCCCTCATCTAATTGCTCCACTCCCTGATGAAGAGTCCCTCCCCATCTCTCCTGGAGCCCCTTTAGGGACCGGAAGGGGCTCTAAGGTCCCCCTAGAGCCTTCTCTTCTCCAGGCTGAACAATCCCAACTCTCTCAGCCTGTCCTCAGAGCAGAGGGGCTCCAGCCCTCCCAGCATCTCTGTGGCTTCCTCTGGACCAGTTCCAGCAGGTCCATGTCCTTCTGATGCTGGTGACCCCAGAACTGGACACAGCACTGCAGGAGGGGTCTCACCAGAGCAGAGCAGAGGGGCAGAATCCCCTCCCTCTCCCTGCTGGCCACACTTCTTTAGGTGCAGCCCAGGATGCAGGTGGTGTAAGAACAGAACGCTGTAAGAGGATTTTTAGCAAAGGGTCTGTGCAGGAGTAGGTGTAACCAGCCCATGCTGGGGAGGAACCCCTTTGTAACAGCAGCCAGCAGCCCCCAGCACATCGACACGCGGGAGCATTCGGCTCAGGGAGATCCCTGGGGAGCGTGTGGACACGTGCCTGTGTGTGCGTGTGTGGACAGAGGTGTGAGTGTGTAAGGGGGGGCCTGGTTGTGCACACATGTGAGACAGCCAAGAGCCTGTGTGCGAAGGAACCAGCGTGAGTGTGTGTGTGTGTGTGTAAGAGATAAAAACACGAGCTGGAATTCCATCCTCTCCTTCCTCCCCATGTTTCTAATAACCTCCCATCCCTATCCATCATCACCACATTCCTACACTCAAGGAGGCATAAATTAACTACTTTTGCAGTTCATGTCCAACTCCGTAGCCGCAGGCAGCAGACCCAACAGTTACCAGGTCAAAACAGTTTTCAGTGATTGCGTTGGACGAGGCTGACTCCCCCCCTGCTGCCGCGGCTGCTTTGTTATCAGCCCAGACTATCTGACCCAGCGCAATCTGTGAGCGTTGCTTACACTTCTCAAGGTTATGTGGGTCCCCTGATAGAGGACATAATGTCTGTCCCATGGGCTCGTGCCAAAGCCAGCCAAAGAGCCCAGCCTTTCCAGCACTGCCAAACTCGCATTTCAAAGACATGAGTGCAGTCTTGGAAAGGGATCAAAGCCTTCCCAACTGTCATTAGAATATTTCCTTTATGCATCTCTCCGTGAGTGCCAGCAACATATTTCATAAAATTCATTGGCTCGAGATGGTACCTCCAATACAAACCTGAATGGGGGAACTGTCAGGGCAAGTCTATGTGGAAAACAAAACAAAACCCAAAGCACAACAAAACATATGTAATTCCTGTAATGGAAAAAACATACGATGCTGTGAGCGTGCCTCGCTCGAGAAAAACTAATGAGCCTATTAGTGCATCATAAAAGGTCTCCTTTGCTGGAATCTGTTTTAGACATAGAAATTCTATGGGCTGTTTAAGGCCATTGGGGACACCAAATCATATCAGGCAATGTGCACATTCCCACCCAGATCTTTTCATCGACTTATTTGTCCAACACACAGCTTCGGTTTGCTTTTTTCCTCCAGTGCAGCACAAACAGCCCTCTGAAACCATGCTGTGGAGCAGCTCACCCTTTCCCAGTAAGCCCCAGTAGTACACATCCCATAGGGTGCTCCAGTTCCAGTCTGATGGACTCAGTGTCCCATCAGTCACCGAGGAGCCACTACCCCCTGCCTGTCTCATCTCTCAGGCCCTTTTCCTGTCCATTTGGGCTGTGGCTCAGCCACAGTGGGACCAGTCCCCAGGTGGCAAGGCGAAGCCCCCAGCTAATAGCCCCCTCCTTGCCCGTGGGGGCACTGTGAGGAGCTCCTTTCCACCCGCCCTCAGCCCCAAAGCCAAACCCAGCCACAAATCTCTGCCCCTTCACTAGAAACACATTTGACGATGCCTTTTAAACTCGGTGGGTATCAGGTCTAATTGTACTGAATCTGGCCTTGGCGACTCGAGTCGATCAGTTTTATAACTGGGTTGGAAACTATTCCTGCCCCGTTTTCACCCAGGTGGGAAGGTGGCTCTCCTGTGTCCCCCCGACGTGGCCGGGCTGCAGCCTCTTGCACTCCCGGTTGTTTTTGCAAGGAACAGGGAGCCTTCCAGCCCTTATTGTTAGGAAATGTTTTCTACTGTTTGCTCTGAGTTATTCTCTATTTGACTTTGTTTTGTTTTTTTTTTTCCTTCAAAGATAAGTGTCACTTTACAGCAAGAAAACAAACAGGGTACTTAAGGGATTATTTGCAAGACCCCACCCAAAGGCAGAGCAGGGACTTTGCTATCTGCTCGCCGGGGAGTACGGTCTCCCACTGCCTGATGAGTTTGTTAGGAATAAAAGGCACTGCATTTCATCATTAAAAAACAAAACCAAACCCGAATCACAAATGCCAGCACCTTCTGAATTGGGAAATCAGCCTCGAAAAAAATCTCCATTTTATCTCTTGAACATGCAATGTCCTGTCCTGTACCCAGCAGGTTCAGCATATGGCAGGACAGACTAGATCTGCTGGAATCCTGGGGATGCACTACATCCCTCCATCCCGAGACTCCATGTTTCTGCTTTCCTTTGGTGCTCTCAAAAGAGCTGTCAGCCCAGCTTAAACCACGGCACGCAGTTTAGCAGACAAAGAGAAAGCTTTTCTGGACAGCCCTGGCAACAGATCCAGGTGTGGTCCCCAACATGGTGTGGCCAACAAGTCTCAGTGGTGTCCCTTGGTCCCTCCAGCTCTGACCTTGGCCCCAGGATTGACACCAACCCATTAGAGCAGCAAAGACCACACCAGCTGGGACGTGGGCAGGCCCCCACCAACTGGCTGTCCCGTTTGTTCCAGCAACATGGGGGACCCAAGGTTTTAGGGTGCAGTGGCCACCTACAGATTTTCAGTATCTGCAGCGAACAGCAAGGACTGTTTTGAGCCAAATGATGTTCTTCCTGAAGATAATGGCAAGAGCCATGGCTCCAGCAGCACTGAAAGCTGACCTTGAAATGGGGCCACTTGGCAGACACACACAATTGTAATTTAGCTTTTCCCCCTGTGATTTCTCAGTCTAGGGTGGTTAGACATGGAGCTCAACCGTTGGAATCACAGTGCTGATGCCAGTGTATAAACTGCCTTGTGCTTTCTGTCACAGAGTCACAGAGAAACAAGTCTGGAAAGGGTGTCCAGAGACATCACTGCTAGCCCTCCACCCCAAAGGTGGACTCAATATCTCACACCAAGCAATTTTTTATCCAGCTCACACTTAAGACCACACTTGACAAGGACTCTGTCGCTGCCCCAGCAGCCCATGTTTCAACACCTTTATGCCCAGGAAGTTTTTCTGAAGACTCACCCTCATCCTTTTAGCTGCAACAGATGTGCAGGACTTTGTGCCATTCCCCACAGACAGGGAGATCAGATAATTCCCTTCTGCTTTACCAAACCTATTACTTATTTGAAAGCTTATTATATCTCCTCCAAACCACCTCATTTTTAGGCTAAAACCACCGTATCTCTTCAACCTCTCCCCACTGGTTATATTTTTCAAGCCCTCTGGTCATTTCTGATGCTCTCAACTGCACTCTCCACATCTTCCTCAAAGGCAGGTCATCAAAAGAGGACACAGTCCTCAAGCTGGGAGCTTATCAGTGCCATGTCACTGCTACATTCATCCTGTCTATCACCTCCAACCTGACATGCAGTACACAGCAGAGATTTCAGACCTACAAACATTTCTAACATTTTTTCTCTCCTTTTGCCTAAAGTGCTACAGGTCTATCAAAAAACCTCCACCAGACAAAAAAAGCCAACCTACAAACCCTCTGTAGCAGTGGAACTTGTAATAAAATTTTTGCCTGACCTGATGTTAAAGATCCGCCTTTGCTGGCAAATTTAATTTTGCTCCTCATTTCAGACAGATTGCCATAAATCACGAGAAGCAGGAAGCGTGCCTCATCTACATTTAGTTTAGTGTTAATTTAAGACACTGGTGTAAGTGTAGTAAAAGTCATGATAATTTATTGATAAAGGTATAAATCTTTCAGTGATTGGGACAGAGCCTGAAACAGAGCGGAGCCAGAATATTACAAGTGAAAGGCTTCAGGTCCCAATTTAGATCCAGATCACTGCCTGTGTTCACACTGAAATCCAAATGTGTAACTGTAATTCCGACCGCATCCAAACCAGGCAGTCAGTAGGTCATGTCCACAAGCATAAATTGCAAGCACTGTCAGCACATGTAGGCTTGGCAGCTTTTAAAGAATTCTGGTTTATCCGCTGCAGCAAAATGTCCTCTACAGCCCCCAAATCTGATCTCCCGTTACTAGAAAGGAGGAATGTTTTGGCAAAAAAAATGAAGAGTGATAAGGATCCAAGAAAAGACACTTAGGATAATCATTCAAAGACAAACCCAGCCTCTTGGGTAGGTTTGGTAGCCTGTGCTGAGCTGTCTCCCTCTCGGTGACACTGCTAATGGGTTCAGGTCAGCTGGCTAAAGCTGGATGAGGGTTTTTTCCATCAGTGGCCGTTCCTGCAGTTAAGACCAACCCCAAACATCACCCATTACAAAACAAAAGCCCACATGGCTACCAAAGTTTGGCTGTTCATTGATCCTAGGGTGCTTTCTTTGCCAAACTGAATTAATTCTGCCATAATGCTATTGACTCAGGCTTTACTCACCCTATGAAAAAAAATATTTAAAAAAATTAGAGAAAGAAAATAAGAGTTTTACTGTGCAAAATATGGGAATCCTTTGGGTCTGGGCTATCTTTATCCTGCAAGAGAGACTGAGAGCAGCTCCTTGGTCTGAAGGATGGAATTTTTTACAATTGTCAAGTCATCAGTTCCATTCTACATGCTTTGAAATGCTGGCTTTCCAGCAGGACAGTCCTAGAAATAAGCACATTTCTACTATAACATTTTGCGTTATAAATCTATAGGACTGCAAGGAAAAACACCACCCCATACATAAATTATTTGCTACGAAGTTCTAAAAATCAGTATTATCATCTATAGAACCTTAACAGCGCATCTCTGCTCGGCCCTATCTGACCTTCTCATAAAGACCTCTAGATGATACAGCTTGATTTCATGCAACTGCACATAGGTAACTCCTGGGTGTTGTAATTGCAGTATCTACTTAATGGGCTGAACCACAGCAACAAGTTGGAATAAGCTTGATGGTCGGACTATTCCAGACCTCGCTCTGGGTCCTCTTCTGCTTTGCTTCATGTGAGCTTCCCTTCGAGCCAGCTCCTGCTCTCACTGGGCTGCACAAATATCAGCTCTGACTGTGATGTATTTGCTCCAGTGTAAATCTAGAGTTACTCAGAGCAAAATTTGATTCTCAAAGTGCAGCTTCAGGTTCAAATCCAAAATCTCAAAGGAAACCTCAGCTGAAACGACCAATTTTTGCCCAATTTCTGGCCAACGCAACTTGCTTTTTTAAGGAGGGAGGCGGGTTTCCTCAGATCTCCGCACGGATTCTCTCAAAGGTTTGTAAATCCTTGCCAAATCCTTCACAAACCTGGGCTGAGATTCAGAAATACAGTGAAAACAGATTTTTTTTTTTTTTTTTTTTTTTTTTATCCCAGCATTTTTGCTGCTGGTTCTGGCCAGGATAAGAACGAGTAGAGGCTCAGGGAAAAAGAATGGGGAAAAAGATGATGCAAATGTCAAACATGTTCTGTCTGAGCCCTGGGCAAAAATTCAGCGTGTCTGTTAATGTACACAAAATTATTTGTTCCCTCTCTCCCTTTATCCTCCCAGGCTTCACTGCCCGCTTCTTCCACCAGAGACCCCACCTTCATATAACCCTTATGTAGGATTGTGAAGAGTTGCAGGGCTACAGACCATAAATATGTGACCACTGAGCCTTCTGCTTTGCAAGGTCTTCGTCCAAGAGGGGAGCAACATTTGAGTTCAGCGAGAACTGAAAAACCCCATTTCCTCGCACGACCATAAAAAATAATTAAGCAAAGCAGCTACACAGAGCTAGGAAAAGATAGGCTGGCTGGCCAACTCGCAGAGGGGAAAAAAGCAAACAAAGGGAAGGCCTTGGCAAAGGGAATCGTGATCTTACTGTACAATTAACTTCTGAGACAGCGAGTATGGAACTTTTCAAGCATTTCAAGACTCATCTCTTTAGAGCGGCAAGGCACTAGGAAGCGTACATGCACATTTCACAGGCCTTTGAAATCAGCAACACTGGCAGGTTTATTTGTTTTGATTGTCTCTTTTTCTTTCTTTTACTACTTCGGGGTTTTTTTTTTTTCTCTCTCCTTTTCAAGACTAGAGCCAAATGACCCATGAGAAATGTACTGTAATTTGTCTCTTATCCATCCCTCATCTCCATCTGATATTCCCTCTGCCCTGGTTACCCTGATGTTTTTCCAGACTCTACAGCCTGAACCATTGTAACAAGGAGAAAAGTCAAACGATAAAGAAAGAAGCGGCGTAAGGATATTCTCAGGAACCCGCTCTGGTAAAAAAGATTTCCTTTGCTGCTTTATGAAAACCTCTTTTGGCTGCAGCAAACCTCACTCAGGCGAATTTAAAGCAGTATAGAGAGGTATATGTATTTGAGGCTATTTTAACCATCAGTTACACTGCTTGGCACTTCCACAGCGCTTCCCCTCTGGGCCTCAAAACGCTTCCTAAACATGAAGAGAGAAATTCCACCCTGGTCAAAGCCCTGACACGAGCCCTCTGCACCGAGCCGGGCCCCGGCCGAGGGCTTCAGTGACACTAAAATGGGACAAGAACCCTCACACTGGGCCTCCCCTCACGAAATTGTACCATGACTCAAGAAGCCATGAAATAGGCAAAGGGAATAATTCTCCCCGTCTTCCGAATAGGAAAACTGAGGTAGAGAGATGTAATCATTTGTTCAAAGCACCAAAAATCCTTCAGCGTGACAGCGGGGATTAGAAACTCAACCTCTTGAGCCTACGTTCTGTGCTGATATGGGTCATCTTTCTTTTCAATAAGCGGTGGCTTCTGTTACTGACCCTTTAAGTGTTCTGCTGGTGGCCACTAATCATATTTTACAAGCCTTCACTCTAATTTTACAATCTTTTACTCATATTTTACAATCGCCACAAGAAGTCCTAAAGGTCTGGTGCTCTGCAGCTGGAAAGCCAGAGCTCCCCACCATAAGCTGACCCTTCCCGAATCCCTTGGTGTCCCTGTTTCTGAAGACAAGGCAGCACATCTACTTCACAAACAGACTTTCTTGTGGAACCAGGGCTCTGCTTCCAACGAGTGAGCAGCCACCGTTCTAATAATATTTGGCATTTACATACCACCTCTCATCCCAAAGCTTCCAAGAACAACCAGCAGATACGTGCACAGCACACTGCACAATAGTTCAAGGGAAGGACATTTTGGTTTCAGTCACCAGAACGAACCTGATTTTTTCATGAAAAGCACCAGAGACCAGGCACGCAGCCTATCACCACCCCCTTCAACCAGGTCAAGAGTTGGGTAGAGCCTCTGAATCAGACTGGAAGTTGGAGATCAAGAGGAAACTGGAAGCTTTGACACAGAATTTTCTTTAATTACAGGAATAGCTCGTAGCAACTCGCTATATTACAGTTGTCTAACAATTTCCACTATTAATATTCAACTTCAGCCTTGTCTTTCTCCATCCCAGTGGCTGTGGGGTCAGGCTTGAGGTCACATTTGCAGCCTGCCCAAAAAAGTGACTTTCTGGCACCTCAGGAGTCACGGCTGGAGCAACCTAGGCTTTGGGACTCCTGGAATGCTTGGGTCCCCTCTTTAGAGTCCAGGGAAAGCTTGGGGTTACCCTGCTGCGGGGACACTGCTCTGTCCTGGGCTCCATCTACCTGTGCCACCTGCCCTTGCAGGACCTATCCTCTCCTAAGCACTCCTTCTGTACCTGCCCTTGCAGGACCTATCCTCTCCTAATCACTCCTCCTCCTGTCAGCTGAGAGAGTTGGGGGGATTCAGCTGGAGAAGAGAAGGCTCAGGGGCAACCTTAGAGCCCCTTCCAGTCCCTAAAGGGGCTCCAGGAAAGCTGGGGAGGGACTCTGGATCAGGGAGGGGAGTGATAAGATGAGGAGTAACAGTTTTAAACTGAAAGAGGGGAGATTTAGATGAGATATTAGAAAGAAACTCTTGCTGTGAAGGTGGTGAGGCACTGGCCCAGGTTGCCCAGAGAAGCTGTGGCTGCCCCATCCCTGGAGGGGTTCAAGGCCAGGTTGGAGGGGGCTTGGAGCAACCTGGTGTGGTGGGAGGTGTCCCTGCCCAGGGCAGGAGGTGGGACTGGATGATCTTTAAGGTCCATCCCTCCTAACTCCATCCATTCTATGATTCTATGACCCTGCCCAGGTGGGCTCTGGTGGGTCACCTACAGTAGAGATATTTGGGATTTTTAGGCAGCCCAGCACGGGTCAGGAAAGGAAGCACCACCGTCCCTGCCGGGGTGTGTGGCTGGAACTTTAAGAGGCTGGTCCTTAAGCATCTTCCCTAATTAACACACAGTAAAAAATGCAGGATGAAAAAATGAAGAAGATCAAATTCTTTGCTCCCTTCATCTCACTTTTTGACACTAATCCTCCCTGCACATAAACCCCGTGCCACAAAGTGAGATATACATTGCTGTTGGAATGAAGAGCAACTTGGAATCAGGCCGACATCAGCAGAAAAATAAACTAAAATCATATATAACCACAAAGGACCTAGCATGTTTATTACAGATACTTCTGGAGTTGATGGGCCAAAATAACCAGTCCAAATATGCATCTTGCAAAACATCACTTTTGCTTTGGAGATGCCGCTTCTTTTCTGTTTTTGTTTTTACAACTCATGGACATCCAAATCTCATTTCTTAACCTCCTGGCAGGGCTGTGCACAAAGCTGGTCCTGCTGCAGTGGGCAGATCATCAATGGCTTATGGTTAGGATAATCCCAGTTTTCCTCTTTTCTGAGAAAGAAATGAAAACCTGATTCAAATAAGACTGGTTGAAATTTCCTCTTATTTCATCTTATGCAGGAAAGGGTAGGAGACACCAAAGTGAGATCACAAAGAACATAATCTGGCGATGGAGACTTCAATTCAGAGAAACCAAGAAAATCTTGTGCCTGGCACGAAAAGCCTCACATTTTCAATGTTCTTATGATTTTTCCTCCCTGTTACAACAAAGGACTAATATTTAGCTTTTTTTGTTTTCTGTTTTGGTTTTTTTTAGGTGGTATTGATGGATCATACCAATAAGTCTTTATCTTCAACAGTGAAGCCTTGAACACATTTTTTAAGGGAAAAAAAAAAAAAGAAAAGAAAATTGAATACTCAGATTCAAAGAACCGCTGAATATTATGAGATCTACAAAAGCTGCTTACTCTTGTTCTTTCCCAGCAGTGAGGAGATTACAAGGAAACAGAAAATGTCAGTCTCTGAAACAGAAATTTCACATAGGAACATTTAGCTTTGAAGTTCCCAGAATCCACAGTAAATTGCCAGGTGATCTGGCAGAAACACCAACACACCTGCAATGAAAACAGTTCAGAGTTGCAGAAAGAAAATATTGTGGATAGTGTATTTTCTAAATCCAACCTTTTTTTTTTGTTTTGTTTTGTTTAATTTCTATTCCTCTTCACTAGGAAGAGAGGGAGAAAGGGAAAGGAAAAGAAAGAGCAGGAGAGAGGACTCAGCAGATCATGACTTTGTCAAGCAACTACTGTTGGGAGACGAAACGTGGCAGCAGTGGCTGTAACAGATAGTGCTCACACAATTAACTCCCTGACATCAAAATCCTGCCCCTCATTTCTCTCTGTTGAGCTAGAACCAAGCAGCAGGAGGAAAGATGTAAATGTGCCTTTTCCAAACACCCAAGAACTTTCTGGTTTTTAAACCTACGCAAGACCCGCAACTTCAGCGTAGATACAAGGTGAGGCAAATACCATTGTACATCTGTGCTTCTGAGAGTGGACCTTTCTTCAACTGAAGGACATATCAAGCAGAAAAGGTTCTCTACTTAAGTAAACAGTGGGCAACAGACACATCAAATGCCCAGGTTACTATTCGGATGGAGGGACATTTGTGTTGCCTCACATATGGATCTGGTAACATGTGTACCAGGAAACAGGCACTATCACTCCAAAACATAAGGCTGATTGTAAGCATTCCCTGGAGGACACATTTCCCAAAACCCTACAAAATTGGACTGGCAGCTTATGAAACGTACAATACTGATCCAGCATGTAACAGTAAACTATAGGAAATCATACCCATATATTTGGCCTTCAGACATGAGCGCAGAAATTGCCTGTTTTGGCACCACGAGCCTGTGGATCCACTTGAATCAAACACAGACCTCTAGCAAAGGGCCACGAGAAGGCAAAGATCTGTTCTCCATTGTCAAACACTAACGCAAGAGGGAGGAAAACTCTAATTTTCCTTTATGGCAAATTTCTTGACCCACTTTTGCCACGAGTACAACCGCTGTAGGCCACGCAGTCAAACCTCCCCGTAATGTTTGCACCCTCTCTTGCTCCATTTTCGTAGCTCAACCACACACCAACTTGTGCTCTGGTTTGCTCCAGAGATTTACTGGTAACACGTCACTAACTACTACAGGACTTAAGACCCTGATGACGACAAAACTAGCTTTGCAAAGGATCCAGGAAAAAATGGAGGTTGTCCTTTTTGTCCACCGTTTCCCACACCTAGACCCTGGATTACACAAACCCGCATTTATAGAACGTATTTTGGGGTGAAATGCCCTGCAGGTGCCTGTCAAAGACAGGGGGGGATGCTATGGACTCCCTCACTGCCACAACTCCTCTGCTGCCAGCTCAAGTACATCTCAAGTACTTTGCAAAACCTGACATCCTGCCGTGTTCAGCTGCAGGGGAAGAGAAGATCCCCCGGAACCACCTCATCAACTGTCTCCTCCTGATGGTTTCCTAGACCAAAAACTGGAAATGCTTCAGGTATTGTCCCCAGGTGGGTAAAAAGAGAACTTATTGTCTGATCAAGATGAGGACAGCTAAAGGTTTGAGCCTGCGCTTTTAAGACAAAATAAGACATTTTGAAGCATAAACACATGAATAAATCTATCCCCAGAAGTAAAACTATTAGAGGAATTCTGAGTGTAGGAGGAGGAAGCCAGGAACTCTGAGCCCTTTTCTGAATCCAACGGGATGCAGGGGGGCAATCAAACGGCACACATTTCTCCAGGCAAAGTGGGAGAAACACTCTGAAGTGTCTGACGGAAGCGTTTTACTCTGTGTTTGGAAGTTTATCATGACCGATCAATTCTGGAAGAATTAGTGAGTGAGTTCTGGTTTTTGGCACTGACACAGCAGTGGTAAAAAGGCTGGAGGCAAAAGGGAAGTAATTTTCATAATGCTGTGAACTGTTGCCATCAATCCTTACCCAAAACATTTCTTCTACTCACTGCAGTGCCGCGCCGTTCTGTAGGAGCTCTCCTCAGAGCTATGGCTCTTGGTCTCAGGAAGGCTCTCCACCTCGCTTGTGCTCTGGATGTAGAGATCCCAGCCAAAGACCAAAGTCTTTGGGAGTTCAATCTTTCTACGGACTTCAAAGAGCTCGGGATATGGAACTTCGTCCAGACAGAAAGCATAACATACGTTTGGAACAACATTATATACGTAAAAATAGAAAAGACTGAATGGCTGTTAAGGAATGCAGCGTGATGGGGAAGCCTGATGTAAACTGTGCATGGCATTTACGTAGCTATTTTCAGCCTCTAACCCAGGTGCTCTGCATCCTAGTGGAAGAAGCTACCTTTTCTCCAGCAATTATAAAGGCTTTAAGATTTAATTCTCTAAATCCTGCCTGTGGTGTGTGTCTATACCCGCTGCGAGCAGATGGCGTGACTGTTCCCCCAAGGAACTAACTGAGCAGCAACTACAAATAGCCAACGCTCATCCTCAGCTCCTACCGCAATCACATCCACACTACGCGTTTCGGGAGGAATCAGCAACTCACAGAATCAGTCCTTACCAGAAAGGAAGCCAAACGTGAAGGCCAAATAAAAACCCTTAACCAGAAAAGCCAAGTATTCAAGTATTTTGAATAATATAAGTTTATGCAATTCTCAGTATTTCTCAGGCATGCCTATGTTTATCTCCATTTGCGCTTGCTGGGATTGAGGACAGGAATAGAGCATCATCGAGCTCGTGGAAATCAGGAGATCACAGAAAAATGCTGTTTTGTAATTGTTCTCAGCCGGTCCTGCAAACCTAAGCAGTTCAGGCAGTGAGGAAACATTTCCATACTCTCTGACGCTCACGTGAAGCAAACTAAGCTCTGGCCTTTCTGAGGTCTACTCACGTTCTCTAAATGAATGTATCATATTTCTTTATTTACTTGGAATTTTTCACCAGTTAATCTCTCCCTGTCTTGTTTTTAATTAAACAAAACAAATAAATGAATCAATGAAACACAAAACAACTTAAGACAAAGCTTTTCAAAGTGTAAAGATGATTTTGATACTCACACACCACTGATAGTCAGTGGGTCTTGTCTTGGGAATAAAATTCCCTTTTGTGCCTTTGGAAGGTGCATGAAAAACATGTAGATGATTACAGTGATGGGTCTATTAATTGATATCATCTACATTTTATGTTATTTAACCAATGTCTGAGCTCTGACTGCAAAGAAAACTTAAATTGACACCCTCCCTCCTTCCTGCTCAATGCCCCCTAACCTGTCTTCTTCGATATGCAAATATAATTGCGAGTCTGACAAGGTCACAAGTTTCATGACATCCTATCATGGAAATTAGAAATGAATCAATAAGCAAAGAGGCAAAGTCCTGATCAGCTCGTTCCTACCGCACAATGTAGAATTCTTCACATTTTACCCCTAATCCCACGTCTGATCAAACCAAAATGTCTTCAGGGTCAGGAATGCCTCCGCTTCCTTGCGGTATTTCTTTCACAGTCTGATCACATCTCAGAAAAGCTGGTATTTTCTGTCTATGTGTCTTATCTTGATCCTTTGCATAGTTTGTGCTGTTTAGTGCTGAAGAAATAACTCAGCAACATACTTCATGCGTTGGGGCAACTCCTTAATGGAGGAGAAACGCTGGCATGGCCAGACTAACAGATTCAATCCCCTTCTTGGCATATTCATTTTTACTGTCTCTTTCAGTATAATTTTGACATGGAATTTTCCTGGCATAAATCACCCAGGTTTCCCTCTTCCCCTCCACACCGCGCTGCGTAGCTCTGTGTTTTGGTAAATCTCATCTATTAATAGTTGCCCTCTGTGGCTATAAAAAAATACCTCAGTAGTCAAAAGCCAGCCCTTGCAAGGGAACAGCTGTGGATGCCTGAGCACACGCAGGACCCGGCATCACACAGCAAAGCCCTTTCTTGGCTCCGTGTCAGAGCAAACCGATTAAATAAGGCCATAGTCAAGCTAATGGAAAAGGAGCCCCTTCCCTGCAACAGAGAGAGAGAGCGAGCGAGCGAGGCCGGCTCCAGCTCTAGGCTGGAGAAACATCAGGGTATTTCCATTTTCTCACTGACATTTTCCTTTTTCCTTTTTTAACTCAGCAAACCCCCCTCCCGTGTCTTCCTCGCTCAGCCCTTCTGCCAAGTCCCAATAAAATCTCGCACTTAAAGAAATAGGACAAAGACGTCATCGCAGCGAGTATCAAAGGTCGCGGGGTAAATTTTAAGGTCTAGTCTACTTCTTTTTTTTTTTTTTTTTTTTTTTTTTTTTTTTTACCCCTGAGGCTATAACAGCATGGATTTTCAAACCAAATATAGTTAGAATAAGTAAAACAAGCTATCTATTGTTGTATAGCTTGGGCCAATGCTTTTACAGAGGCAGTGTGAAAATCACAGTCCTTTTCTGCACTGAGTTTTTTTTTTTTTTTTTTTTTGTTTGATTGATTTAACTGATTAAAGCATTTCTGCTCTTCCTGTGCTTTCAGCAGCATCCTGGGTAACTCAGGGGAAATTCAAACCAACCAGCTGTGATCTGTATTACAAAGTCAAGGCTGGAAATACAACACAAGGCTGTGGAGGGGGCCATAACTGGAAAGGGTGAAAGGAGAGGAATGTTGTCTCCCGGTAAAGTGACAAAGTGCTTTTATGTGTCAGAATGAGAAATCTTCAGCTTATCAGAGGATACAGGGAGCTCCTCACCCTCTCAGAGCTGCAGGGTACCAGTCCCATCGCAGAGAGGTTGGTCAGAAACAAAGTACCCAGCTCCAACCAGCAGGAATCCTCCCCAGATTTCACTTTTCCGTTTGCATGAACTAAAGTTCTTGAAAATCCTCAAGAATTGCTGAGTTTTGGAAACTTTGGCAAAGTGTACAATGCCACAGCCACATCATAAGGGTCGGTAGGGAAATGGTAGGGGAGGTTCAAGTCCCGTGGAACCCAGGCTGGGGCTCCCAGTACCTGGAGCACACCTGGGCTGGGGCGGCAGCACTCACAGAGCCAACGCCACAGCACTTCAGCACTTCCCAAATTTCCCCAGGGACACTGCACGAAGATAAATTCTCCTTGCAAAGCTGATGGGAATGATTTGAAAAACCAACAGAGCTTTGTGCTGGGGGAAACCAGCTACCACAGCTTCTCACTGAAGTTCTCGCTTTATTGACACAACAAGGATATAGCATGAGAAGGAAATTTATTCCATATTATCTACTGGCAGTTGAGCTCAAAAGATGCATTTTGAGGCAGGAGGAAGAATTTTATTCTCCAAAGCCTTGTAATTCAACCCTGCTGAAGCTGCCCTCACACAAATCAGTGATGACACATCTTTTCAACGTCTAGGGCCAAAATTATTTTTAAAAGCATTGCAGGTAATTGCCATTGCTGTCATTCCAAACCACTGCTGTTTCCACTGTTTTACCATCACTGATGTAACCCAACAAGTGTCAATGGCAAAAATGGGCTGTTGCTGCAATTACTGAATTAACGGAAATAATACATTTCACAACAAAGAGCTCACACATATCAATGGCCACGACCAGAGCTTTAACTAGAATTTACATGAGATGTTCTATGTTTCCAAGGTTATAGACTACTCAAACATCTGGGTACCTTCTCAAATAATTGGTCTGCAGGGTGCAGATTTTATCGATCTTTTTCACTGGGGTGGATTGGCCACAGGAGTCTTTAAAACAACGGTAGAAAAAAATTTGCTGAACCTAGCTCTCCTGAAGAAATTCAGAAAGATCAAATTAGGCCAAAAACCGCTAGTCTTCGTTTCAGTGGGGTCCCTTTTTAGCAGGGGTCCCTCTAGCAGGGTCCCTCCTTTAAAAGAAAAAGGAAATTAAAAATGAAAAACAGCACTGGGGAAAAGTTAAGCGTGTACTTCAAACTCACACATGCCAGGAAATTTAGAGTTAAAGGTGAAACTCCACCCTAAAGAGCTCCATACTGGAGATATTTCAATGAACAAACATAACGTGTTCTGAAATACAAAGACCCAGTAGGGTGCACAAGGTATGGAGTTTCAGCCTTCACTCCAAATTTCCTGGCTTTTTGGAGGTTTATTAGAGTTTCATACCCCAAACATTTAAGTACTCCAAGAAGTTTCCTCAGTGCAGCTCACCCTGATCCTTCTGGAAGCTGAGAACAAGCCCTCCGATGGTGTAGCCTCCCCTTCCATTATTAATGAACCTGAAAAGATTTTCTTGCAAATTTATGTTAATTTGGAGTGCCGAAAGTATCTGCAAACTAGGTAGTTTCAGTTCAGTTATCCTGAGAAACTGCAAAATTGCAATTCTATTCATAACAAAGTTGAAGGACAGGATTTCATTGACCCCTGTAGAGCACGTTCTCCTAATGTGCGGCTTTTGCTCTACCTATTAAACTGTCTTTGTACCAACCCCTGAGTTTTCCTTATTTTTTCCAATTCTTCTCTCCATCCTGCTGGGTGGGGAGCAGCTGCGTGGTCCTAGTTGTTGGCTGGGGTTAAACCACGACAGTGGGTCCTGTAACTCTGCTTCAACCGGGGCTACAATCAAACAAGCCCAGAATTGCCTTTGACAGCAGTGGTTTGTATTCCTGGTCTAAACACTCCAGCAGTTTGTGGGGCGGGGATATATCCATCCTACTTCTCAATGAATCTGGCCTGAATGGATGAAAAATGACTATGGCTACCAACCAATGTTTTTTTTTTACAACGCAGCTTTTATGAACGTGTGTTACAAGTTTTTAAGTGGTTCCAGAGTATCTCAGTAATCCCCAAAGATCTGCTGTGAGGCTCTGCATCATCGCATTTCCTGATAGCTCTAGGGAAATTATTACCAGCAACTCTCTGTAGCCCTTCTGATCACCCACACTCTTCATCCTTCTCAAATATGCACAGAGAGATAGGTTTAGGACTATATGGCTATTTCAGTGGGTGTCTTGACATACAGCTAATGGAGAAGACATCACACGTGCTTTGAAATAGGCCTTGCTGGTCACTCTGAACAGGCATCTCTTAATGCTGGACAGGTGCAAAAGTGATGGGGCAGCTCCACACTGTCCTGATCCTGGGGTGTCTGAGGGACAATTAATTCTTCTTGATGCAGTTAAAAGAAGATAAACAAAGACATCCATTTCTTGGGCTTCCTCTAGACCCAAACTGGGTGGAGGAGAGAGCCTATACTGAAGGGATGACCTGCCTTGGGGAAAGCTTCCTCTAGACCCAAACTGGGTGGAGGAGACCTATACTGAATGGATGACCTGCCTTGGGGAAAAAAGGAAGACAGAATAGGGAGGAGGCAGACAGGGACTTAAAACATCAGGAACTGGTGCCAAGGAAGTTCAAACAAGGGCCAATAGACACAGACTGTGCTTCGGGCTGTTGCTTATGGATCTGCTTCTGCATCCTTTCTCCTTCAGTCTTTTCCAAGAGCTTCCTCTTTTCCATCACCTTTCCATTTAGTTAATCCCCTCCTCACTCTGTTCCAGCTATCAAATTTAAACATACACACATACCCAAATCCCCTGACATACACTCCTCATACCTCTGAAATCCCCCAACAGGCCGACAAACTGAAAAAAGAAAGACTACAAAAAAATCACAAGTAGTGATTTCTTGGGAAAAATCTTAATATTTTCTTTTACCGGATCAACTGATTCATTTGGGAGGGGGAAAAAAGGCCAAGTTTTCAAGCTCATAAACCCTTCTTTGTGTTATTCTTATCTTTTTTTTTTCCTAACACTATTAATTGGCTTAAGAAAAGACATCCCCCCCACTGCTGAAACCTGCCTTACTTGTAAGCTTCAGCTCTCCCAGCTCCATCAAGAACATCATTGCTCTGAAAATCACAGCCCTGGCACACCGTTATCTGTTTCCTCTTTTCCCAGTCTTTCCATCACACCTACTGATGCTGCAGGCGAGTCTTGTGTGCCATAAAGGTATTTTTCTATCTCAAAATACAAACCACTTATAGAAACTGCTATCTTCTGAGTAATCACACTTTTGGGTTGGTTTTCTCCCCCGGCATTAAGTTCACAGATATCGGGCAAAGGCAGAGCTGCTAGGCCAGTCTTCATGCCTCTGCTCACATCGACATTTTCAGCTGAGACTATATAAAGAAAATGCACCTTATCCTTCTCACCCCTTCTCCTGAACCCTGCGAACCCACCATGTGAAGGCACCAGTAATGCTGAGGGTTTGAAGTGTGGCTGCACTCCCCCAGGACACAGCACAAGGCAGCAGCATCTCCTTGGAAATATTGCTGTACATTTCCACTGGCAGCAAAAGTGAAGGGATCGTTAGGGGGAAAAAAATAATAGAAAAAAGCCTCAACTGAAGAACTGTTTGCCTAAGTCTAGCAATCCATGTGAGAGGCAAAGTCAAAGGATGCTGTAAATGGAGCATGGGGGAGGTGGCTGCTCTGTATTTCCCCAAGGGGCAGCTATTGCTTGCAAGAATGGGACTTAAATTCTTATCAGAAAAGAAGCCTGAAAGGTAGAATGGGAAGTGCAGATGTAAGTATTGCACCTGGTTAAGCTCAGCATAAAAACACCCTGTGCTTTGCATCCTTCTCTTTGGGAAAGATGCAACCTCCAGAATTTACAGAAGGTTTCAGCCACCGCTAATGGAGAACGCAAGGGGCACCTCACACCTGGGACTGAAGAGAGGTTGGACACAAATGGGCATGGGAGAAAACCAGGGTGATTAATGCACTTCAAAGAAGCCTCTTGGACGTGACCAAACCGTGGGTCTGTGTGTAAGACAGTCTAATTTGAATTGATTAACAAAGAGAATAAACTAGCTTTTATATATATATATAATATATATATACAATATATACACACTGCTACTTTTTAGACCATGGGAAGGGATGAGCTCCACCTTGTTTGCTCCAACAGAGACTGGTTGTGGGGGCTGGAGAGCACTGGGGGCAGCTGGGCCTGGAGGACACAGCACTGCAGAGCAGTGAGGGGCAAATTCGGGCCCTGCCAAACCTGCAGGCTCTGGGCTTGCAAAGCTTCCAGTGGGGTTCCAGAGCCAAATGGGGCTGCATTAGCAATGGAGAGTACAATAACACTTTAATCTATTGTCTCCCACAAGGATTCTTAATGATCTCTGATAGTTTACTCCATAGATTTTATAGGCTGTCTTCATTCCTTCAACTCGACCAGACAGTGATCTTTTTACATAATGCATAACATCCATGAAAGAAACCATGAGTCCTATAAGTCTTGGGGAAAAAATGCTTCTTGAAAAAAAACTGTTGGAAAAGATGACTCTGGGTCAACCTAAATTGAGCAAACTCCTACTGTTTCTAGGGTGTACAACTGTATATGGAGAAATAGTTTCTTTAGCACTGGAGTCCTGTCTATATCAGAATTCAATACTAGACTTATAAATGTCAGTTACCAGCATGGGAACAGATGCAACTCCTCCCAGCTGATTAACATCCCTGACATCTGGAATAGAGGACAGAATAAACAGAGAGAACAGAGGATTTCCTGTTGGGACTTGGCTTTTGGGTGACAACTACCAAGACACAGCAACTCTGTCCTTGAGAGTCTTACCTCTCCACCTTCTAAACAGCCCTGGGGCTGGTAATTAAAGAAGTGAACATTTAACGCCGAATCCCTAGACAAAAACTCAGGTATTTGCTACATGTCTGTCTGATACCTGTGTGAATGCAGGAATCCTTGATGTCAAGAGCTGCACAATGGTCTCTTCCAGGCAGGGGATTAACTTCTCAAGCTTCCTGAATTGAAGAGCTTTGATGAATTTCTTCTGTTCTTTTTAGCGTTCAGGATTAGGTGGAAATTAATCCTTTATTGGAAATCAAGGAGTATTTCTTACAACTCTTCTAGCTCCTAGAAAAGGGCATTAAGTACACCTCCCTCCTCTGGAGTCATTTGACCGTATTTTGCAAAGAAGCCTCATGAAAAGATTTCCAGTGGAAGAGAAGGAAAAAGAGCTGAGAGGCTGATCTGGTCAGAAACTCCACGGAGTTTCAGTGACTCCCTGAAGTGTAGTCACAGCTCGGTGACCTGTCCGAGGCTGACCTGGGCTGTAGCCAGTCACCTCCTGCTGCCACCATCCACACAGAACAGCATGGTGGGCTCTTCATAAAAGGCTCTGTCATAGCCATTGCCGCTCAAAACCACTATGGAAATTTCTACAAATTGTTCAAACATGTGTTCAGAGTCTAATTTACATAGGACTGGAATGTGCCGATGCCCTTGATCTTGAGCAAGCTGATGTGACACAATGCCAAGCTTGGCTGAACTGCACAACACAAGTGTTGGAAAAGGACAGAGAAAAGGGTTGGATGAGCTGGGTGCTGGACCCCAGCTCTTTGGTTTGGTGTCTCCCCAGCAGGTGCTGGACACAGACTCTGGACTCTACAGCTCATCCCTGCCCCTTGTTTAGGCAGAGCAGAAAGGTTGAGGGAGCCTTCAGGGCACACATGTGGCTGTTGAGAAAGGCTGTCCCCAGGGTCAGCTATTCTGAGGGGATTTCCAGCAAGAATTCAGTAGACTGTATGAATCGAGGGAGTCTGAAGACACTGCAGTAGCTTTTACTGTTTCAGGAATTTCATCAGCATTTTCCTCAGAAGGCGTCACGGGGAATGCTTTCTTATCTGTCCATGCGATCCTGTGGTGAAGCCTGATGTGCAAGCCCAATGTTACATAAAAGGAATGGCTCAGTTGACCACAGTATGGTGCAAGAATTTGCCACATCAAATGGCACTTACAGAGCACGATTTCCTATGATCCCTTGCTGTTTGTTTCAAGTTTTTTGAAAAGGAGCCACGGTAGGTGTCATGAGCTCAAAGTCTTCCCTATTTTGTAACCAGCAATATCCCAAATAACACAAGGAATGTGTCTCTCTGGCCACTGTGTTTATCCTTGCTCCTTGCTTTTGTATTGGGCCAGACTGTATGATCTTAGCATGTTCTAATTTCCCAGAATTGCAGAAATAAAGAAAAACTGAACAATATTTGCAAATCTTGTGCTGGGACTAAATATATTTCATCCCACTCTCATGAAATGAATAAAAAGAAGTGCAGCAGATATTCTTGGATAAAGCCCGCTGTGTGGCTAATGATAACCAGTCCTTTGTGCTTTCCCGGAGGCTATTAAAAAAGAGGAGGGATGATGTAGTTGGTACCACAATGTTTACAGCTTTTCTGCTGAGCAGCTCTGAGAGCAGAGTCCCCATCCACCAGTGCTGTCCCTCTGAACTGTCCCGTTGGACACTTCTTTATGAATATGTCACTGTACTTAAATCTCTACTCACCAACGTCCCCGCTACCTGGCTATGGCACAGATTCTCAGCTCTTTGGATGCAAATATGTTTGGAGAGGTGCCAGAAAGAGAGGTTGGAGACCAAAAAAAAAAACCCAACAGCTCTAAAGTGCAACCATCGTTGCACCACAACAGTGACTGCAGGATACCTGAGTGTCCTGAGCACTTTGTCCAAGGTGCCAAAAGGATCACAAGAAACTTATAATGCAGATCGGAGGTGTCTCAAAATTGTTCTGGTGATACCACATCTGTGGTTGCACTTAGTCAAGGAGCATCCACAGATGTTTTGCAACAAGACTCACAGCAGAGAAAAACTGAACAATATTTGCAAATCTTGTGCTGGGACTAAATATATTTCATCCCACTCTCATGAAATGAATAAAAAGAAGTGCAGCAGATATTCTTGGATAAAGCCCGCTGTGTGGCTAATGATAACCAGTCCTTTGTGCTTTCCCGGAGGCTATTAAAAAAGAGGAGGGATGATGTAGTTGGTACCACAATGTTTACAGCTTTTCTGCTGAGCAGCTCTGAGAGCAGAGTCCCCATCCACCAGTGCTGTCCCTCTGTCACTGTACTTAAATCTCTACTCACCAACGTCCCCGCTACCTGGCTATGGCACAGATTCTCAGCTCTTTGGAGGCAAATATTTTTGGAGAAGTGCCAGAAAGAGAGGTTGGAGACCAAAAAAAACCAACCCAACAGCTCTAAAGTCACCATCGCTGCACCACAACAGTGACTGCAGGACACCTGAGTGTCCTGAGCACTTTGTCCAAGGTGCCAAGAAACTTATAATGCAGATTGGAGGTGTCTCAAAATTGTTCTGGTGATACCACATCTGTGGTTGCACTTAGTCAAGGAGCATCCACAGATGTTTTGCAACAAGACTCACAGCAACTTTGTCCCAGGCTGGAGTCTTGATGGACTGGGACTGAGACAGTCAGAAGAAGGAAAGTGATTGGAAACGGATACATCTTCTTTTGGGGATGAAGAGGTACTGAAGAGGTTTCCTGTTTATAAGAGCATTAATCAAGCATTAGCACTTTTTGGTGGGTTACAAAGGACAAAAGTATTTCAGGAATAAACTCTGACATGGTGAACAGCTGGCTGCAACTGCTGACACTAAGGATGTAGGAGGAAGAAAACCCAGCAGCATCTGAGGGCCCCCCCAGTACCAAGGAAGGCTGTGAAGAGTGTTTACAGCACAAAGCCCAGGAAACTTTTTACTGGTAGCATTTCATCTTTTTCCCCCCTTTCATTTGATGCCTCACCAGACTGAGGGCTCTTTTCCCTTTCTTCTGCTATTGTTAGACTGAGCTTTGGCAGAGGAAATACCTGGAATTAGATGTGAGCTCTCAGTGGCTGTGGAGATGTCTTCATTGATGTGGTGCAAGGCCTGCACTAGAGGGGACTGAGGACTCTTTGCCAATGAAAGTGATGACAAGAGGGGCTGGTGATGCAAAATGGGCCCAGATGGTGCCAACTGAGTCACAGATTTTGACTGAGTCACTAATTGGCACGGAAATCTCTCTCAGGGGATGATGCTGAGGGCAATACCAAAGCCAAACATAGGGTTTGAATCTTCACCCTTTTAGTCAATGAAGGTTTTGCTGCCAAAGCCACTGACCTAAACCTGCATTTGTTAGCCTAAATACCCAAAGCAGTGCTCAGCCTTACAAACCTCACTGAGCAAGTCCACAGGCTGAACTGCTGTACTCTGCCACACTGAGTGCAACCAACCATCAAAGTGGTGGGTATGAGCTCAGCCTAAGCACGTCAGCCACCAAATAAAGGCTCCAGAGAAATGGAATATCTTCTGCTGCCCTCCTTGGTTTCACCACCAACGACCAATGCTGCACTTAAATGGCTATGCAAAGACAAATAAATGAAATCCAACTGTTGTAAAAAAATCTTTGGAGGATCTATGGGCTTTCTCAGGCTCTACACTGTTGAAGAGGACCTTCAGGCCTCCCTCACCGACTTGAGTGTGTCAGTCAAGAGAAGGTGCTTCTCAAGCCAAAAGGAACATGTAGAAGATCTGTGAGCTCAGTGCCATGAAATGTAAATCCTCCGGACAAGTTCAGCAAGGTGGCTGACTCCAAGAGGAATGTACAACTGCGCATGAAAAGCAACTGTGTTGGGTGAAGGTGACTTCAGATTTGAGAACTGATTTTTTTCTTTTTTTTTTTTGCTTGGGCTTCTGCAAGTACAATCTGTGCAGCAGAAAGACTTCATTTGAAATAGAAACGTCTCTGTATGTCAGAATAACAGTCTTAAATCTGTCAGCTCAAATTTACAAGGCTTTTCTTGTTTCATTTTGTATGGGTATTATGCTGGTCACAGAACAAGTGATAAAAAGGGTACTATCAGATTAAAAATAATGTAGTTTTTCTAAAAATTGTCATAGCTGTTATAACTAACACCTCGAGCTCTCAGAACTACAGTGTTAAAACAATCCAATTTGCATTATGCCTTTGACGATACTTGCTTACTTGTGTTCCTCTCCAGTTGAACGGTATTAAATGATTGGTCTTTTTCCTTTCGATATTTTCAATCATTAATATTTAAAGTATTTCCTCATTTGAGCTTTGTTCACTGGTAACTGACTGAATTCAAGCTGAGCTATAAGGATTTTTTTAAAAAAAACCTCACTGGAGTTAAAAAAACCCCACAAAACAGGAAAGAAAGCCTTTCTTTGCAGCTTAATTATGTGTATTTAAAGCTTCAGTAGAGCTGATAATGTTGTTTTAAAACTTCTCTCTACTAAGGAAGTTACAAATATAACCTGAATTGCTATAATGGAAGGGACTCCAGAAGCAGCTCATACTTTCCTTCTTAACCTGAACTTTAATGTTGACAACACAGGGTCATCCACAGGACCATCTACAGGTTTTCCCCCATGACTCCATGAATTGCCCTAGAAAAACTGTAACATGGGATACAGACAACAGAATTTCAGCTTTAACATTCATCTTCTGTGTGTTTCCATTTCTAACTCATTCACAGGGAACATTTTTTATTTAAACATACTAACTCTTATCTGAAGATGACCCAAAAGCAAGTCGCAGTAATTGTAGGTATGTGGTACTCAACGGATGCTAGTCCTTCAGGGATGTCCCTCTTCCAACTACAACACAAGGAAGCCTTTAGCTGAGGATCTCAGGGTTTTATAAACTCACATCCAGCCACAAAAAGTTGCCCTGCCATTTGCAATGAAGTGGCATTACCCCCATTTTCAGATTTTTTTCTTTTATATACATATATATATACATATATATATATATATATATAAAAGGGGCGGAGAAGAGTTCAGTTACCCACCCAATGCAGTGCCAGGAACCTGGTACCCACCACCCTCCTCAGAACCCACAGACTCTGCTGCCCCTCCACAACAGCACTTACAGAAAGCTGTACTCATAGCAGTAAGAACACAGAATAACCTTCCTACCTTCAGAGGAGTCTTACAGAATTAAAGTCCACCTAAGACTATTTATGTTCTGTTCCATGCCTGAGGGGCTCTTCCCTCTCCAAATACATAAGAGCTTTCTGTGACATCCAATCCCTACTCCTAAGAGTCTGTGGTTAAAATAAACTGTGCAATGCTACAATATACTGCTCATAACCAACAACTAATGGGTCTCCCAATGTTGGCTGCTTCAGTCTTCAGCACTAACTTTCTTTAGCCTATAGGTTCCTTCCAACCCAAACCATTCAATGATTCTATGGGGAACATCAATTCAATGTTAAGATGCTGCTGACTCCATTACTGAGATTGCATTTGGATACCCGTAATGTGAGCTAAATACTAAGAAAAGAATAAATTAATTAAAAACTCCAAAGCCCATAACATCAATAACACAACTGTTCAACAGCCAGCAGGCTGATCAATACCTAGACAAATATTCATTAATGTGACCACGAAAAGCTTGTTCGTTTAAGAAATTGCCTACCTGTAAGGAGAATATGGGTCAAAGCACGTCTTGGTGACCTCCGTTATCTCCGGGTTACAGCACTCCCCACCATCGAAGTTGTACCTCTCGTAATTACAATCCATGTCACACACACCGTTCTGCTTCTTCTTGTTGAAGAGCGTGTGGCGTACGTGGCGGCAGTCTCCCCCGTCGTACCCCGTCAAGGTGTGGTTGCACTCAGGGTCACAGTTCTCGTCCCCGATCTTGCTGATATCGCAGTTGGCGAGGATGAGTCGGTGGCGAAGGGAAGAGTTCTTCACCTCCAGCACCTCCAGCTCCCAGGTGATGTTGTAGCGGCTGAAAGCCTCATTTAAATGCTGATGCTGGAACTCAATCTGCTGTCGGCTGACAGTGGGGTTCTGGTGCTTGTCGTCATAGAGATTCACCACACGATAGCGAACGATTTTGTTGCGGCGGAAGCGAGGGAGCTTGTTGTAGCTGGCGATTACGTCCGTGTTGTCGCAGACCGTCTGTCCGCAGAGAGGAGGGTCTAGGCTGGTATCCAGCAAATAGCCATGATGATAGCTGAACTTGCTCTGAGGACTGCTGCCATCCTTCATGGGAGACCAGGTGTTTTTCACATTCAGTAAACTGTCTTGAAGAACTAGCTGAGGTAGAGGCATGTCTTGTCTGTGAATTGCCTGGCCCATGTCCAACAAGATCTCCTTCTGAGACCGGGCTGTCCTCCAGAGGCTGAAGTGCTCTATGTAACCCCGATAGTTCTGATTCAGGGCATTTCCTCCAACCATGAGCACCTTGCACTTCAAGGTCAGAAGACTGAAGATGCTGCCCACTTGCTCTCCGCTTGTGGCCACCTGGGCACCATTGACATAGAGTTTCATCAGATGCCCGTCGTACGTGGCAGCCAGATGCACCCACTGGTTGGGGAGGTAGCTGCGATGTGCTGCAATGGTGGTTACTTTGCGAGCACGGTCCGTCTTCAGAGAGAAGAAATAGCGGGGGTCTCTATTCCCCTGGTCACTGACGGTGTTAATCCCCAGGACCCATCCTCGGTCACGGGAGGTGTAAGAACATTTGTCATATAGTCCTATGTGCCCCCAAAAAAGAAATATGAATAAATAAGGATGACAGAATAAAGAAATTAGTCTTCCAGTTGTATAAATACATCTCTCTACATGTATATACACACACTCACCTACACATGTTAGACAGTCAGTCTACAAGAAAGACGTTAAATCATCTAGTGCATGATTGTGGGAGGTCACGTTAAGACTTGCTGTTAAAGGGCAAGATTTGCCAGTGGCGTGTACAAATGGACCAAAGACCAAAACCCTTTTGCAAAATGTTGTACCACGCATTTGGCTCCTACCTTCACTCAAGCCAGACATCACTGGTTTTCAAAATGGACAGTCTTGAGAAGCAATCCTTGACTTCACTCATACCTCATACCCCTCAACCCTGTATCTAGTAAGGTCCAGAGGAGAAACACACACAAAATCTAAGTAGTGCACAGTTTGAGAAACCCTGAGCAGCTGCAATTATCTTGGTCAGATCAAGCACCCAAAACCTGCAGAGAGTGCAAGGGATGTGTTCAGGCTACCTTCAAATTCACAGACAACAAAAACCAGTAAGGAAATGGCAGATGTTGGTACGCTGGAGGTGCTGAACAAGGTACGTACCCCACCGGGAGAGGGTAAGAAACACGCACACACATTCAGAAAGATTCCTGCCCCCTCACACACACACTTCATAACAATTTGGTGCACTGCAGGGAATATACACTCATGGTTTCTCTCACAAAGTGTGGATCCACACCTCAAGCTCTCTCTACTGGTCTTCAGACAGCTCCAAGCAGTGGGAGGAGCCCACTCCTTCCCAGTGTGGGACGCGAGGTCGGGCAAGTTAAAGACATACATTTCCATCTTTCAGTTCTCAAAGGCCAAGGGTTGCAGGGACACCCCTCAACTGAAAAAATAATCGTTAGAGCCTTCAGCACCAAACGGCCTTTCTACCGTCAGCACACAGAGAACAAGCCTTCCCCCAAGCCTTCACTTCCAAAAGCCCGAACGAAAATCATAAATCTCTGACAGTTCAGGCCTCACGAAAAGACTAAATATCCCCTTACCTCACCCCTGCACCCTAACCTTCCCAGCACCACGACCAAATAACATCTTCTGCTTCTGACTAAGTTGCTCAACAGCCATCTGTTAACAATCACTCATTAACAGTGCAGTCTTGTCTAGTATCAACAGAGCAAAGGTTACAGGAGCATTCACTGTATTTTTCCTCCCTGCTCCCAGCACCCACCTTCCCCCCTCTCCTCACACCCTGCCCCTCTCCCTTCCCCCCCCCCAAAAAAAAAAATCTTCTGATGGGAAAGTTAAAAAAATTTAAACAGGCCTTTTTTCTGCAGGCTGGTATTTTGCTAGGGACTCTGAGCTCCCCCTTTTCCTGTTTCCTTTGGAAGAGAGATCCCAGGGTTCGGAAGGTAATGTGTTTATTCATCTGTAGGGCGCACTCGGTTCAAAACCTTTTCGAGACCAGCTTCGAGTTTATCCTGCTACTTCTGCTCACAAGAAAGGAGGAGAACCAGGGAAGGAAAAAACAAATATGCTAAAAAAAATGACATTTGCTGGGATGGATATTTACCGGAGAAATTCGTGATACGAAAGCCAAAGCTACCAATGACCTTCTGGAGTCTGTTTTTTAAGCGTTTTTTAATTTTTCTTTACGGAACAAGTACCTTTACAAAGCATTCATTTTCAGATACGTGAGAGTTCATAAACATCTGCGTTTTTATGAATCTCAAATGAAGGTATTGTCCAGTGATAGTGGGTGGATAATACTGCAATGAATGAGCAGGCAGCTGGCAAGAGAAGTCCCTCTTCCAAACAAGCCATAAAAAAGTAAGATATAAAAAAATCTCAACTTATTGTAATAAGACCATTAGAGCTGGTCAGACATTTTGTAAGAGAGCTTTTGCCTGCCAAGAAATGCCAACACGGTGAGAGCAGAAAAAGGGATGCAGAAATGGGCTGGTCCCAACAAACCTCTCTGAGAAGGTGTGAGTCTTCAACAAGGCCAGAGGAACCCCAGGGACCCCTGGGCTGTTTTGACTGCAAGTATAAAAGATGAACCCATCCCAGCCACGCTCCCCTCCATCTCCTGTTGCCCCCCCAGGGATTGAATTCTCCAGGCCTGAAGACCCCAGGGCAGCTGCACACGCAAGAGCTGCTCCACCTGTTTCTCAAGGCATCCAAGATCTGCCGTTGGACGGACGGCTGGAAGTCCTGGAACGGGCTTCTGGGGTCTCCAGCTCTGGGGAAGTCCACCATACAGTCTTCAAGGGTCAAGTTTTTTGGCTTTTTGTACTGACCGGGGCTGGAAATATTCCCCCAAAGAACTAATAAATTATTGTGGAATGGAAATTCGGTTTCCTAGCCAGCATTAAAGAACATCTTCCTCTCTCTCTCTGAAGTGCTGCATGATGCTAGTGATTGACCTCAGCTGAACAGATGGAGCTGCTGGAGGAATACTACAGAATAGTAGCAATCCTCCCTTGCCTTTGAGCATTTAAACCCTGATGTGATGCAACGTGTCTTGAGTTTGGCTCAAACAGCTGCCATCAATTCAAGATTTACAGGGAGCCAAAGGAGGGCAGAAAAAGAAAAAAACCAGTGACAATAGGGACACCAGTGAACATGCCAGTATGAAAGCCGCTGAACTAAAGCAGTCTACTATTCCAGTTCCTTACATTTTCTAGTTTAGGGCAAAGGTCACTACTGAATCCATGTGCCACGTACAGTATTCTTTTCTCAAACTTTTACTATTACAGACATCCAACTCTTGATGAAAAGCTGGATTGAACACAATCCCTTCAGCAGCGAGACTTGTTTTATTCTTAAGAGAAAGGGAAAAGCGTAAGAAAAGGGATAAGAAGCCCACACTCCCTGTAACTTGCAAAGTCGTACCAGTTCTGCATGACCTTCTTTTGCTCCTGTGCTGTACCTACTTTCCCAATCCTTCACTTACTTTTGGCTTCAGACTAAGGATCCTCCGGCTAAGGGAGTGTCACTTTTCCGTTTTGTCCCTAGCACAATGAAACTAATTTCAGCTGGGACTTTGGATGTCATAATAAAAGAATTTATTACTTCTTCTATGACAACTAATAAGGGCAAAGCCATTGGAAGAGGGACATGTGAAATAATTGCCAGAACTTCTGAAAACTGAATAATTTGATGTTTTCACAATTTATTTCAATTTAGTAAAAGGTTCCATAGCCATGAGTTATTTCTCAGACATAATTAAGAACATTTTAAACAAGAAGAGGCCTCTTTTACCCCAAACAAGGCTGTTTTGAGCAAAATCACCCCTCACAATGGTTGACACTCCGAATTTCAAAATTCTGCTGTGACCACAACCACCATTTACACAGAAAACATACAGAGTTTAGATTCTCATTTACACTGAGAATTCTTTACAATAATGTGGTAAAGGACATTTTTAGCTACTTAATATCCCTTTACAAACCAAGAGTGGTGTAAAGAGGCCTCATGGTAAATGAGACTCAAGCCAATGACTGCAAAACCACAATTTGGCGAATATGCCCGAAGTTTCCGAGCCAAGAAATGGTGCGAAATAAAACTGATGTTTGTTTTCCCCACAGCAATTAGATTAAAAAAATATGTACAAGTTTCATACAGCAGCAAACAGTTTTCCTCACTTCTGCTTGCCTTGAGTTGCTAGAAAGGGATGGAGCTATAGTTGAGAACACTGACAGCCCTTCGAACTTCTTAGGCTGAGTGATTTTTTCCCCATAAAGCTCCTGTTCCTGAAACCCAAGGGATTAAGATGGACTTTTTTATTAAAAAACAAGAAGAGGCGCTAGTTCAGCTTTCCAGTAAGAGTCATTGGTAACCTTCCTTCCCCACAAAGGAGTGAGTCACTTTTCAGACAACTCCAGCGAAGCACAGGGACGGAGGAAGATGCCACGTTCCTCTATGCTTGGCCAAAGACAGACTTCGATGGCCCGAGAGGCTCCTTGCAGTCCCATGATGTTAGTCCCTTATAGGAAAAAATAAATTCCTACGCATTAAAAGAGTAGGGAAAGCTGGAAAATTAAGCTCCAAAGCTTCAATGCCAAAAGCTCAACACGAAAAATCAGAAATATAGTCTCTCCCTTTTTTTAACAAGTGAAATCTCGGTTCTCTCACTACTGGTCCACGACTGCTCCACTATAGGACTGTCCCTCTGACCTTTTCCAGGAGCCCTAACCAAGGCCAGTGTGTGGTTTATACCCCAGTTTGTTTTCAGGACTTTGCTGGGGGCTGAAATAGAGCTATGTCCTCGCGTGGGCGCTGGGCAGGATTTGGCAGGAGGAGCAGAGCCTGTAGCATCAGCTGCTCGACTTGTGGAAGAAAGTCCTCCTGGGCGAGGAGAGGAGGCATTGCTGTAACCAAGCTGGCGATGCCGAGATTGGGGCAGATCTTTATCAGGAGCAGCCACAGAGAAACGGGAACTCACAGCTAGAGGCTGTAGCTGCTGGAGTCATAAGTAGCTCTCTCTGTGGGCAGAGTTTGAAAGGAGAGAGGCCAAAGTAGCCCATGCAAGCTGCTGTAATCCACTTTAATATTATCAATAACAGACTCCAGGCCTCCCTCTCTCACTTCAGTGCAGCTTCTTGTGTCTTGCTAACAGCAATCTTCCCTTCAATCAGCCCAGCCAGAGAGTTACCTAAGAATTTAATTTTTTACGCAGAAAAAAAAGTTTGCCCGCTTTGCTGAGCAACAGGAAGAAAAAAAAGAAGAAAAAAAAAAAAAAGGGAAGAGGGGGGGAAAAACTTGTTATGCTTTCTTTTCCAGGAGCAGGGAGGTGGGGGAAGGGGAAGAAGGAGGTCAGTTTGACTAAAAAAAAAAAGGGAAGAGGGGGGGGAAAAACTTGTTATGCTTTCTTTTCCAGGAGCAGGGAGGTGGGGGAAGGGGAAGAAGGAGGTCAGTTTGACTTTGAACACATCAGGTGTGCTGCGGAGCCCGGCGCTGCCGCGCGAGGCAGAACAGAAACCAGTGCCCCGCACTTCTTGAAAGTTGGCTGTGCCTGTTTTGCTGGGAGACTACAACCAGAGGTGACAGGACTCAGTTATGAAAGGGGAATTTAGGTCAACAATCAAAGCTGCAGTCAGGGGGCCCAAGAACAGGGAGCTAAAGGTTGGGGTTGTTTTTTTCTTTAGCATGCTTTAATCGTTTAGTATCAAAGCACAGAGGAACGCTTGAAAGAGCAAATATTCTACAGGAACCTATAGAAAGCTTTTATCTGTCCAGAGGAAAATAATTAAACCCGACAGATTTGGGTTAAGTATCCCCATGTTCCATGCAATTGGATAAGTCAGCGAAGATCCACTGGTGCAGCTCTTGAGTTCTGCACTGGATATTTCATGGTATGACGTTGAACCCAATATAGTTTTACAAAGGGGAGAAATAATCTCTCCTTTCCTTTGCCATGCTTACCCCAGCCCCCACTTCCTTCCACAATAGTTAAATAATTCAAAGTCCAGAGTACTTAAGGCAACCTCTCTGTCTATACCATTTCCAACACAGCTAAGAGGCCTCCTGAGGTCGCCCCCCGAGACGAGGAGTGGCTCAAGGAAACCACCTGAGACCTGCTCAGGTGGCAACGTGCTACTTAAGCGAGCAAAAAGGGGATGTTTGCTGTTGCTATCAGTCTAGCTGAATTCACACCAGATATTACCATTTACAAGCTTTGCAATAGGATTCACATCTGAGACAGAAGTACGGACTTCCTTTTGTTTTCACACAAAAGACAAGATCATCATCATCATGTAGAAATATAGAATCTAATACAGCTGTACCTATTTAATGTTGAGAATTTGGCCCAAGGCTCTTTGCAATATCAAAATCTTTGTATCATTGCCCTTTAGCATGAATTTAAGCACATATTCTTCCTGTTTCTCAAATTCCCAGTCACTCATATGCTCAATGAGATACCTCGAAGCCTGTAAACAGGGAGGTGAGAATGGCTAAAACAGCAAAACATGAATTTCTAGTGGCTGGTTAGTTATGAGCATTACATAAATCCAGCCCTTCTGATAACAAAAATCATGTAGGCTGCAATAGAGCAGCCACTGGCATGGACAATCACATTAGTGACACTCCACTGAGCCCATTGTGAGAATATACCCGCTAACAGTATAGAAGAGCTTACTGCAAATAGAGCCGGTAGAGGCTGGGGTTAGGGAGAAATTATTAGATTGGGAGGATTTGGAGGTGGAAGCAAACACACAACCAGATGGCACAGGGGAGCGAGCTTCAGGCCTTGCAGTGTTAGAACAGGGTCATCCTTGGACCGGGTATGGCTTTTGCAAGGGCTCCTTTGTGTACAGCATCGGCGTAAACAAGTATTGCTGGGAAGGTTGGCTCCTTATCTACATCTCCCTCAGCATTTCACAACAAAGCTGCAGAACCAGTGGAGACTGGTACTCGGTTAACAAACTGGGGCTGTTTGTGATCTCATAACTAGGTTTAGGTGGGCTTTTAGATGGAGAGCAAAAAGTACATCCTTTGCAAGGGTCAAACTTCAGTCCCTGCTATAAAGTCTAGGACCATGGGAATATTCCTGAGAACAAGGGTAAGGATTTTCTAACATCTAAAAAACTATTTATTTCTCTTTCCTTGTTCTCAGAAACAATAGAATTTTTTTTGGTTGAAGCTTGTAAAACCAGTGCATGTCCATGTCATTAGAGATCACCAGAACATATGCAGCCACAGGGACAGGATTAAGATGGCACAGGCAGGCTTCCTTTGGATACTACTTAACTGAAAGTCATAAACTCTGCAGCCATCAGCATGTTCCTTCAGAGACTCACTCTGTATGCCATAAATAGGGGAGGCTTCACATCAGGCTGGATTCAGACAAGAATTCAGGTTGGTGGCTGCCAGTTTGAGACACTCTAGTGTGGCCCGTTGACACTAAAGCAGTTTAGTGTTTATGAAAACCCAGATAGCCTTCAAATACAGGGAACAGAAAGCCCTCAGTAGGTTTGTTGGTTTGGCTCAAAGGGACCTTAATACCTCCCAACTTCCGAGCTTATCTATGCTCCCTGATCAGCAGAACCAGGTTACGAATTAACCATCCCATTGTAGCTGAGGCAGGGTATTCACCTTTGGAGAAACCCAGCATCAACATCAGTCTCACTTTAAAAGCAGATGTTGCAAAACACAGGGACACATATCGAGGGGTGCATGAAAATCACCCATCTTTCACAGACACCTGTACAACACACAGAAACCTGGAAACACACACAAACCTGCAAAGAAGGACACAAATACAATGGCCCAGCAGCAGAATCACAGAATCACAGAATCTTCTAGGTTGGAAGGGACCTTAAAGATCATCTTGTCCAACCGTCAACCTCACTGACAAAAATAGACACCCACACAACAAACAAGGAGCATCATCACTAAACCAGACCTCCCAGCACTTCATCAACCTGTCTTTTGAACACCTCCAGGGATGGTGCCTCAACCACCTCCCTGGGCAGCCCATTCCAATGGCTGATAACCCTTTCAGTGAAAAAAATTTTCCTAATATCCAGCCTGAACCTACCCTGAAGTGTCACTCTGCCCACCCAGATGATGGCACCCAGCAACACGCTTGGTGGAACTTCTGCTTCCACATCTCCTCCTCCTCCCTGCACTACTAACCAAATGCTGATTTGGTTAGTCAAAGCTCTACAGAGAAATATACTCTTGTGCATCCTAACACAGATGCACCCTCCCTTTTGTAAGAGTTAATGCCTCCTAATATCCAGCCTGAACCTACCCTGAAGTGTCACTCTGCCCACCCAGATGATGGCACCCAGCAACATGCTTGGTGGAACTTCTGCTTCCACATCTCCTCCTCCTCCCTGCACTACTAACCAAATGCTGATTTGGTTAGTCAAAGCTCTACAGAGAAATATACTCTTGTGCATCCTAACACAGATGCACCCTCCCTTTTGTAAGAGTTAATGCCTGAGAGCAAACACGGAGAGTGTCTTCTCCAGAAGGGCCAGACACGTAAGTACCATCACTTCCAGGCAATCTAAATGATAAAGTGGCATTTCTGGGCTCCTTTCAGAAAACAGCAGAGAGAATTGATCATAAACTGGGTCAAGATAGGTCAGCATACCTCAGAGCAGATCAGATGGCCAGAGCATCCCAGGAGGAAACGTTCTCCTGGAAGGATTATTAGGGGCACATCTGTGCCATCAGATGACCGTGCACAATACCCATCAGCTCACTGGGAGTTCAATATGGCATTTCCTTTGGAAACGTGCTTTGTGCCTGACGAGTGCTGCAACTCAATCAGCTGCAGCCGCCGCCGAGCCCCGAGCCGCGCTGGAAAAACGCCCAGTTCTGCCCCACGGATCCCCCTCCCTGGCCAGAAACGTGGGGCAGGGAGAAGGGGAGGTCCAGGCAGGAGACTGCTTGTGGTGCCGATCAAAACACACAGCCAGGATCGAGGTGGGGGGACACACACACAACAACACAGCTTGTTTTGCTTTTCAGAATTCCCTCGTCTCTGACCTTTACAGCAGCTTTAGGGCAGCGCTGGAACCAGCTGAGCGGTTACTGCTCCCAGCTGCAGAGAGAAGAGCTTTTACACCCTTGCACAACGCGTGTGGGGTTGGGGAGGGGGGGGGAAATGGGGGGAAGGCTGGGGCTAGAGAACAAAGAAGGAAATCTAGTGGCACCTAAATCAAACATTATGATCAATGAGGGAGTGGGAAGAGGACCTGGGGAGCGGGGACAACCTTACAACCTTTCCAGGATCAGACAGATGGCCAACATCCACATCGTTACAAAAACAAAACAAAAACAAAAAAAAAAAAATTCCATGAATGCAAACTAGGGCACCCTGCAAGGAGACTGTAAAAATCACATCATGATAGCTTAGACTTGTCTTTGTAATTGAGGGGCATTTCCACATGAAACAGTTCTAGTTATTTAATTGGATTTTGAGAACATTCTTGGGCAGAGACTTTTGAGTGCGAAACTGCGTAGTTCCAGCGCGTTTATGCTGATTTATACCACGCAGGGGCTTTGCCTCTGTGAGAATTAAATATCTTATTGGAAAAATATCTCGGATCTTACCCAGACTCAAATATCTTACTGCATCTGGCTTTCCCATACGACTGCATCTTTCCTGTACTAACAGAAACAAGGAATTTACCAACCTTAAAAGAACTGTCCCCGCCGCGATGCCCGGAGCAGGAGCAGCCGGCGGCACCGAGCCCATCGCGCCTCTTTGCTGCCGTCGCTCTTGAAAGGGATCCGGGCCTTCTCTAATCATGACTATTTCATGCCTCAAATTCCCCGCTCCATACTTGCCTACAAGTTCCAAACCCATACACAAACCACAGAGATATTTCTGCTTTCTAGGAAACATCCTGCTGCAAAAAAAAAAAAAAACCTGCCTCTCTGACATGATATAACAATTATAGTGCGCATTCCAGATAGGCTGGAGTCACCACACACTAACCTAAGTATATAATTTTAGAGCTCTATTTTTCTGCTCGGTTTGAATCCAATTTCATTTGTTTTGGTATGATTTTCCTCCTAGAAATACCTGAGCCTGTCTCTCTGCTCTACAAATATCAGTGATTGCTTGATCTGTGAGCACAAATAAATAGACATCTGAAAGAAAACTCTCCCACAGATACTCACAATGTCTTAGAAGTGCACAGAAACAAATTCACACCTATTAAACCAAAGGCTGTAGCTGAAAATCCAGCCTTTAGTTCATAAAGGACAAGATGGGACAGCGATGGGCAGCCCTCCAAAAGGTCATAATTCTACTTCGCTTTCCATAAGCGTTGCCAAAGTCAAATGCTTTTCAAAAGTAATTGACCTTCTCAAGTCTGCAGAACTGGGAGAAAAATGTAAAAGAAACAAGCTACCTTGGAAGATTTTTGGCAATTCTTGTGTTTAGCTGAGCAGCAGGAAATATCGTATGTCCAACCTTTCTTATGTTATTTCAGCCCTTCCACTTCTGGTTAAATTTGGAACCAAAGAACTGCAGACTAACAAAACAGCGTGTACATGTACGACTCGCTCTGTGCACAGGCCCATACACACACGTGGCTTTGAGGGAGCAGACCAGGGCATTTGGAGCACTTGGCTTAAATTTGAATTTTGAGGAAGGGTCTCCAGCTGGGGAGGGCTCAAATGAAACAAAATCCTGTCTCAGAACACTAATTACCTTCAGTAGGTCTTTGGTCTATATTTTTGGCTTGTGAGTCGGCCAAAATCAGAGGAACAGGTCATTTCAGAAGCCTACATACCCTTCTGGACTGCTGTTCTGCCCTGAGACTGAGACTCAGACCACCCAGCAAGGAGATGACAAGCAAAAGTCACCCCAAGCTAATTCTCTGCTGTCCCTCACATCTTTGTTTTTAAGGGCTGTGCGGTCCTGGCATGGCCAATGCCGCCGGTTCCAGGGGGAAACCTTGACTTTGCTCCCCAAAGTTGTATTCTGGAGGTAAACTCTTCACTGAAGTCAACAGTAAAATTCTTACTACCTTCAATGAGAAAAGATTTCAGCCTTGTTTTTCAGCTTGTCTTCAGACTAGCACACAGGACTGTTTTGAAGGGGAAAAGTCAAGTCATTGCTAAGTGCAGCATCTTGGTCAAAAGTGACAAAATCTAAATAAGATTGACAGCAGTGTATGAAACTGAGCCTGACAATTCAGCTACAGTGATGCCCAGGAGACCCTACAAAGAGCTGGGAATATTACGGTGTGTAGAAATATCCTACCAGTGTCAAGGAGAATCCATCAAAATACTGGAAAATTAAAGGATTTGAAATTAGCATCCTAGTGCTACTCGTGCTTTATTATTGGCTTCAATTATCTTTGCAGTAACAGCTGAACACCCCAGAATAATCTGTTGCTAGAAACACTGAGACACAATATGGGTGACGACTTAATTATCTCCTCTTTAAAGAACTTGAAATTTGGAAAAACTCTGAATTTTAAATTGAAAGTTATGGCAACAGATATTCCACCATTCTACTCAGAAATTGACTATTCTTAAGGCTAAAATACAGCATTTTGTCTCTGTTCTGAACTTGCTTAATCTCCACGTGCATCCATTGGATTTACCCATATCCTCTATTATTAGATTTCCAACCTCCAGTTATCAGATTAATACTCCCCAAGCATATACTTAAAGATCACGATGATCAAGTCACCTCTTAATCTCAAGTCAAATACTTTAAGACTTGTTACAAACCCTGTCATTATTGTCATGCCTAATTTTTTTTTTTTTTTTTTTTTTTTTTAATTTGGTTTTAGGTGACCTTTTCAAGGGCAATTGTTCTCTCAACCTCATGCCTAATTTTTTTTTTTTTTTTTTTTGTCTAAATCTGCTTTCGTACAACATTCCCTCTTAAACTGTGGACACCAGAACTGGACAAAATACTTCAGCAGCAGCTTCTCCAGCGTCAATCCAAGGCTCACTCCACCTCCCCAGTCCTGTTCAACGCTTCTGTGTTTACAGAACTCTAAACCTTTGGCCACAGCATCACCCTGGCAGCTCCCAATTACATGCTTTATCTATTCCAACACACAGTCACTCCTACACATTGAGCTTCCAGGTGAAAGACCTTTCCCCCCTCCTCCCCCCCCTCCTTTCTGTAGGCTCTGCCGTCCCTCTTTCTATATGTATGACTTCACATTTGGCTTTATCCTAATGCATACTGTTTGCATGTTCTCAATTTTTGAAAACACCCAAATGAGAGTCCTGTTTTGGTCATTGTTTACCACTCCCTGAACTCTGCAACATCTGCAAATTTTATCAGCGTTGATTTTATGTTTTCTTGCAGGTTGTTGACAGAAAATATTAACTAGTGAAGAGCCAAGATTGCATTGTGCTGAATAGGAGGGAATGTGGCCAGAGTCACACTGTTCAGGCAACAGCTCTGTTTTTCAGTGGGGGAAAATAAATACCTGTGATGCTCATGAATACGAGCTTACACAAGTCAGGAGAAAAAAAGATGGGACAAATAGATAAGTAGGAGATTGGCAAGATATAGCCCTGTCTTTGTGTCTCTCTGGCATTCCACAACCTCAGCCTTCTCTTCACAGCAGCAGAGTGCTGCAGGGACCTGGCACGACCCTGGGAAACGGGACTTCTTGGATGAGCATTTTGGTACCATTTGCCATTTACAGCATCACACACAATCAAAGCACTGCACTCGTGTCACTACCTCATCCTTACAAACAGCATCTCTCAGAGGGCTACTGAGAACCATTATCCCACCTTCAGAGATGAGGAGGACAGAGCTGAAGGCACCTCAGAGCAATTGCAAAGTAGGAACTAAAATCCCAGAGCAACCTGTGCACCTCCAACTATTCTGCCACAAAATAAGCAGCTTGAATTAGCAGAAGAGGGATCCTGCTTCTCTCTCACACAGCAGTTTCATCGCTGCTGAAACAAACACGCTTTCTTTCTCCCAAAGCATCTAATTTATCACCAAAGGAAATCTCTGTTCTCTTCCCGAAACCACCAGCCAAAAAGAAACCTCTACCCTTTACAACTGCCTCTGTTTTCTTTGCTGCCAACTAGTCTCTGTCCCTTCTTTCCTTACAGAACATCTTGTTGCAATGCCCTTCTCCAATAATTTTCACATAAAAACGTGTGCCTCGTCAAGCTTGCCCTGTCACCAGAGTTTGACAAGTGTCAGAGAAAGCCCATAAAAGCCAAGCTGGGAGCTCGTCAGTGCAAAGGACACCATGTGTTGAACACATTGACAGTTCTCAATAAATACCATCCCTGCTGAACAGCTGGTTGGATGGCTGGGGTTGGGAAGAATGTTGGCCACATTGCCTACTTACGTGCATCCTCCTCTATGATGCGCAGAAGATCCAGTGCATGGGGCGCGGAAATACATCACTTCCAGAAGATACCAAAGTATTTAAAAAAAAAAAACCTGTATCTGAACACAAGTTTAGATCCTGACTCAAGGTTTATGACCCATTTCAGACATACAGATGTGCAATAAAGTGTTGGTTCCTTGATGTAGCTGCAAGAGACGTTCATCCTGAGGGAGGGGAGCTGGCTGAGAGATGGGAGATGGTAGGAAGAGCCATCCTAATCTCATTTCCTTCTTCCCTCTCTCTTGTGAAATACAGAGCACCCATTTAATTTAGTGCCTTCTTAGGTATTAGAGCACAGAAACTGTTAGAGGGGATCTTCACCCAAACAGTTTGGCCATCACAGCGTGACACAAAGCACATGGTTGGGGCAGAAAGGTCCTTGCTCCTCTGCCTCTGCCATCAGCACTTGAGGCAAAGGGAAGAGTTTGGTCTTCTTTGCAGCTTCCTACTGCTGCAAGGTGCCTCCATGAGCACAAGTGCTCCTGGCCCACCTTTGCTGCCAAATCTCAACCCTGCAGAAACCTTCTGAGAAGAAACACAGAACCCTCGTGGTATCATTTTGCCTCTGAGAGGTGGAGTTGCTGCTGCTTCCCTCTCTGGCCTGTTCCATGGAGCCTGCAGGTGTTTGGATTCGGCCATTTCCCAGTAAAACTGGTGGTATGCTGATGTTTAAAATAAAAAAAAATAAACCCCTAGTATGACAGCGTATAGCTGAAGACCACCCCTGTTTGAGCATTGCCTCTGGTGAGACACGCAATGTAAACAGTCTGTTTGATTAAACCATCTCTAGCAAGAGGACTTTGGGGAATTCCAGTCTTTCCCAGCGCAAAGACGAGCAGAAGATCCTCTGCTCTTCATTAATTCAGAGCTCTTCAAAGGGCAAGAATGAAGCGCTCAACTTTCCTGGTAGGAGAAACTGTTGACAGTTACCCTGGAATTCCTGGAGGAAGCTCACCAGTATAAATCGGGTCCACTTCTGCCCCTTTATTTCATCTGTCCACGAGCGAAGGGATTGTGCAACAACTGATAAACTGTGTCCATGCTACAATATGAAATGCTTTTTCTGATTGTCTTCCCCTCCCGTTGGGGTGGGAGGTGGAGAGACCACACAGCCTTATCTGTAAGACTATTCCAATTAATTACATGCCAGAAAATATTTGTACAATAAGAGAAACTGCTCTTTCAAAAAAAAAAAGCAACAGATAAGACTATTTTAAACCATCCCATTTTAAGGTACGGAGATTCTGCCAGCACAGAAACCTTTTGTAATACATCTAAACTTTCAAGTCTCTTGGAAATAGAAGTGGGACCACAACTTTCTCATCTATTGTATCTATAAAAACTCTCTTATTCCCAAATTCCGAAGACTCTCCTTATGGAAGAGGGGGAGCCCTGGATGGTGACACGAGCACTCCATTCATACCACAACTCTGTACCAGTGAGGAACCACAGCCCTGACCCTCGCTCCCAGAACTTGTCTTTATTTGATGATTTACCCATTTTGACTAGTCAGAAAGGCTTTTCAGAGGATCCCAGTGTCTCCTGGAGGAAGGAAACATTTAATTCCCTCACCTCCTACTGAGACCATCAAGGTGCAGCACTGAAGGCACAAACTAGGAGCAGTCAGCAGAAAATGGACTATTTCTTGGGTTCCCCCTGTGCTGTAAGGGGTTTGGGGGACCTCTGGAGCAAGTTAAAGCACTTTGTGTTTTCCAGCTGACAGCACCTTGACCATGACTATCTGTCCCTCGCTCCAGAGCTCATGGTGACCACACAGCCCTGTGGTCCTTGGGTCCTGCTCTCTCCTACCTCCTCAAGCTGGTGGTTCTGAGTGCCATGCAACACCAGACGGATCAGCCTCGTGCTCAGACTATAGTAGGACAATTATCCTTTGGGCTATTTTAGTCCTTTTACAGCCTTTGCGCAACTCAAGAGCAACAGTTTTGCCAGGAGCCAGAATCTAGATTTTAGCGTTTAAAACATAAAAAAAAAAAAAAAAAAGGAAAAAAAGACAAAACCAGTGTATTTATCAAGAAGAAACTCTACAAGTTCACTGAAGCTAGTGTCCCTGCTCGGGGTTCCCGAATACTGTCCATGACGAATTTAAAGCAAATTGAGACTATAATTTTACTCCCTCTTTTTTCATATTTTCCGTGATGAAGGGAAAAGGAGAGGACAACACGTAGTTAGACAGACCAAAGAAACTCCTACAGCAGATGCAGAGTAGGAAACATCCAGCAACCCTGCTGGCTCCAACCCACAGCCTGGACCTGAGTGCACGGTTGATTTTCATTAAGTAACTTTTCTTCCTCTGAACTTCCTCTGAGGGTGTTTGTTTATAAACAGAGGAGGGGATATTATTGCTGGAGATGGGCTGGTCTGGGAGGGGGTGAAGGAATTTGGGGCCACAAGGCTGGAGAGCAGAGTTCAGAAGTGTTTGTTGCCGGAAACACAAAGGGCTCACTGTACAAACAGTATATGGCCTAATTTCACAGTCTAGAGGGATTACGATAGGTATATGCAGAAAACGCTCCAAAAAAGTCCAAACAACCCCACATTGTACAAATGTTTCCCACTGCATCACCATAACCATTACACACCCAAATGAAACCATCGACGGCGGTGCCGGCGGTTGGAGGTTGTTCTCCATGACATCCACTCCTCAGCTTGTTCATTCTCCCCATTGCGCGCACCGTCTCTGCCTCAGATTGGACATGTTCGTGGGGCTGGAGCAGCCCCCCTGCTTTCCTCTCCAAAGGAGTTACTCTAGGTTTACATTGGTGTGTTCAACAGCAGAATCTGGCTTGTACTGCTCACCCTTCCCTCTGCCAAGTACATGTTTCAAAATCGTGTGCGTAATGCATTTAGTTAACATTTGCTTTTTCTCCCAGTACTCCTTTGCTGCCTGAACATCTCCATTCATGAGCTACCGCGCAGGAGACTTCCAATTCTTGTCTTACTTTAGGCTGAACATAATTCCCATTAAATTATCACTGGTGAAAGGTGCTGTTTTGACCTCAGAGAGGCTGCTGTGTTTATCCACAGGACGGATGCGCTGGGAGACAGGAGTAATGCGAGCTCCAGATTTCAGCCCCAGCACCTCCGCCTGCACGAGCACAGATGCTGCTGAGCTGAGAACAACACTGTGTGATTGTATGATGTACAGCCTCCCGACAGAAACACGGGTTCTTCAGCCATCAGAGCGTGCACTAGATGATGATCCCTCCCCAAAACAGCCTGGGGCACGAACATGCTGTTTGCAGAGCCCCTTCTGCAACCACTCACCTGCTCCATATTTAACTGCAGGGGAAAGGAGTTCTTTTTTGCCCTTAATTAATAACCGGAGATATCCAGAGACAGATTTTCAGCATTTCCTAGGAACATGCTTAGCAGTTACAACTTCCATATTTTACAAGCTGTTTCAGCAAGTCAATATATTAATCAATGTGCAGACGTATCAAAAATATCAAAGTATTTGAATTTAAATAAGAGCTCTCTGAACTAAGGGGCTTCAGTGATATTTGCTTTTCTCTCCCATTATGGGCTGCGTTCGCTGTTCCATTTGAGAAATACAATAATTCATGCTGGTTCCAGCCTCACCAGCACGTCTAGGTCAGAGATATTAATTCCAGACCACCTGATTTTCTGCCATCTCCAAAGAGCTCATGTCACAAATGCCCAGCTGCCTTCTGCACCCTCTCCTCGTGTTGTCACAAATGCCCAGCTGCCTTCTGCACCCGCTCCCCGTGTCACCAGTGCTTTCAGGAGCCTGACACCAGGTGAAAGGCTTCACAACCACCATCAGCTCCGTACAACAATTAGCCAGTGAAGAACCACCAGCAGCTCCAAGGAAACATCCTACAGGAATTAGGGTGTGTTGACTTCACATGGAAAACAACCCCAGCTGAGGAATAACTGTTGTCACCCCTACAAAAACCCAAGAGTTTAACGAAAGGCGGAGCCTGCTGGGATTTGTTTCTGGCTCTGTCACCACCACGCTGCCAAATCTTGGAGAAATCAGAGCATCCCTCTGTTCCTCAGTTTCCCTGATTTTAAGGGCAATGTTCTCTCACGCCTGAGAAACTTATCACCACCATCAGCAGGATGTTTTGAGGCAGTTATCGGGACTACAAAACCGCAGTCTTACCGCAATGATAAACGAAAATAACCCTACTAGGATACATTAGAACAGGAGGAAAAAAAACCCTACATTCAAAACTAAGTAGCACTGGTAACAGTGAAAGCCTTTCCTTTCTATTTCTTTCCCTGTCTTAAATAAAACAAACAAAATAACTGTGATAAGATCTCTTTCCTCAATCCAATGGATGATCTTTGTGAGTATGCTTCCAACACTAACAGCAGAGAACAGGCGAGGAAGAAGGAGGAGGAGGAAAGAAGCCTGCAGCTGATGGTCGGTGTCGGGAGCAGGGCTGCTCTTCTCCCAATTCCATGACGACAGAAGACTCCCGGGAATCAGATGAGGGAGGGGAAGATGGGTCAGAGGAGAGAAATCCATATGGGAAAGTGATTTAAAGCAAATAAAGAGACAATAAATTAGATAAGGAAAAGGAGGAAAAACACAGCGGAGGGGAGGAAGGAGAAGAGATAAAAGAGCCCTAAGTATCACTCCAAAGGAAGACTCAAGGAAAGCCTACCAGAGCCCAGGAGTTAATCAGCAAAGAACAGAGTGGTTTTCTTCTCTAACACAGCAATTCTTTTGCTTTCATGAGCTGGTATCATATCTCTCAGATGCTGCTTCACCAGGCCAATTCCAGATGCTTCTCAGTTTCACTTCACCCTCTCTCCCTCTTTGCGAGAACAACCGCTCGCTCCTTGTTTGTGTACCGCGAGGCTGGATATTAAACAGAACAATATCAATGATTCCCGGAAAATCTGCATGAGCATATGCCTGACTGAGCACACAAACACACTGCCTGCTTACCCTCTGTTCCCACAGCACTTCCAACACGAGTTGGCTGAAGCCACCAACCCGATGGCCACCCTTGGTCTGCAAGGAGGGGACACCACCCTCCCGCGGCACAAGGAGAGGAGAACTACGGCGAGCGCAGGGTCACCCACGGCACAGGAGGAAACCAGCCACTGTGTGGAGCAGGAAGAAGGGAAAGATGGGGGAATCGAGGACACCAGATAGTAGAGAAAGAACTGAGACCAGGATGGTGATAAGAGAGGGTGGAGGGATTGGATGGGAAAGTTCCACACTTACATCACCAGCAAAACAGAAAAGCGGCCGGCGTGTTTTGAATAAGGGCTCGTTTTAACACTGGAAAAAAAAGAAGAGAAAGGTTGAAGGAGACAGAGGCCAAAGTGGGATTTGGCGTATAGCAAAAACAACTAAAATAAACATGTCCCCTTCCCCTGGCCAACTTCTCTGACGTTACGGCTCCGCAATTTTTCTTCTCTTGTATCCAAAGCAAGAAAGGACAGCAAAATAAAGGATGTCAAAGCAAGGACCATGGAAGGTCCCAGGCTGTAGAGGAGGGATGCAGAAGACTCTCTGAAATCAGAGCCAGAGTCAGCCAAGGTCAATGGTATTTTGTCATGATCTTGAACAGGTTTAGGATCAAATCCACGCTGCCTGCGTAAATGTAAGATCACAAATCCAGCCTCGTTCTTACCGAGGGATAATCTGACTTGTATTTGTTCACAGTTTTAACTATGATACATACTGCACCCTCCCTTGGTGCTGGCAACCCTATGGGTGTGGAACAGTCCTCAACTAAGCAAATTGTTCTGATCGCTATGAACCAGGACAGTAGAAAGCAAAATTCTGGGATAAGATACTCATTGTTTTTCTCTTTTTAACTTGCCTTTTTGAGTTCTGCTCTGTTCATGTTCAGAGTAAGAGTACTTTGACTTCATGGATGGCTTTGGGGAGAGTAAACTTTAAAATAGGCACTAGCATCAAATCAAAGCAGTTTACAAGATCTGCCATTTGTGTCAGAATATGTGGGGAAATAAACAAGCTGCTCTTCCTTGATCATTGGAGTTTAAATGCTTTATTGATCTGGGAAAAAAAAATCAAAGGTGCTTTGGAAATTGTGTGTGTATGTGCAGGCTCACACCAGAGAAAATGAAGAGAAACGGAGGGACAAGGAGAAATTAGCAGAAAAACAATCCAGCATTTCTTCTCCACAGAAAGCCAAAATAAAACTAAGAATCGTATCCAGATGTCACTACCCCAAGGTAGGGAAATGCCCCCAGAACAACCTAAGTATAGGGTCTGAAGAAAGGTACACCTTCATTTATAGAAGTCTCATTTTGGGGAAAAAAAAACCAAACAAAGAAACAAAAAGGACAGCACAGTCGATTGTTCTGTGCTCAGAACAATGCATGAAGCAAATGCCCAGAATCTAGGAAACAGAAAAGTCCAATATATTTTGCATATTTGAAATAGAAAGAGTAATATGTACTGATCATGTAAAGACAGTATTAGATGAAAAATTTGGTAGAACTGAGAGAGGAGATTAAATGAACAAAAAGATTATATTAGACTATGTGATCTAGTTCACAGAAACATATAGAGGATTTTGATCAAACAAGACTTTTCTGATCCATTTTCAAAGTAATCTAGACTATAAAATTTGAAGAAGTAAGAAATGTAACACAGGGAATGTGTTCATTCTTAGTATGACGGGACGTAGGAACTGCCACACGGACTAAGACCAGAGAAGGGTGGGAAATGTTTGATAAAATATTTTTCTCAGGAAAAAGGGAAATTAATCAAAACAGACTATCTGTGGGAAAGGATCAGTTTTGGCAAATATTCTAACTTAAAATTTCAATAGAAGTTTAATAACTGTCAAAACACCTGATTCTTTTTTAACTTTCTGAAAATAAGAAAGCTGATATCTTTTACCAGCAAATGTTTTTCTTTCTCATAGTTAGCACTTTCCTAAACCAGTGTTTTGGATTTTAGGTACTTAAGATTTTGTCAATCTGTCCTTCTCTTTTCCTGTCTTACATTATAGTGGTGACTCTTGGTCTTAGCGAAAGATCTTTGGTTTATAGTAGAGCACTGGGAAATTTTCTGTGGCCTGTGCTATATCAGAACCTACAAAGTGGATATTCTGTGAATGTTTGGACTAATTATCTGCTGTTATATCCCTGACACTGCAGGGGACTGAATTTGGCAACCCAGGTGGTCCCATCTCTGCTTCTGCTCCTATAATTTCTATCCGAGAACAGAAAAGAGGAGCTGAAAAAACAATGGCTAAAATTGGAAGCAAAACTATTATACGGGAACATTTCAGCTGACCCCAGCCACGGAAGGGTTTATTTTTGTTTTTTCAATATGTCTTTTTGAAAAAAGCCACTATATTTTGGCTCTTTTTTCTGGCTCAGGCCAGCATGAGCAATGGAAATCCAAGGTGAAAGCGCTCAGTTAATCCCCTGGTCTTGAGAGCACCCAAAACCAGTTGGTCCTGCAGTATTTTTGTGTTGAGGCGGGTGCTGTGGCTGCACCTCTCTTGCGACAGACCTGAGGAGCCTGGCACCTCTGTCCTGATCCAGCCAGACCTGGGCTCCAAAGAAGGCACTTCTCCACCCAAAAATCCCTGCTCCGCCCAGCTGACGTGCCCCTGCTGCCTCGCATCAGGGTCGGGTCCCAGTCACCAGGGAGGTGCCCGCCAGCACTTCAGGTCTTCGCTGTCGGGCGCACCCAGCCAAGGATCCCTCCCGTCCTTGGCAAAGGCCCATCAAGCTCATGGGAGCAGCACCACCAGACTCCGAGGCCTCCTTGAAAGAGGAGACCTGTCCTGTTCTTCACGAGAAAGGTGAGAGGCACCTACCTTTGTGGGGGTCTTTGGGATCGGGGTCCCCCGGGAGCCAGCGTCACTCCTCCCAGCTGCTCCTCCCACCTCCTCCCAGTGGTCAAAAGACCGGTCAAAACTGGAAGACTTACGGAAAGAAAAGTTCTTTTTTGCTTCCACCTCTGGGATTTGGGATTTAAGCGCATCCCTCACTGTGCCACGTGTGGCTGGGGCATGGATGGGCAACTCCGCCTCCGCTCAGAGTGGCCGAGATCCCCTTGGCCATCGGCAACGCTCCCCCGGTGCCACGCGGAGAGGTGACGTGGGGACTCGGGGACTCGGAGAGCAGCTTCAACCTGATGTGAAAACTTTCTGGCATCTGACTCAGTGACCGAGCCTGTCTTTCTGCGATGGCTTCGCGTGCGAAGGCTCTCTGAGGGCTCCCTCTCGCCCTCGCCACCGCGGCCCTCCCACTGCAGCTCTGCTCTGCGCTTCTCCAGCCGTCTCCACAAATCCCTGCGGAGAGCCCTGCTCCTGCCCCCTCTCCAAACACCATCCCCTCGCCTTGCCTTCTGCCTCACGCGAGTTTTTCTAACTGGAACAGCCTGGCTGGGAATAAATCAGGCTGAAATGAAGCTTGGAGAGGTGAGCTCATCCCGAGACACAGCTCCGTGCCTACAGGAGACAGCCATACCTCATTTAGGAATCTAAATGTACCATCCTTCACGCACAGAGCCAAATTTCCCTCTCCCTTTTATTACATTTTATTAATTAGAGCAGCCTACATGTAAGTGCTTTAAGAAAAAAAACCCACCACTTTCTTCCAACTGTGCTGGTCTGACTCCAGTGCTCAAAAGACCGGTCAAAATGGGAAGACCTACGGAAAGAAAAGTTCTTTTTCTGCCCCACCTTCTGACTCTCACAGGCTGAAGGAAATGTGCTGTTCAAAAGCAAATATTTAGTAAATGACAAGCTGTGCCATATTTTTTCAGTGGCCTATTAGTCATGCCTCATCCAGATCCATAATCATGAAGTGGCCGATCATCTGAATCCATCTGCAGGGCTCTCAGAACCACACGGGTACCTGTAGCCTTCAGCAACGGCGTGTTGGGGGCATCTCACCCTGAAGGAGCATCTTGGGCAGGTGTTCAAGCTCCTGTCACTTTGCTCCAGCCATTACTCTGCTTTGCCCATCACCATGGGACCTGGCACGTGCCAGCACTAATTAAACGACAGAATTACAAGCTTTCCACTTGACTTATTCTACAGTCCTCCATTCTAGCACTTCATTACAGATCAAAATAAGACAATTCATGCAATTAGAAGACAACAGGCTGTTGAAGATGAGAAAATGCGGCGTTACCGACGATTTTAATGCCGGTGTATCTCAAAGTGAACCCTCTGTTGAAGACATCCTCAAGTTCCCAACGCATCCTCTACAAGGATCAGCTCCGGGGGAAGGACCCAGCTCACTGATTCTACCTGAACTGTATTAATTCAATATTGGACTCCAAAACTTCAGAAGGGAACCAAATTAACCCCCAAAAGTAAACATATAGTCTTAAACCCCGTGGAGGGAACAGACTTACGCGGTGTCAATTACATATCTTTATAATTGCCCAATTATTGGACCCTGACACAGATGTTTCTCAGTCTCTTGCACGCAAGAGCTGTGGCTTTAAGTGAGCTCCACTGTGCTGATTTTGGCATTTCTTTCCCTTTGGATTCTGCTGCAGTTTTACGTTCACCAAGGACTGAAGTTGGGAAAACATAGGCACTCCCTTACATATGAAGCTTTATTAAGTTGGGATCATGCTCTCTGTTGGCAGGCAGCGGAACAGAGAGACAGAGGAGAATGAAACCGGGAAGGGGAAAAAAAAAAAAAAAACCCAAACCAAAACACAAATAACTTTCACTCTTCAGAGCAGACACGCCTTCTTACTCCGATCATTCATCCCGCTCCTCTCCGCTCCCAGCCAGTAAAGAGTCAACATCTCACTCCTGTGAAAACATGAGCTACCCCGCTCCTGAGCCACAGACCAGAAAACACACTGACAGGGACTCGGGAGGATCCTGTTTCTTAGGATGGAGTTGCATTTCCACAGTAGAACCGAAATATCTTTGATTACAACAGAAGCAAGGTCAACGGTGCTTTGAAGCGTCTTATTTTTGCGCGGCGTGTGTATTACCTAACTCCGGGCTGGACCTTAACTCCTTCCTTCACAACCAGGGATGCATTCAAAGACTCCGCGGGGGGAAAGCGCCCAAGCGTGAATGATGAACACCATGTGCACACGTGTGTGTTTGCAGGAGGGATGTACTGTGCCGGGTGGTAGGTACGCACATCCAAGGAGGGTTTGGTCCAAGAACTGTGTGGCCCGAGGAGGGAGGCGAGTACGCACGAGCCCGGAGCTGCCGGAGCCGCACGGCGGGAGCACGGCCCCGCTCCCAAAACCCTTCCGAGCTTTTGCGTAACACGGATCAATGGGTCAGACTTCGAGTTTCCCAACAGCTTTCCCTGACAAATGCCAGAACAGATATGGGGGAAGTCAAGCAGGGCAGCAATAACAGCGCTGCCAACCAGCGTGAAAATTGGCAGAGCCTGGCACCGAGGACTGCCTCTCATCAGAGACGGGGCACGGCCCGGCACAATGACGAACCCACTTAACAGCGCTGTAAAATTAGCCATTTATGAAAACAAATTGAATACTGCAGCAGAGGGTGACGTAAGGAGAGTTGGCTCCAGACAGAAACAGAAACTCCTGTAGCCTGGATTAGCAGAAGAGCTCCGTTATATCAGGGCTCAGGCGTGGAAGCTGATAACAACTTGGGTCCTACAGGAGATTTTTAACAGACACAAACAGGCTTCCCCTATAGGCACACGTGTGGCTCCTATACGACTTGCCGTGACTACTTACTTACATGCCAGCAAGGGGGGATGGAAGGGGAGCAGTCAACACAGGCAGAGGGTGGGGGCAGAAAGTAGATGAAGATACAAGGAGGACTCCCAAAAAGAGGTGTCTTCCACTCAATTCTCCCCTGTCCCTCAGATCTATAGGGTCACACCATTTCCCACACTGCAGCTGGGATGGAAGTTGAGGAGAAACTCACTTCTGGCACTGTCAGCAAGTTTGAGCCAGTCCCTGCCCCCCCCGCAAACACCCAGAAGGGCTCTTGATTTCAGTGGGGTCCTACAGATGCAACTTCAACAGCAGAACAGGGCTCCCGAGTCTGTCACATCCCAAAACAGTGAAAATGAGAAAGCCAAGAGTTTTGGCAGCCAGAACCCTTGATTTCCTCATTGAGGGAAGCGTAATCTCTCCCTAAGCTTGCTGCAGGTCTGGGAGGCTGTGGTGTGCGGAGGATACTCCGAGTGAGTTCCTCTTGGACCTCTTCCAGGTGTTTACACACAGAGCCAAACCTGGCTCCTCTTCAAGAGTGCGTGTGAGGGGGGGAAGGGGAGCTTCAAAATAAAATAAAAATCACAAAGTCCTCCCGAGCTGAGCTGCAAGCTCTACGGTGCTAAACTGGGGCATTTCTTTTCATTTTTCACAGTGGAATGTTATTTCCATGCATAAAATGGGTCAAGTGTTTTATACAGGCAACAACCCAACCTCCCCCATCCAATTAAAGTATTTTACTACAAATGATCTTTGTGTGTGTTTGTCTAGGTTCCCTATTGTGTCAATGAGAGATACTTGCACCAAAGACAAACACGGGGTCTTAGGTGTTGGATTAAACACATTAAAAACCACAGCGACTGTGTTTTGCCACCGACCAGACCCGTGTAAACCCAAATTCCACCCTTCCCAACTTGAAAGGGAAGCACTTTGAGCCCTGGGGTTCGAGTTAAGATTGGGAACCAGGAGAGTGGAGTAGGAGAAAGCCAGAGGAAATAAAGCAAGTACTAATCTGTTTAACTTATGAAATCACTCATCTGCCTGTCCTACTGAAGGGACCAGCCCATGCCCGGCATCCCCTGCCCACCCCGCAGCCCCACACACCCCCCCGTGTCCCCCTCCCCAGGGCGAGCAGAGCAGCCGGGATCGGGGAAAGTTAAGGAAAAGCACTGCCGAGTTCATCTTAGTTTGTGTTTTCCTTCAGGACAAAGCCACTTTCCCGGGAGAGGCCAGTGGGGCAGGGACGGGGCAGGGGAGCTGGAGGGGCCGGTGGGGTGGCCGGGAGGGGAGAGCGGGGCTGGGGG